>NW_017306276.1:2327017-2386342 GCF_000935625.1 Nanorana parkeri | reverse complement strand
GAATACAACAAATACCAGCAATAGTACATAATAGCTGGCGGCATTCTGCATTGCGCTCTATAATGTACTATTGCTGGGTTTTGTAGTCCTCTATAGCTGGTGGTATTTAGCATTGTACCACTGTATAATGTACTATTGCTGGGATTTGTTGTACTCCTCTATAGCTGGTGGTATTCTGCATTGCGCTGTATAATGTATTATTGCTGGGACTTGTAGTCCTCTATACAGCGCAATGCAGAATATCACCAGCTATAGAGGAGTACAACAAATCCCAGCAATACATTATACATACAGTGTATAATGTATTGCTGGGATTTGTATTCCTATGTATAATATACAGCACAATGTACCATCAGCTATAGAGGAATACAAATCCCAGCAATACATTATAGAGCACCATGTGTGGGAAAGTGCAGGCTTACCTGAGCAGTCTTCCAGCAACTTGCTTCTGAGATCGGACCTGTCTATCAGCGGCTGTCATCCCCCCACCCCTGTTCCTCCTTACTACATCTCCCCGCGTGCCTTGCCGATCGTGGATGGGCAGGAAATGTGAGGCGGAGAGGAGGTGCGGTGTGTGGAGCGTGGATGCGAGCGGGTCTGGCAGCGGCGAGCGTGAGGTGGGGAGGAGGTGCGTCGCACAGCGTGTGGAGCTGTGAACAAGGCCAACTGATCGGAAGCCGATTAATCGATTATTGAAAAAGTTGACAACTTTTTCAATAATCGATTATAATCGATTATGTCGATTAGTTGTTGCAGCCCTAATACGTGATGAGAAGAAGCAGGTGTGGGAGCACAAGAGGAAGGACCGGGCAGGCTCTGATTGTGATCAGCCTCCTCCCCTGGAAAATACTGCCGTCCATTGCTGTTAAGCTGGACATACACTAAACGGTCTATTTTTAAACAATTCACTGTGTGAATATCTGTGAATGTTCATATTATGCAAAAGTCAAAAACACTCTTAATGCATTTTATTTTCAGGTCTAATGTATTGTGATGTAATACCACATTATGGCCACTAGATGGAGCTGATCAGCATAAGAGTAACATACTTATTGCCTATGCTCCTCAGCTCCATCTAGTGGCCACATTGAAGTATTACATCACAATGCAATCGACCTGAAAATAAAATAAATTAAATGTGTTCCTTCCTGCTATTATTTGCAAAAAATGAATGTTCACAGAGTGAAGGGCCCTGCAAATTGTTTATAAATAGGCCCCTTGTAGTTTTTGCTCGTTCTATCCCATGAACTGAACGAGAATAAAATGCTAGATTTCCCATCCACACTAAACAGGCTATTGTAAATGGCCGCAGTCACTGTTCATCCTGAATTTTCAGACAGGACTTGGTCAAGATTGTAGCCGTTTATGGCCAGCTCTATGTGGGAAATTACAAGGGTGATTGACTTCCAGTATCCTGGATTTTAGGGTAATTATTTTATGAAGCTTTCTTTTATTCTGCTATATTTATTTAAAACAAGTGATTCTGTCATCACATTTCATGGAGACCTGTACTGTAAGCAATATGAAAGCTGTCATTGCTGATCTGCTAGCTGAATATGCCAGTTGCCTCTCTGGCTTCAGTAGTTAGTCGGTGACCTGGAGCAAGCATGCTGATTAGAAAGTGACAGTGCAGTCTCAGAACTCCTGATATGCATACAGTGGGGGGAATTTATTTATTTTTAAAACTGGAGCAGGCAATATCTGGAGCAGCTGTAAATGGCAACCACTCAGCTTCTATCTTCAGTTTGTTCAGCTGAGATTTGAAAATGAAAGAGAGATGCTGATTGGTTGCCATGGACAACTGCTCCAGTTTTGATAAATTCCCCCTACTGTATGCATAGCAGGAGTTCAGCATGCTTGCTCCAGATCACCAACTAACTACTGAAGCCAGAGAGGCAACTGGCTTGATAAATTCCCCCCAGTATATTTGATAGTACTGATTTAGAAAATACTGAAACCATCTGTACTACCTAACATCCAGGTAAGCAGCATTTTCAGAAGTAGAGGCCAAAAATGGCAGCTTCCATATTTCCTCAGTACAGTTTTTTTTAATACAGCTAATATGGGCTCATAATCAAAAGCAGCCAGCCTGCTGTGGTGACATTGTCTTCTGTACGGTGTCATGAGTGTTCTGGGGGCTCCAAATCCTAGTTCACTCTGATATGCAAATCTTGACTTCTGGCTCATGTCATGAGCTAGCTTGCCTTCCCCTGCAACTTTCTATTGGTCATTTTCTGTGAAAGACGAGACAGGGGGAAATGGCCAGCCCATAACTATCCCAGCAAAGATCATTACTTTCATATGAAAGCACTTTTAGATTTGGGACTTCTGGGGCACTGGAGATGTACAATCAGGTGCCATAGGAAATCTTGTAATTATGAGACCGGTTAAGATAAATAAACCTGGTAATAGGGCCACAGTTAAAGCAGAACTCCGGGTAAAATTATTATCAACCCTTGCAGTGGGGCTACCCCCCACTGAAAAGGCTAAGTGCTCCTTTTTGTCTAGAGAGGAAAATAACAAAGTTATACTCACCTGATCCTCCCAGCTGACTGGCTCTTAGATCAGACCTCCCGGCATCTCTCCCCCTCTGTTCCAGTGGTCTAAGAATTCTCCAGTCATCACATCCAATACACTGTGTACAGGACGTCAAGATGCTGAGGGACATACCATTGCTGGTGCAGAGGATGAGACAGGCAGGAGGGAGTGCTCTGACAGCCAGCCAGGCGAGTATATCTTTATTTTCCTCCCTAGACCAAAACGAGCACTTAACCCTTGCAGTGCGGGGGTAGCCCCATTCCAAGAGTTAATAAACTCATAAAACAATAATGGACAGTTTAAAGTGCAATAACAGTTTCATAAAACGTACTACAAATGCAGAAAGAAAGTTGTTATACAATTTATTATGGTGTGACACAACAAAGTTTCTGCAAAAGAATTGGATTTTTTTAAATGGGGGGGTATGTCTGTCATTAAAGCAAATCCATCACCCATTGCGAACTTTCAGGCCCCATTCACACACGAATCGGCCTGCACGTACAGCTCCGTGCTGCGTGCGGGGCCGTACTAAGTAGCTGCCGGGAAGGACAGGTGCTGCGTGTGATTAGAACGCAGCCCCCGTCCCGTCCTTCTCTATGGGGCTACGTGGCCGTACGCCCCCCTACGCTCACCTCATTTGCAGGTCCGTAGGGGTGCGGGTGATCGTATTCATACGCCGCCGGAATGGATCCTGTATTTGTCCCGGCCAGAAAATCCGCACCCCTACGGACCTGCAAATGAGGTGAGCATCGGGGGCGTTCTAATCACACGCAGCACCTGTCCTTCCCGGCAGCTACTTAGTACGGCCCCGCACGCAGCACGGAGCTGTACGTGCAGGCCGATTCGTGTGTGAATGGGGCCAGCAGCTCTGCCCAGCAGAGTATGGGAGAAATACACAGAATTCCTTTTTATCTAAGCATGACAATATAGGATCCATAATCCACGGCTCTAACCAAATTCCGAATCTGTCAGTGATATTTATAAATATGTACCTGCACTATCTATCCTCCAGCCACATTGGTTTACCATTGCTCCTCCATTGCTATTGCTCCTGTCATCCGTGTTATGAAACATCAGCCGTGGTGACAAATGAGGCCGACTCTATCATATTATTTAGGAGGAGTAAACTGAAGCTTCCTCTCCACCTATCCAGGATAATACATCAAAGCTGCCATTCTACAGAACTGGACAACGTAACCGATCCAGAGGTGTACTATCCATCAAATCCTATTTATCCCAAGTTCTATAAATACGTGGGCCCCGCAGCCTGATTGCACAGGATATTTTTATGAGGCTGTCTTCAATAGGAAGCTCTGTTTGGGAGGAATCAAGGAAGCGACCTCCCAGAAGGAAAATATATGGATCAAGCCTCAATGGTTTTCATAGATGGGCTTTAAAATCATTCAAAATATATCATATATGGCTGTTGATCAATTTTAATTTAGTGACGGCCAAATATTCAAGACGATTATAAAACTGCTACTATACTGAAATAAAGGTCATGTTCCTATAAATAATTAGGGATGCACTGATACCGATTTTTCGGCATCAAGTACGAGTACAGATATATTTTTTTTGGTACTCGCCGATACCGATACCCGAAGCCCCATTAAGGAAGCCAAGTGACGTGTAATAACAATTCCCTGCAAACTGTGCAAACTACCAATGTGGGACAATCAGACTGCATTGTATTGTGTAGTGCTGTCAGTCTAACATTGTCAGCTTCCTTACAAGCAGAGACCACCTCATCAGTGTACTGCGGCTCCTTTGTTGTCCAATCAGCACGCTGGTGTTGGGCAGGTGACCAATGAAGCAGAACTTTGGCAGACATTTTTTTTTCTACAGCCACTGATTAGCTGCTCAAGCCCACATTTCCTGCGAAAGTGTTCTGAACTGTGTGCACAGAAGACAATGACAGCTGCAACACGTAAACGGTATTTGTGAAGCATAAAATTAAGATTCTGAGATTATGGGGTCTATTCACAAAGCTGCCAAAGAATCTAGCCGTAGCTTCGGCTGATCCTTCTGCTATCTTCGACCCCAGGTTCCCTTCGGTTCAGCAGAACCGAAGGGCTGCTGTACGGGCTATTCACTATAGCCCGTACAGCTCACGAAGTTGGCCGAGGGGCTCAGACGAGCCGAAGGCATATGCTTCGGCTCGACTGAGCCGAGGTGAAAGGCGAAGCTGGCCGAATGGCCGGCCTGCTACTGACTGCTGGGCGGAGCCGGCCACTTGCACAGACGGATCAGTGTCCCTGGTTACCAGGTAACCAGGGACGCTGATCTCCAGACAGCCCAACTCTCCGGGAGTCTCCCGCTTTTAGATAGCGGCTCCTGGCCGCCCGGGAGAGAAACACTTTCTCCCGGAAAGTTTTCGATTGAGCAGAGTAAACCTTTCCCTGCTCTGTTGTCTTTTTTTTTTCTGACATCGGAGCCGTTGGCTGCCGTCAGACTAAAAAACAAAAACCAGCATAGGAATGATTCCTATTGGCTATTTCAATTTGCAATAGCCAATAGCAAACTAGCTACTGCACCCGCCCACTGCTGCTGTCAATCAGCAGAGGGGACCTGAAGTTCTCCATCTAGCAGCAGAGGGCGGGTGCAATAAATAGCTATGCATTCCTATGGTGTGTTCTTTTTTTAATTATTCTGACGGCAGCAGAACCGCCCGGCCAATAGAAAACAGTTGGTTGGAGCTAGCTGTCACTGCTAGCTCCGCACAATAATTTTCTATTTTATTTTTTCTACTTTTTTAACTGTTTTTCTATTCTGCTCGGTACCACAGAAGTACCGAGCAGAACAGCCGAGCCGAATGCCGCTCGTCGGCATTCGGCTATTCACTCACTGCTGTTCGGCATCTATAAGAATAGGCCGAACATCAGCAAGTAGCCTGCCGGAGGTTCGGCTCAGCCGATCCAGGTGTTGGATCGGCTGAGTCGAACTCCTTCTGCACTTGGGGTCGGCCGAACATGTTGAGCATGTTTGGCCGACCCGAAGCCAGCCGCAGCAAGCAGATGTACGCCTAATTTTAGTCGGTGTACGGCTGTACAAGCCAAGCACTTCACTTCAGGTCGGTTATTCACTCGGCTGCCTACGGCAGCTTTGTGAATAGACCCCTATGTTTTTTTGCAGGATAGCAAAACCAGCACTCCACTGAAGATCATTATCAGTATGAATGTGTTTCAGCCATTAAGGCCTAGTCATAGCTATGGCCAAGGTCTTCATGGCTGAAACTAGCAAGCATCTTGTCCATGTGTGAACTTCTATGCCTTTTAAGACAAAACCTATGATACAGACAGGGATCTCAAATCTCCCTGATGTTCAGGGATTCTCCCTCTTAGGACACCTCCCTGAAATGAGACGGGAACCTCCCTGAAATAAGGTTTTGCAGGTTGGGATGTCTGTACAGATATTCAGTGGAGAGGCAGCTTTTTCTATTTTGGATGTTTCTCTGTGAACTAACTGGAGCCCTCCCATTGCAACAGCATTCGGCGAGCTGCAAAAGGATTGGGAAGTAGGGCACACTTAATATCTATGGGTTTTTTTTGGCCTACCAATTCACTTTAAGATGAAATGTGTAACAATTGAAGCATTGTAGTTCATAACCATCCATATTCTATGCAATCAATAAGAAAAGAAAGACTGATGACCGCATACTGAATTGGAAATGTGCAATAATGACACATGCTTTTTACTATTTCCCATTTAAGGATCCGCTGAAAGAAAAAGGAATGACAGTGCACAGCGCAGTGTGAAAACAATGATCACATCCTGAACCTGATGTGTTTTGTATATTTCACAGACTTTGTTGAAAGGATTTACCTAAGATCTGCGTCATTATGACCACAAATGAGCCCACAGAAGTGTTACACATAAAGCCACATCGCTGCCTTACTGTAGAAAGTGATTTATTTTCTAGATGTGCAGAGAAGACAATACAAGTCTGTCCTGTAAACAGAACACTGTCTAAAATTCATAGCTTTCATATGTACTTCCTAGTAAAGTTTATATAACCCCGAATTCCATTCAATTTTCCCACGTAAATCTGATGTTGTACATTGGAATTACCAAATTTTATGTGCTGATCTTAGAGCAGAGTTGGTGCTACAAACCGGTAAGGGAGCAGCATCGTAGTGCACAGGTATACCTTACAGAATGGCTCATTCATCAACATCTATAACTTCGGGTAACAATCCTTTTAACCCTTGCGATTGGGCTACCCCCTGAACTGCGAGGGTTAGGTTCTCGGTCAAAAATAACAAAGTTATGTTCACACACTCCTCTGAGCCGGCCAGTTGTGACAGTGCTCCCTCTAGCCTGTATCCTCCTCCACTGCAGTGATGGTATATCCCTCGGTGTCCTCGCGTCCTATACACTGAGGGGAATTTATCAAAAGTGGAGCAGACAAAATCTGGAGCAGCTGTGCATGGCAACCAATCAGATTCTCTCTTTCATTTTCAAATCTTAACTGAACAAACTGAAGAGAGAAGCTGATTGGTTGCCGTGGGCAACTGCTCCAGATTTTGTCTGCTCCAGTGTTGATAAATTCCCATCACTGTTTTCAGAATGTAATGACTCTTCGACCGAAAGGTGCCCATACACTGCACGATTCTCGTACGAGAAATCCCGCGAGTATGGAAGGTGTGCGACCGTTCCTACTGTACAGTCGCACGACTTTTGTATTTCGAGCATGTTGGAAAAACAGCCAAGAATCGTACGATTTTCAGATGGTTTTTAACATGATCGAGAGATGACTGCCGAACGGGCCGGTGTGCGCGCACACTGCCCGTTCAGCATTGCAGTCATCGGAAGCCCGCCCCTCGGAGGGGCGGGCTTGCGATGATCGCAAGTACGATCTGCCTGTCCAAGATGTCTGCCTGTCCAAGATAGGCAGATCGTACGTTTTTTTAATTACTTTACAACCCTCGCAAGACAAAAGTCTTGCGAGGGTTGTATAGTGTATGGGCACCTTTAGACCTCTGCAGTGGCGGGGAAGAGAGGCTCCAGGGACCGGTGTAAGAGCAAGCTGGATCAGCGGGTTGGGTGAGTAGATCTATTATTGACACTAGGCAAAAACAAGCACTTAACCCTTGCAGTGCAGGAGTAGCCCCACCGCAAGGGTTAATAACATTTTTACCCAGAGTTCTGCTATAAGAAAATGGGCATTTTCTAAACAAAAACACTGAAATATCAAATAATCTTATCATGGTAATACAATCTCAAAAATGATTTCCACTCTTGTGATTCTTGTTACATGTACAGCTTCCATTAAAATAAAAGATGGTGATCTAGCCATGAAGTTCCTAGTTTAGGCATTTCCTGTCCCATTTGTTCTCCTGAGTTGTCACCCTGCCACATGCGCTTTCAGTGGAGAGACCATAAGCGTCTGCGCTGGCACTCACTTGTTCCACCATGGCCTCTAACACTGTAAGCTGGCCCTGAGTAATGTAAAGCTGGTCTGCATGTATGCTGACAAGAAACGGTTGCAAAGAGGCTGGAGGAGATCAACAGCACTGAAATGCAATTAGCAATTTAAAAACAGGTGCAAACAGTATTACACAAAAGATAATACCCAGTGCTTCAGCAAATCTCATGTCATTCAGTTAGGGTTTAAAGTAATTATAATCATTGAAGCAGACGTTTACACCAACCTTTTTTGTTTTTGTTTTGGATAAACATCAAAGAATGGCATGACACCAGACAGTAAAAGGGGTGCTTGGGACATCAAGATACAAGACAGTAAAAGGGGGTGCTTGGGACATCTAGACACTTAAAGGGCGTGCTTGGGACAATCTGGACAGTAAAAGGGGGGGCTTGGGACATCATGCACCCCACAACCACACTAGGCTTAAAAGAGTATATTGAGCTAAATTGCTCAGATCACACTCTGGTATGTAGTATTGCGCTTGCTCTATAGGGGTTCATTGCTGCCAGCAGGTGGAACTATAGCGCGCAGCAGGGGAATCACCCAGAATTGTCAGACTTCATAGACTCCCATTGCACTTCTGACTGGATGGAACCCAAAACATCCGGGGTGCTGTAATGACTGCAGGTGCCACCGCAAATCAAGTACAAATAAAAAAAAAACAGTCACCAGCACACCAATTCTGTTAATTCTTCTTTATTGACAACAGAAAGGTATGTCACAATGTGTAGCCCCGTGTCGGTACCATTTCAGTCCCTTCTTCAGTTCACCCAGAATTGTCACATGCTGAAGATCCTAGCAATGTCACCAAGAGAGTGAGGACTGCAGTCATAGATGGCAGTACCAGTAAAAATGATTCATTTATGGGGTTTTTTTGAATGAAAGACCCACTTTAAAGCTGAAGTTTAATCTGTCTACATTTTGCTGTCCCTGCTTCCTCCTTTTTTTCTCATAAAAATGCTAATTAAATTTTTAAATGAAACCTTTCTGTTTTCATTACATAGCTTATTTTTGGACCGAGTGACATCATCACTGTGTCTCTTGGCTTCTCTATGCACTGCAGACAGATCATGACTGGTGGGAGGGGCCGGCAGAGTGCTGTACATCACAACACCCTGCCTCAGCCCTGATGCAAGTAGCGGGCTGGCTTCCATTTATCCCATGCATGATATATGTGGATGGCACCTGTCTATATTACTTGTATTAGATTTTGCCATTCACCGTTTGACCTCCTTCTGCCAACATGGGAGCAATCCTGCAGGACCTGGTCATGCACTGCATGCACAGCCCTAATTCCCTCCATACTTCAGCCTTGCAATTCTTATGCAATACTTCTGCTACAATGAAGCGATGTTATGTAAGTGCTCAGAAGCAATCTTTGATCTAAACAGTCTTTCTGGTTATCAGGCTGAAGAGTTTATCATCCTCTGGGTGTGACCTGATCTCGGCACTGTTTACATGAGAACATACAAAGGATCTGTGGAAACAAGGGGGATATGTCAGTGCTCTAATTGATAAGAATGACATTTGTGTTGCTGCACCACGATGACATAATGTGTACTGCAGCTTCTGTTCCCAAATAGAAGGCAGTTGACGTGTTTGGCAGCAGAAGAGGCCGAGATGTTTACAATGATAGATTAAAATGCCACAGGAAATGTTTTCATACTGAAATGGAACGGCTCATGAATGCTTTATTCTCTCTTGAATAGAGTCAGTACTGTAAGTGGGCACTTCTGTGCGTGAGTGAGGCAACATGCCCTTTCCATCCTCATTTGTTCCACGGGGGCTGAGAACCCTCGTACGCTGGGTGTTCCGCTCCACATAAAAGAGACCGGATCTTCTTTTGGAGACAATTCGGAGAAATGCCACTTTTTAAATAGAAGCCTGTAAATAATATCTCTGAGATTCTAATTACAAGTAATGTTTTCGCCCTTTGGCACATGGTACTTTCTGTGGTTGCCTGCGATTATGTCTGTATGAATGGCCAGCAAGTATCTGACATAATAAAAGAAGAATGCAGAATATTGGCCAAAAATATGACCAAATGAGTTCACCGCGACAAAAAATATCACAAGCAACAATGTGCTAAAATATAACAGAGTGAAACAATGCCGGATCAAAACACTCAAAGGAAGTTACAGCTAAACATCTGTAATATTAAAACATAGTGCTTGCTACAGGCAAAAACAATGAGGGGGGGGGGATTTATCAAAACTGGAGCAGACAGAATCTAGAGCAGTTGCCTGTGGCAACCAATCCACTTCTATCTTTCATTTTCAAAGCTTAACAAGCTGAACAAACTAATGATAGAAGCTGATAGGTTACTATAGGCAACCGCTCCAGATTCTGTCTACTCCAATTTTGATAAATTCCCCCCAATGTCTCTGGTTCCCAGCATGTGTCCATTTTAGTGTGGCCACAGACATAAGAGGTTCACTGGATTCTGGCATAATCTCAAGGCACTTTGGTCAATTCTTTAAATCAGATCTATGGGGCAACCTTTCTTGCCCATAGTTCTCTTCAGGGTTACAGGAGGACATATACTTATGTCCCCCTGTGACCCAAAACTCAGCATACAGTATAACGGGGTATTTCCCCCCCTCTATGGGAGCAAAGAGTCGCGTCGCAACCGGGACGGATCCCTACAATACTGTCAAGATCCATCCCGCTGGCTGATTGAGGGCTAGTTCACACCAGCCTCAGTGCGTTCCTGCCCGATTGTGGCCATAGCGCACTGGATCGCATTCCGGCCGGCTCACTTTGTTTTGGGGTGGGAGGGGGCGTGGCGGTGCATTGAACTCAATGGCACCGCAGCCATGCCCTCCAGCTGCAGTGTGATCAGCCGCACGGGAACACATGGCACATCAATGCCTGCCTTTCAATCCGGTCAGAAAAAATGCTGCGTGCACTATTTTTTCTGGCTGCAGCGGACCGAAACACCACGGACCGGAAAGTGATGTGCCACTTGTTCCCGTGCGGCCAATCGCACTGCGGCTGGAGAGTGCGGTTGCGGTGTCATTAAGTTCAAAGCACCGCTACGCCCCCTACCGACCCAAAACAAAGTGAGCCGGCCGGAATGCGATCCAGTGCGTTCCGGTCAGAATCGGGCACGAAAAAGTGTGGTGTGAACTAGCCCTGACAGCTGGCTTTGCCTCTCTCCTTTAAACATGAATACTATTATCCCCCGCTCTCAAGTAGGGTATACACGGTTAGAATTTCAACAAATTGACTTCCTAATCGATGGGGTCAAATAGATGGCCGATTTCGGCTCGAGTGAAGAAAAAGTTTGAAGAAGCATGTTGGATATTTTTCACCATCGAATGAAATTCTAACAGTGAATGTGGTTTTCCTTTGGGAAACTCCATTCATTCCAAAATCAAATGTTAAAGTGACATTAAACCCTCAGATTTTTTAACATAAAACAATACTGTAATGTGGGCCTTACTGCAATCCATGGTAGTTTCCCTTCTCTTTGCTGCTCTTCCTTTTAAATCTGTATCTGTTCTCATGCTGGACAGAACTTCTGTTTTGCAGCAGACTGCCTTGTCTCAGGAATGGATACACAGTGTCTGTGTGTAGGTTTGTATAGGCTTGAAACCTGAGCCAGCACTACAGGAAGAGGCCCTGAGCTGCAAAGGGAAGTTCTCCCCCAGCATGAGAAGACATGAGGATTTAAAAGGAAGAGCAGCAAAGAGAAGGGAAACAACCATAGATTACAGTAAGGCACACATTACAGTATTGGTTTATGTTAAAAAATCTGAGGGTTTAATGTCGCTTTAAATGGAAATAAAAATCAAAAACAATTTTGAAGAACAATCGCTAAGTGTCTGATGGCGTTATCCAACGTTCTGACGGGATTTTTTATATGAACATTCAAAAATGCACCCGTGTATACCCTACTTTACCTAAAGCAGATCGGCAGTGCACCCCTCCAACCCATACACAGGAGAACCACACCCAATCTGCCTAAAGAGTCAAATTGCACCATTATCAACTCATCTCTAAACCTGGCCATACATGCTTACAGCGATTCACATCCAAGCTACACAGCGTGTATTGGAGAATTCCCACTGCAGGCTGTTGTATTTAGTAGCCGCTTCTCCAGAAGCTGCTGGTACAGCATCTCTATCTGACTGAACGCCGACTCTTTTTGGCAGAGGAAGTATATGTCCAGCTCTAGGTAAGGGTACCTTAGAGCTGCACTCCAGGCAAACATTTTAATACACATTGAAAATAGGGATGCACTGATACTGGTTTTTCCAGTATTGAGTACAAGTACCGATATTTATCTTTCGGTACTCACCGGCACTTTCGCTAGCATGGTGCTGGCTTCCCGTCCAATCAGGAAGCCGGGCAGCGTGTCATTACCCACTGCCATGGTTCTTGATTGCTCAGGAAGCCGATTCCATGCTGTTTGGCTGGCTCAATGCTGATTGGCCAAGTAGCCGGCTTCCCAGCCAATCCGCATGGAGCCAGTCAAACAGCATGGAGCCAGCTTCCCGGGCAATCAGGAAGCCGGCTGGCGAGTCATACCCGATCTAAGAGCAAGCCAGCGCGGAGGATTGGGTGAGTATAACTTTTTTATTTCTGAAGCTAGACAAACCACCTGGCCGATGTTCATCGATCGAAAGGACAGATTTTCGTTTGAGCATGTGCAGTTGTCATCTTCAGATTTTTGTTGTACAACAACGCCACTAACCCGTCAATTTTCGTTCAACTGGACAAACATTTTCTAGCCTGCTTGAAAGACAAAAATCTGCCAGCTGTACAGTAATTGAGGTTGTGTACTTCCCATTAACTGGCAGATTTTCGGACGAAATCGCAATCGAACACAAAAATCTTCAGATAATTGTAAGGTGTGTGGGCACCTTTAGGCCCCAGTCACACTGCGCGATTCGCGAATCGCGCGTTTGTCGAGCGATTTGCAAATGCTTGCATTGAGCAAGCTTGAATCGCGGCTAAATCCGCTCCAAAAAGGGTCCTGTTGTAGCGATGCACGACCCGCGACAGCAGGACCCTTTGCCACATTGAGAAGCATTGGAGAGCGATATCGTGCGGTAAATTGCCGCGATATCGCGGGAATTACCCCGCGATAAATCGCTAAGTGTGAACGGGGCCTTAGACAGAGAACACTTTATACTGCAGCAGGGTCTAACTAGCTCCTATTCCTGCCCTCTCTTCTTCCAGACCTGCTATTAATAAGCTGTATCATGTTTACACACTGCCTTTCCACATGTGAGAGGAGTTCTCCATGAAGAAAAAGAAGTATCTTTGTTGAATACAGCTATCCAGCTCTGCATACACAGACCATAAAAGGGTCAGACTTTGTAAATAGTGTTTTAGCATTATGTATCGCTGAGCAATTACTGTTGGAGGATGAGTTACTAGTTAATCGGCTGTGACACAGTATCATTAAACTGTCAGCTGCAATGGCTCCTATTAGATGACATGCCAGTCAAACTGACACATAATGAGAGTGAAGGTAAAGAAAGGGTTTCCCTCTGTAGCCGGTTACCGTGATATGAACAACAAGGCAATATTGTGTCTGGGGGAAGTCAATGTATATGCATTTTGCAGAATGCCGAGAAGATGTGCACTTGGCTATGTGATGGGGGCTGCTATGCTTGCTATCTGGAGATGTTCTGTGCAGTGTATCATCATGTCAGCTCAATGTTCTGTATAGTGTATGATATGGAGGCCCCTATTCCAGGTTGCTGATTGCAGGGGTGATAATGCGGGTAATGAGTCAGAGCTTTAGGAAATATCATGTTGGAGGGGAAATGTAAAAAGTAAACACATCATTTTGTACAGCATGGTGGTGGCTGATGCTAACACAGATTCACCCATTGCTACGCGATCTCACGTTCTATGAAAACATACAATCCATGTTCTGTTCTGGGTATTATAAATGAACTCTGACTACTGCAAGCAACACTAAAGAAGAACTCCGCTAAAAAGGGGCTGTGTCTAAAATCGCCCCATAACATAACCCATAACAACAACAACAACAAACCCATAATATCCCACAACCTTTATATTTACAGGGAACGTGGTTTTTATCGGCATTAACAAATTCCACACAGTTTTACAGACTAAATAGAACAGTGGTGGCCAACTTTGCCTACCAGCTGTTGTGGAACTACAAGTCCCATGAGGCATTGCAAGCCTGACAATTACAGGCATGACTGCCAGAGGCAGAGGCATGTTGGGATTTGTATTTAAAGCTGGAGGGTCGGAGTTGCCTGAAACAGAACCAATCATACCAATGCTTGCCCTAAAGAGCTAACAATCTAAAGTTCTAAATCTAATTTTGAAGTAAACTTTCAGAACTCCGGGAGAAAACTCAAGCCACAGGGAGGGAGAAAATACAAACTCCATGCTTTGTCATCTTTAGAAACTGGACTCACAATACCATGAGTAAAATAATAATAAATACTTAGCCACCATATTGTCCCCATTCCTCTAATTTCCAAACAAATCATTTAGGGCTGGTTCACACCACAAGCAGTGTGTTCCAGAGCGATCAGCCTCGCCCCTTCCTGTCCCTGAACGCACGAGTTGCAATACAGTGCGTTCCAGATGCTGTCCGCTCTGGAATGCACTGTTGGTGGTGTGAATCGGCCTTTAATGTAGTGAGTGTTGCCTTCTGTCTGCCCATCACTTTCACCAACTTCCTGAATTCCCAGAGTGCTTTGCTTCTCTTTTCCTGTCGCTTGATGTGATGCAATCTCCATTTCTCAAGACTACATATCCCATCATGTATTGCTTCCACCAAGCAATGATAATGTTACATTGTTCTGATGTTGAAGGAATTGATGCATCCAGGGATTGATTCATGACCGCATGTAAATCGTATCACATATGATTACATGCGGTGTGCCAGCATTCAAATGCAGCATCTGTCACCCGATCATTAATATTAGCAGATCAGGGATTCCTGCTGCAGGAAAATACAAGTTTCTGACACAGGAATCTCTAATTGCACCAAAAGATATAGGTGTGAATGGGGGTTATGCGGCCACCGCCATGCTTCACTGTGAGTATGGAGTTCTTTTGGTGATGCACAGATTTATCGAAACTGGAGCAGACAAAATCTGAAGCAGCTGTGCATGGCAACCAATTAGCTTCTCTCTCACTCATTTTCAAATTTTTAACTGAAAAAACTGAAGAGAGAAGCTGATTGGTTGCCATGCTCCAGTTTTGATAAATTCCCCTCACAGTGTTTCCAGACCAAAATCTGACTATCTGCCCCAAAAATGATGCGCAGTGTTGCTTTTGCACAGTGTTCTTTTTTTGTTGTCTGTTTACTGCTCGGGAGATTTCCCTTTACTTTGGTCTTGGAGATGCAACAAGAAGTGAGAGGGGAATTCCCGTCTTAGACAGCTGCCACCAGAAGATTGGTCCCCGTTGGAAGATGTATCTCTTGCCTTACATAACAGCTCTAAAATTTAGAACTTCCACTTACTTTCTGTCTCAGTGAAAATAGTCACCAAGACCAACAGGGAGATTAATCTCTCCAGAGAGAGTAATAAAACACGGCAGATGGTCTATTCTTTTCCTTCTCTATCCAAAATGAAAAGAAAGGGTTTTGGCTTTACAGGCACTTTAACAGATTACTTTTAAAAAGTAGCTGTCTAGCATTCAGATGGGTTTGTTTTTGTATTAACACCATTGCATTGTAGTACACCCTAATAAATCATATTCAATTCACAAAGCTTTAACACAAGGATAAGGATCTTTATTTTAACCATGTGACTGTCATTTTTAATTCTCATTGGACCCAGCTGAAAATAACTGTCACTTTTAAAAAAACAAATATCCTTATCCTGGTACGTAAAGGTGCCCATACACCTTACAATTATCGGACGAAACTCTTCGTCCGATGATCGAACCGTCGTACGATTTTCGTACGACGGCCCCATCCTGCCCGATTATCGAAAGGTTCAATCAGCGGTAGTTTAAAAAAAACACCTGGACGACTTGCGGTAATTGACCGCAATTATTTCCGTTTGCGCATGCGCAGTGTTAATCGTAGGACTTTTGACGGACGGAAACGCCACTAACCATGCGAACATCGTAAGATCGACCAAAGTTTTCAAACATGCTTGACCGTCAAAAGTCGTACGATTGTACAGTACTATCGGTCGGGCACTCTATTCACACGTTACGATTGTCGTACGAAACGTCGATCGCATATGTTTATAGTACGATAATCGTAAGGTATATGGGCACCTTTAGTTAGTGAATTGATCCTTGAAATCTGGAGTTGTGTAGTATCATCTTGTAACCTGCAGGTGTCAGTGTACCAATGACAGATGGAAATGTAGTTCTGGGCTGGCCATGCTAAGACTTTTAGTTCCACATCAAGTCTGAACTTTGGGATCCTCACGGGCACAGATACATCTAAGAAAAAAAGCTAACAGACAATCTGATGTCAAAAAAATGTAAATGAACTGCAATTCTCTCTGATTAATCACATTTGACAAACATAATTTGTACACCAAGTTACATTAAAAAGGCAGCAAATAATGTTTGAAGGTCAATTTTATAGAAATACTTGTAAAACGACTCCTTAAAGGAGAACTATGGGGTCAGTGTTTTTCTCCATAGTTCTCCTTGGGGTAACGGGAGGACACAAACTAGCGTCCTCCCGTTACCCTAAGCTCAGTATACCGCGAGCTACAGCTCGCGGTATACTGAGACGCCGCACCTGGAGCGGATCCCGCCGTAGATGACGGGATCCGCCCAGCTGCGTGAGTGACAGCTGGCTCTGCCTATCTAGAGGCAGAGACAGCTGTACCCGCCCCCTCCCCCGTCCGTTCCGCCAGTCAGCGCTGGCAGATCGGAGCGGGGAGAGGGGAATCCAGCCCCTCCCCTGTCACGGCAGAGAGCCGTGACAGGATTGAGAGGTGAGGGAACCCGGTATGTGTTCTCTCACCTCCCGATCTACTGAGCCGACCTGTGACAGTCTCATTGTCACAGGTCGGCTTAGAACTATGAGGTGAGTGGAAATCACTCATCTCATAGTTCTCCTTTAATATTCCCAAAGATCACAACAAACACAATACTAGAAATGATATACTAAATATAAATACAGTAAACTCCCTGTTATCTGGCATCCACAGGGATTGGTAGATGCCGGATAAATGTAGTTTCTGGTTGCTTGAGGGATACTATTAAAAATAGATCTTACTAATGCCATACACCATACTGTACCATTTCATAACATAAACTCTGTATTGACTTCATATTAATACTGAAGCGCAGTAATCAAAAGCAAATTAAGATAAAGAGACACACGTTCATTTCCAGGATAATACTGTATATGCCGCAGATCAGCAAAACAGTAAGTACACAGGGGATTTTCTTTTTCTGGTTAGATGAGTGTTCTGATTAGTTGAATACCGGATAACAAAGCGTTTACTGTATAATAAATGTATATATAGTAAATATATTTATAAAAAATATACTAGAAATTTTAGTTCTTTGCCAATAGGACCATATTGGTTACATAGGCAAACCATTCCGCAAATAACCATCCCACTATATATCACCTTTCTTCTACTGATAAATATATTTGATGTTAACCACACATCACGGTAACAAGGACACTTGACATAACTCAAACAGAATCTTGGCCTTTTACTATTTACAGAAGCTTTTCGAGTCATGTTTAAGCCAACCCTTCCAAAGACTTATTATTATAGCCTGCAGCTACATATTACAATGAACTCGTGTATAGAATATCCCACACACATCCCACCAAGTAAGCTCAAACTACACTCCTTTCCTTGAACAGCATGCCTACCTGTCTCAAGAGCAGAAGGCTGTAAGAATCTTTACTATCTACCGGCAGAGAAAGTGTTAAAAGATTGCAAAAGTCTGTCCTAGATGTACGGTAGATAAGGCACGTACAGTACAAACATCAGACTCACCATTCAGGAAGGCTGCAGCTTCACAGAAAATCATAGTGAAGGATTGTCCATAAACTTCATATAGAAGCAGAAAGCCAAGTTGTAGGAGACAAAAACTTTGTGTTACGTGATTGTGCTGGCATGCTGCTTCTTTACAGACATCCAACAATGCTGAATGTATTGAGCTGTACAACGCTCCTATTGACCTCCTGCAGTGAGCAAATGACAAGCTTAGCCAATCCCCATCTTCCATTTTATCTGGTGTGCTCTTTATGTGCCACTCGAATAATTGTGCACGACAAGAACGTACACAGGATCAAGTACATCTACAGCCAAAATATTGTCGTCCCTTTTGGATAGAGTAGGGAGTAGATAAAACCCCATGTCAGGTTATTTTATTTTATTGTCATCTGTGTTCCATTAGGGAGGTTTCCCTTCCTGGCTTGTAGATCCCATAAAAACAGAGTGGAAATATTTACAAAGTGAGGGAAATCTCCTCTTAGAAAGTTCTCACCAGTAGGGATGGACTTGATGTTCGAGTCGTACTGAGCAACGATAGTTCGTGTGTTCGGCGAACACACAAACTATCAGGGCGTTCGGTGGGCTGTTCGTCTGCTGAGTGCCCCACAAGGCACTGCGCACAGCACACGCACAGTGCCTTGTGAGAGCCCTGATTGGGTAAAGCAATGCACCTGACCACAGATCAGGTGCAAGACTTTGCCCAATCACGGCACAGTGCACTGTCAGAGCCATGATTGGGCAAAGTAATGATGACTTTGTCCAATCATGGCTCACAGCTAAGTCCTGTCAAGTGCTGGACAAATGTAAACAGTTGGGATAGAGTAGGGAATGGTTAGATTGACAAAATAGTAAGCAGGAGGAGATTTCTCCAAAATCCTTTCTTAGGCAGTGTTAACCAAAGGAAGTGTCCGTATTGAAGACTTCCTCTCTACCTGTTCTGGTGCCATTTTAAAATGTATTTTTGGTAGTTTTGGATAGAGTAGGAAATGGTTAAAACTCAAGCTGTTGTTTTACCCTTACCCCATACCCTTTTTATGGACAATAACTTCCATATAACCCTTCAAAATGGGGACATCTGATTTTCCGAGTTCTGGTCCCTTAGACTTGCATTGAGTTAGATTTCGAACTTTTTCCATGTTCTAAAGTTTGAACTTGACCCGAACACGGGTGTGTTTGGCCCATCACTAGTCACCAGAACAAGTGTCCTGGTTTGAGGACTTACCCTCCATTCCCATTACAGTGATAACTTAAAATGTTGGAGTTTCCTTACAACATGAAGTATATCTAAAGCCCAAACTAGTTTGGTAGTTTTGGATAGAGTAGGGAATGGTTAAAACTCAAGCTGTTTTTTTTTTTGTGGTTTTCTTCCCGTTTGTGTCCCATTGGGGAGATCTCCCTTTACTTCCTGTTCCATGGTAAAAATAGAAAGTAGGAGGAGATTTCTCCAAAGGGAAATCCTTTCTTAGGCAGTGTTAACCAAAGGAAGTGTCCGTATTAAAAGACTTCCGCTCTACCTGTTCTGGTGCCATTTTAAAATGTTGGATTTTCTCACACTTTCGGTCTTACTGCCAACGTGCGCTAATGCAAATGAAGAGAGTTAATTCCCCCCAGGGAAGGCACAGACGGCAATAAAGACCCAACAAATTTGCTAACCCATCCCAACTTCATCCAAAACGTAGAAAAAAAAAAGTTTTTGATTCAGATACACTTCAAGCAGACCCTCACTTTACCTGCTTTGTCTTCAGGGAATAAGTGGGTTGGCGGATGTTTCATAATCATCAAATGTCTGACGCTCCCCTCACATTAATCTCTCAATACCATGTGTGATCTAACACTGCAACAAAGGAGAATGCGATAGAATGATGAAGGAGCTTTGGACTGTCCCTTATGGTGCTTTGGGAAGCTCCTGTGAAACACTTGAGGCTTTTACATGAAGTGTACAATCCACTTTCACGACTGGACTGAGATATACAGGTGAAACTCGAATAATTAGAATATCGTGCAAAAGTAATTGCAGTAAGTGCTGCAAAAGGGGCCCAAACCTAGTACTGAGTACATATGCATGCTTGTACTTTTCAGAGGTCCGATATTGTTCTATGTACAATCCTTGTTTTATTGATTGCATGTAATATTCTATTTTTTTGAGGTTGTGGATTTGGGGTTCTTGGGGTTTTCATGAGCTGTAAGCCATAATCATCACAATTATGACAAATCACGGCTTGAATTATCTTGCTTTGCATGTAATGAGTCTATCTCATATATTAGTTTCACCTTTTAAGTTGCATTAGTGAAATAAATGAACTTTGCACGATATTCTAATTATTCGAGTTTCACCTGTATGTAGTGACTGAGTTTTTGAGCTATAGACACTGTGGAAATAGCAATGCTATGTTTGGTTGACGCCCCTGCATTAATGGTGGAAAAGATTTACTACATATATACAGCTTTGCAAGAATGTAATTGAATCAACTACAGATGCGACTCATAGTACAAACACACCAAAACACAAACGGTAACTCACCGGTGTGAAAGAGGTGGATGGACAATGAAATCCCTACTCATATGAATGACACAGACCACTAGTCATACTGGGAAACGGTAAAGGTAAATTAACACAGGCGCTGATCCTTGCAGTAACTGCCCCAGTGTATGCATTTTATGATTAGTTACTTAGAAAGTCTTTTGGTGAAGTGGAATGCGTGTGGACGGAGTGTCAGAGCTGTGTGTATGGCTCGCAACGTTGTCAACATGTTTTTAAATTTGGGTATCTGAGTGCGGTGCCAGGTTTTTAAATATTTATTTTTGTAAATTATGTGGATTATAACAATAAAGGAATTTTCTGATACATTGTAAATAGGCTCCGCTGGTCTGTTGGCGGCCCTTCTCTCTGTTTTTGTCCTTTACAAAATGGTGTCTCTTTTGGTAAGGTATTGATTTCAGGCCACTGACCGCCGTTAGATGCCTAGACTGTTATTTGGAATCATAAGAGGAACAATACTCCCGCTTAGCTCGTTTTATATGTCAATGGATATTTTCAAAGACTCTTCCAAGCATACAGGAATAGAGGCTGCCCCTCGTATTACTACACTGGGACTGATCAGGCAGGTGACTATTACAAAGGTCAACGATGTCACTTATTATTATTATACAGGATTTATATAGCGCCAACCGTTTGCACAGCGCTTTACAATATAGGTCAGACATTTCAATCACAATACAATTCAAGACAAGATGGTAAGAAGGACTTAGCTGTCACTTGGAGGAAAGTGCTAGCATGGTTTGATTTCCCAAGAACACAAAATAGTAATAATCTACAATTCAGTCTGCTAAAATCCTTGCAATGCATACATATCACTGGAACAGGTTTTTTTTCAACAAAGCTGAAGTCCCACAATGAATGATGAATGTTTGAATTACCTGCATTGCAGTTGTAGAGTTCCTGGAATGCAAAGTAGAAGCCCACTACATCTTGCCTATGGGTCCTGGTCTATGTCGAACCGTTGCAGAGGATATCATCCGGTAGGGGACATCCACTGTTGGACTTTCAATTCTCTAGATACTAATTAAAATATACAATAGGCAAGCTTCTGGTAGTTGCCTCTGATTTTCCACTGAAGCTCGTGCTCCCTCCCTATTCTCATTCTTTCCACTGTGTAAAGGCTGAATCCCAGTACTGTGTATGACGGGAATAATGTCAAAATGTCATAATGACATAGTAGGTCATGGAAAAGCTCCAAGCCCAAGGTTGCCTTTGTTGACGGCAACTTTAGTAGCAATGATTTAAAGGAGTGATCATAATATTTGTTCTATTTTTATACAAAAAGAACATCGTGCTAATATTGACCACAGAGTGCTACATCACCTATGGCAGGTGCTTCTAATGGTCATTTTTGGCAAGGCAATCAGTCTTGCGGGAGAAGTCAATATGCTTACCCCTGAAAAGGAAGCTTATGTATAAAAAGGCCTCCAGACTACATTGAGACTTCTTCTCAACGGCTGGGCCTTCATGCCAACCTCCTAATATAACCCTCCGAAGATGAACAGCTACCCAGCAACCTGAGGTGGGGTGTCCCATTAAAGGGACTACTTTCTGCCCAGGCTGCGGACTCTATCACTACAAAGTATCAGCATCTTATGGTGACTCAATGAACTACAACAGGGGCACTCACCTACAAGCATAGTCCATGGACAGGCAACGGTCAGGGGTGGAGGTGGACAGTAAGCGTAATCCAGGAACTCAGGTGCAGATACCTCACCAACAGAGTCCCTCAGAGACATCATACAACTCTCCAACATCTATCAAAACTGAAATATCCATTTTGGGTGGGCTGACACTTTATAAACATTTATTACTTCATGTGGCTGAGTGAAAAATGTAGAGGATACTGATACAATATCCATTTTACTGCTTCAACATATTCAGATATTTGAGCTAATGGGTAAAACAGATGAACATCTGACATACATGGGTGCTCAATAGAGGGGTTTACAATAAAGAGGCTATGTACATTGTAAAATCGCCGCATGCACAATGGACCGTGAGCGTTTATAGGCGATTTTGAGCATTTTTTATTTTTTTCAATGCTTATGTTCAATAGTTTTCAGGTGCTTCCATTGAAGTCTATGGGGCCAAACATGCCCCATTCTCCTTGTAACTTTTTGAACTTCAAGCGTCAAGCTACAGCCATGTTGGTGGTCAAATGTGAACAGGCACAATTTAAAGAAGAACTCCATGCAACAGTTTTATTACCCCTTGCAGTGGGGCTACCCCCACACTGCAAGGGTTAAATGCTCATTTTTGTCTAGGAGCTAAAATAAAAAAGTTATACTGATCTCATCCTAGGAGCTGGCTTGCTCTAAGAACGGTCCTTCCCGCCTCTCTCCCCTCCGCTACAGCGGTCTAAGGATCCTCGAGTCATCACATCCAATACACTGTATTGGCCAAGAGGACGCTGAAGGACATACCATTGCTGCGGTGGAGGAGGAGACAGGTTGGAGGGAGCGCTGTGATAGCCGGCCGGCTCAGAGGTTCAGGTGATTATAACTTTTCTTATTTTAGCACCTAGATGAAAACGAGCAGTGAACCCTTGCAGTGTGGAGGAAGCTCCTTTGCAAGAGTTAGGCAAAGTTTTGCCTGGAGTTCTTCTTTAAAAGCATTGGATTTTGGTTGTTGATCATTTTTGGAGGTTTGAGCTTCATGCTACAAGACGCTTAGGTGTAAATCAGGGATAACTTCCTGGTCATTTGATATTGTTTGCTGCCCGGATATTGGTTGCAGTAGGAAATATTATTTGCTCATAATAAATAATAAAGGTGCCCATTCTTTTGCAATAGTTTGGCAGTGTACCTAAATTTATATTTTGGTCAGTTGCGGAACTTCATCTTACAAGCAACCTTTATACATTCCAGCTGAATAACAAGAAAGTGGTAATGGACCATACGACCACAGACAATAACAGAAACAGAAACAGCCTCCTACATATGTACACAGGAACCACATACTCAGCATACATTCCAAGAACACATCTAATAAGACGCAGACTAGAAACACAGATATGATCTTGCTGCTAGACACTGGAGTGCAGGTCAGTGTCAGCTTAGTAGGAAGGATGCAGCTCAGATTATCATGTCAGGTTGGATGAATGGTTACATGAACACATATACCACACTGGTCATTATGTACACTGGCCAGTATAGTAAAATGATGCTACCTGCATTGTGCTTTCTTTTAAATGGTATTTTATAATGATTTTGAATATTATGATTTATAGAATGTCACTTCACTTTACCACACACATATATGAAAGGGTATCTATGGTCAAAAACGAAAAATAAATATACATTTCTCGAATAGGTTCTATCCCACTGATAATAACCCTACTGATCTAGAAGTTTCTAAATGTACTTATTGAAGATGCCCATAGGATGTACATTCTCCATGCAATGGCACAATGTCACTGTGAATATGCACAAGTCTGCTGTCAGAACTGAAACTCAAAGTCTGAACAATGTAACATTATCATTGCTTGCTGGAAGCAATGCATGATGGGATATGTGGTCTTGATTAATGGAGATTACATCGCATCAAGCAGCAGGGAAAGAGACGCAAAGCACACTGGGAATCCAGGAAGTTGTAGAAAGTGATGAGCAGATAGAAGGCGGCACTCACTACATAGAAGGGATTTTTTCAAATAAGCTTTGACTGCATTACCAGAAACCCCTCTAGTATATATTCCTATCACAATGCTGATGTCATAAGAGGATATTATATGATGTGACTTTATAACTCCTTTAAGAATCACATCATTATATTTATTAATAGCAAATGAAATGATCAGATACTGTTATATTTTGGGAGTGTTTGCATGCTTTTTTCTGTATAGGCACAGGTCCTCTGTCCTGATATCAGCGTCACCTACCAATTAGCTTTAAAAAGGTAACAATTTTTGTTGTTACAATCACTGTTATATGACTAAAGGTGCCCATACACCTTACAATTTATCTGTAGATTTTCTGTGGTCAGATGGAAAAAGTGCAACGGATTGGCCCAGGTGGAGATTACTCCATCCAAACAGTTAAGTGTAGATTGAGGAATCTGTTGCCCCTTTTCCATCTGACCACAGAAAATCTGCAGATATATTGTAAGGTATATGGCCAGCTTAAGTTCAATGCCTGTCAAGCACTGCACATTCTTGGTCTGAAAGGGTTTACTGCACTGCTCCACATTTATTGGGCATCATCTAACACCACAACCAGCCAAACATTGCATGCAGCGCTCAGATCATTCACTTGAATGGTCCCTTTCAGAGTTTGGCCACTTGCCCGGTTTTCTCCTGCGGCCACCTAGGGGAAACCAAGGTCGTGACTATGGAAGCCCCTTTCAGACAGGCAGTCTTTCAGAAGCCCAAAAAGAAACAGTTTGGGCGTTTTTCTGTTTTTTCAGACCTAAGTGTGACTAATTAGAGGTAAATGGATGTAAATGGACACATGCCCATAGACCTAACATGGGTCTGTACGGTCCAGTTTTTTCCTCCATGGCAAGATGGAGGAAAGAACTGAATGGACATGGATGTTACAAAAGTGACTTCCATTCCATACTGCTCCAATCAGCAGGGAGTTTAGCACAGATTCCCCACTGATCAGAGCGGACAGGCACCCATGTGATAGGGGTCTTATAGAATACAGTTGTGTCATCTCTCAATCTGTAGTCTGCTGATTGGACAATGAAGGAACAGAAGCACACTGGTAAGTCTTCAATTCATTCTTCCTCCTCCTGTCAGGCAGAGTACTGGCCTCCCTTCTCCCAGTCTTCTGTTTTCTGCAGGTTATAACAGGAGGTTGATACTAATATACTATTGGGGGGAATTTATCAAAACTGGAGCAGACAGCGCAGTTGCCCATTTCAACCAATCAGCGTCTCTCTTCAGTTTGCTCAGGTAAGAAGTGAAAATGACAGAGAGAAGCTGATTGGTTGCAGTGCAAATCTGCTCCAGATTTTGTCTGCTCCAGTTTTGATAAATTCCCCCCTATATATCTAAGCACTAATGCTAGTTATATGTTTTACTATTTTTATAGAAAGACACAACTGCATTAAGTGAGTGTTTTTAAATATTTGCCTGGAGTTCAAATGTAAAGTGTATTTCCACTTTTGCAGCCAGATTGGGATAACCACCTATTATGTTATGTTCCCATTCACACAGCATAGGCTAAAAAAAAAAAAATGCTTCTTGAAATTTAACTGCTCTTACTTGGGTTATGGTTTCTACTTGGCTTCTTAAAGGTTACAATTTCTACTTGCTTCTCCTTTTTTGTAATGTTAGGAGGGGCTGTGAAGGGTGAGGGGTTTGTGATAACCCTCTCTGTACTGTGCTGGCTCATTTCATCATCATTTGTAAAGTAGATTCGAACACTGCCTGTCCTAACAAAGGGTTAAATGATTACGACCCTGGCTTCTGCATTCAAATATAAGGCCTCATTCACACTACCGCGTACGTGCGTATTATACCATATGCAACATATGCAAATAAATGGCTCCATACACATAGCCGCGTATGGAGCCGTATATTTGCGTAGCGTAAAAATGCTCAAAAACAGAATGGAACCGAGATTCGTCCGGGCGCGTATATACGTGAGTATTTTAGATAGTAAGCCCTCAGGGGCAGGGCCCTCCTTACCATCTTGTCTTGAATTGTATTGTGATTGTAATGTCTTCCTTATATTGTAAAGCGCTGCGCAAACTGTTGGCGCTATATAAATCCTGTATACTAATAATAATAATAATGTACGTATAGTTCATTAAAATGTTCGTTAGGAATGATGCATTCTGGGAATGCAAATAGTGCACGCATATACGCACATTAGACGCTTGTATATACGCGCATAGACGCTCGGATGAACGCGCATAGACGCGTATATACGCAATATACAATTTTGCTTGCGTTATGTGTGAATGAGTCCTTAATGAAACAGAATCCTCAAATTTAAGCCCTAAGGACAGCTTACTGTGAAGGTGCTCAGACCTAATCTAGACCAACCCTAGATTACGCCACCTTGCCTGTTGCGACAGCATACTATTTTTAGGTATGGTGTGTGAATGGGAACACATAATAAACATATGGCGGGGTTTTCTCCAATTTGACTACCAATGTGGAAATACACTAATACTGAGTACTTGTTATTCCAGGTGTCAGCACATTACTATCATCATATATCTGGAGAGTTGCACTCTGTTTACCTGCAAACGATTAATTATTAACTAGCGTTCAGCAAAATCTGTTAGATGGCTGCGCTTCAAAATTAGAACAAACAGAACCCCACCCTATCCATGGAGACATAGGTATGAGTGATCTGGGAAATTGGAAGTTCACACACTGAACATCGCTGACAGACGGACATGTTTTCCTGCTCTGGATACAATACTGGTTTGGATTATGAAACAGATCTATAACAGGGAAGAAGGACCTACACATATGATAAAGAAAAAACAAAGGAAAGGGAAACTAAAGCAGCTGATACATTGACCTGATAAGCTGGCCATCCGCGCTAATGCTATATGTACACATCATCCCTTTTATAATGTATATGACAGCTATCTCACCAAATGGATTTTTAAAAGCCTCACTCCAGACTTACACCTCCCCACTGCCGCCTGAAGTCATTCACATTTGCTTTTATACGTATTGTTTTCTGATGTCTATATGATGGTCACATGAAACTTTTTTTTTTGCTCTGTTTTTAAGGGACCTGGACAATATCTTAAAAAAAGAAAATTGGAGTTGGGTTTTATAGCAGAACTCCAGGTACACCAGGCTACTCCCGCACATCAAAGGTTAAGTGCTCGTTTTTGCCTGGTGTTAAAAAATAAATAAACTTGAATTCACCCGATCCTTGGAGTTGGCTTGCTCTTAGCCTGGTCCCTGGAGCCTCTCTCCCCCTCCGATGCAGAGGTTTTAGGCCTGGTTCACACCTAGGAGTTTTTGTGCAGTAGGAAAACCGCTTTCAGACGCCCAACACAAGAAATCTCATGATTTTCAATGCCCCTTGTTCACCCCTGAGCAGCAAAAGACCAGCAGGAAAACGTCAAACGCAGAAATAAGTACATGAGCTTCTTTTGGCAGTCTGCAGCTCATTTTTCCCCCATAGACTTCAATGGAAACGCCATGAAACGCACAGCAGAAACATGTTGCGCATGCTTGTGCGCGTTTTTGCACATTCATCCATTGGGCGCAATGTTTCTTAAGCTGCCAGTCAAAACGCACATAAACGTGCAAACAACCGCACGCTTGACCCGTGCGCAAAAAACGATGCCACCTAGGTGTGAAACAAGGCTAATATACAGTGTATAGGATGTGAGGATGCCAAGGGACATTCCATTGCTGCAGCGGAGAAGGAGACAAGGTAGAGGGAGCACAGTGACAGCCACCCGGCTCCAGGGATCAGGGGAGTATAACTCTGTTATTTTTTACCCTAGGCAAGAGCGAGCACTTAAACCTTGCAGTGCAGGGTAGGTCTCACTGCAAGGGTTAATACAATGTTTACCAGGAGTTGTTCTTTAAGGAACAATATCATGGAGGAAGCCATTGATAAACTCTCCTTTGGGAAGGCTAGTTCCCTGGCTGTCATGTTAATGCTTTGTCTTCAATGCTGTCTGAGTAGCTGACTAGGAACAAGTATAGAAATAAGGAGGTCCAACACTTTTCTCATGCTTATTTAAAGGTGTTGTAAGGTTCCAGCATATCCTATCCTGTTATGACATCAGCATTGTAATAGGAATACATACTAGAGGTGTTTTTGGTAATGCAACCAAACTTTATTCAAAAAGATATCTTTTATGTAGTGAGAGCTTCCTTCTGTCTGAAAATCCATGGATTCCCAGTGTGCTTTCCATCTCTGCTTTGGCGATTTCTCAAGACTACATATCCCATCATGCATTGCCTCCAGCAAGACATGATAATGTTACATTGTGGGAAGTTCAGACGTTGAGTTGTAGTTCAGACAGCAGGCTTCGTTAGAGTGGTGATACAAAGAAGTGCATATTCACAGGGCTGAGTGAGATTGTGTCAGTGCATTGAGGAAATACATCCTATGGGCATCTTCAATAAGTTTACTAACTTCTATTTTTTTTTTTACCACAAAAACCCTTGAAAGAATGCTTATTCTGGCTTTGCCATTCAACAGTACTAACGTCAGACACAGCCAGGCAACTAGCCGAGTTTTGTCTTGCCTAGGACAGCCCCAAACCAGAATACAAAAAATTGAGGATACAAGTCCTGTGTGGCCGCGCTCTCCTGAGGGGTTGTTTTAGAAGAGGGGATCTGACTTATCAGAATTTTATGGTTGAGTGGGGGCTGTATGGGGGAGGATGGGTTGGAGGTGGGGGTGGCGTGCGCCTTCAGATCAAAAATGGACAGGGGTGTCCACTTGGTTCAGGTGGTTAAGAGTTAGCCAGCCTCTAACTCTTAACCACCTGAACCTTTTTGAGTGTTCGGAACACTCTATACCAACACGGGTACGTTGAGGGCATCCACCCCGGGAGACCGCGCTCCACTGCCCGTCCCATCTGCAGCATCTGACATACGGCTCTTGCCTTAACACCCACGCCTGTCTCATTGGGACTTTACCTCCGCTCCCATTGGACATAGGAGACACACCCTCCCCACGGACAACACTTTCTTACACAGCCGTCCGTTGCGACATCCCGGCAGCTCCTCCGCCCCTCGGATCTCCGTCCGGCACCACGTCGCCCTCTTACTACGGCCACTGGAACCGTCATTGAGAGGATCTCCCCACGGCCCTCCGAGTACTACACCGGCCGCCCATCAGCCCTCCTGCCGGGACCACATCACCCTGCAGCTCCAGTCATCAGCACCTCCAATCAAGACCCCGGAGCCAGCCGCCTATAGGATCAATCCAGAGACCACACCATCGTCGCTGACATCCTGCCCTCACCATCCCAACGCTCCGCCTAAACAGCACGACCCGATCCATCACCACCTAGTCCAGCAGCCCAGCAGCACGTCCCATACGCAGACATCTGATGCCAATCCCACCTAGACCCAGCATCTGAAATCCCTGCATCCAGTCCCGAAGAGGCTGCCGGACGCTACCCCCAACAGGAATCCCGTCGTCGATGATTACACCTCCTAAAGAACCGCGCGGTGAGTTGATATATACACCACACACCGTTCTACTTGCCTCTATTTCATGTGCACCTGTTTGTTTTTGTTTTTATTTTCTCCCTCCACCCCTGATATTGAACATCTTGCGGGAGGAAAAATATTAACAAAAATTGCTTTCCGGGCAGCATCTACCTGCAGGCCTCAGCCCATTTAACACTCACTATACCTTCACCTGTCCTAATCTCCAAGGGCAGTCGCGCCTCAGACTCTGTTGTTTTTTTCTGTTTCACACCCAAACCAGAATACACCACTGCCTGCAAGTACACCTTAGAAATTCAGCATCTTTTGTAAAACTCAAGACTGCTTTTTAATAAAATACAGAATTGGGAGTACATAAGTACTTTTATGGAAAGGTGATGTAAAGGGGAATTAACCCTTTAAGCTTGGTCTAACTTTAACTCACTGGTAAATGTAGTGGAACTGAGCAATCACTGTGTGGCCAGTGTCAGGTTTGGGCGGTGTAGATGTAATCTTTTCTTTTGCTACATTGCAATGTAGGACAGTATAATATAGGGATGTCCCGATACCACTTTATCAAATACATGTACAAGTACTTTCCCTCAGGTCCCCGCCGATGCCAATTGCCAATACTTTTTCTTAAAGGGACATGTGACATTTTTTCTAAAACAATACGGACTGTTGATTTTAGGGCAGTTACTCACCAGGGCTAAATACAGATGTCACCAGAGCTAAATACAGATGTCAGCATAGCTGAATATATGCCACCAGAGCTGAATAAATGCCACCAGAGCTGAAGGCATGTTACCAGAGCTGGATAAATGCCACTAGACCTGAATACATGTCACCAGAGCTGAATAAATGTCACCAGAGCTGAATACATGTCACCAGAGCTAAATACATGTTACCAGAGCTAAACACAGATCTCACCAGGCTGCATTCCGATCTCATCAGGGTAGCATGTGGATCTCTGCAGGGCTCTTTGGGCAGGGGTTATGCTGATCAGGCGAGTGCCTAAAATGGTGTGTGGAGAGTTGAACGGGTGGGTGCCATCTTAGGGGCTGTACATGCAGTGTGGGGCTGTCCATGGTGGTGCCTGCACTGGGAAGGAGGAGCAGGAGATATAGAAACGGACAGGCACTGTCAAGAACAGCTACTGCCAGGTCCCCAGCAGGCTACCTGAGGTTCCCACAAGCGCAGGAACTCAGGCAGCTGCAGCGGTTTAAAAATTTGAAGGGCTGGTATCGGCCTTAAGATTAGGGGCATTTTCACGAGTACAAGTACTCATGAAAATGCCCGGTATCGGCCCTGATACTGATTCTAGTATCGGCATCGGGATATCCCTAGTATAATGCATTGCTGACACCCCAGCAATGATAAGATTGTACAAATGACAGGGATGTAAGATTAACCGACAAACATAACGATTTGACATTGTACAGTTCCACTGACTACCTTTAGGAACTGAAGGACATCTTGAGTTTCATATGGCTTCTATTAAGAAAAAAAAATACCACAATCTTTTTCATTTTGACATTCTAGTATACACTGTATTAATAGATGTAACGCTGTTATTATTAATTTGCTACTGAGTACAAGGCATTGTAATTACTTAATATCCTTCCTTCATACACAGCTGGCATCCTTCATACATCACCGGTTCCTGGACCTTCCTAACAAACTTATCTCAATGATTTCCCTGGAGACATCCGTGTATAACAAACACAGTCCCCTTCATGGCTCAGATATGCTTCTACTATATCTGCAGTTATATGTGAAGATCAAACCACAACAAGTTACTACAGTAGCTCTGCGTGTCGACCAAGGGCATACTAGGCAAGCCTTGCAGGAATCTCATTCAAGTAGTATTTAACTCTTTTTCAATAATGAATCAAGATCAAACAAATATTAATTGCCCAGCAAAATAACATTTTAGCTCAAGCACTTACAGTCATTTTGTTTTCAAACAGCTCCAACTCTATCGGCCCGGCTTCCCTGAACCTCCTGTCCAGTACGAGATCACAAGTGACAGTGCAGTCTACAGTAGCCATGAAGCTATTAACTTGGAGAAGGAAGGAAGGTGGAGAGGGGGCCAGGGGAGAGGGGAATGGCTTGTCTTGTTGTGTCTGTGTGTTTGTGTCGATACAAACAGCTTACTAGCACACACAAGGGTGGCTCCACATGACCCTGCAAGGGAAAGGAGCCACCCTAAAACAGGATATCAGGACCAGCTGATTCTGCAAGAAACTTGTTTAAAGAAGAAAGAGCAGCATCCATTGTAATTGATTTGTCAGCATTTGAAATGGCTTAAAAACATTTTTACTTTAATATCACTTCAAGACTACAGTGTGTACATAGCTAAACTCTTCAATACCCTCCCACCCACTGAGCATACTTCAATGATGGGAGATGGCGACCATGCCTACTGATTCAATGTTCATTGTGGTATGGTATATTCACACAAGCAGTCCTGCTCAACTGCACAGCTTGCTAGTGTACGTGTTCCCAAACAGTGCCAATGCACTCAATCGAGCTGCATCACACTGTTTCTTTTTTTTGTAGAACTTTCTTGAAATGTCACAAGGGAAACTTTATTTTGTTCTATGGGCTCACCGCAGTGCAATGTGGTTGCACCGCATCTACCTGCGGTGCGCGTAAAAAAAAGTACTGCATGTCATGCTTTTTTTTAAGCGCACACCACCTGAGGTGTAAACCGAGCCCATTCATGACAAGGCGATTTGAAACCGGCCCTTAGGCCTCGTTTACACCAGATGCAGTGCGTTCTGGCCCGATTCTGGCCAGAACGGATCAAAAGTGCGATCAAAATAGTGCTTGCATAATGTGCCTTGCGATCCCTTGCGGCCACTCGCATTGCCCCACAAAAAAGTGAGCCTGCCGCAATGCGAGGCAGTGCGTTCTGGCCAGAATCGGGCTGGAACGCACTGCATCTGGTGTGAACGAGGCTGTAGGGCTTGTTCACACCAACTGCGGAGCAGATGTAGAGCAAAGCAGTTACAGAACGCATCAAAACTGCGTCCAATGTATTCCAATGGTATTTGGGCTCTAGTTCACACCAGAGCGTTTAGTTCCAGAGCATGTGGAAAAACTGCAGCATGCTCTATTTTTTCTGCTCCAGAACGCATCAAAAACCCATGCAAATGCCCTGGAACGCACTGGAAGTCCATTTTAGGCTAAAAAAGCAGCAAACAAAAATAGGCCTGGATCGCGGCAAAACACTGCACTGCATGTGCAGAAACTCATGCAGATCTGGTCGGGATTTGGTGTGAACAAGCCCTTACAATGAGCACTGATAAATACAATGTAACCATTAGCAGAAGGGAGTGATAATATAACCATTTTGGTAGATCACCATTACCTGCAGCAACCTTTTTTGATTCTGTTTGATGTTTGGGTAAGAGCCAAATTTTTACTTTTTCCCTTTTCTTTCCTTTTAACATTCTACTTACTTTTTACTGCCTGAATGAAAAAAAAAGAGCCCAAAAATGGCACTTAACCAATTTTTTAGTTTCACCAGAAATTGTACTTTGTACTTTTTGTAATTTATTAATCAGACTTTACAAAAAAGAAATAAATGGAGGTTACAGCTCCACATTTCAAAGACCTTTTCTCAGGGTTTTTCACATTATTGCAGCTTCACAGAGGAAGAGAGGCGGCAGCGGAGGGAGCAGAGCAGCACAAGCCGATACTTCCTCTATAGTGCCAACTCCTGTCACAGGCGGAGTGATACCAAATGCGCTCCACCTGTGAGGAATCGATAGTTAGAATTTGGTAACTCAATCTGGTTACCAAATTGCACTTGGAAAGGTACGGCACCCCTGATTGCCCTTATCACCCTATTCTTAACTTTGCATTTTTGGATAATTTAATTTGGATTTGCATTACTTTGGATTGTTGTGCATTAAATAAAAATAAGACCTACCCCGAAAATAAGACCTAGTGTGTTTATTTGAGCAAAAAAAAAGACAGTGTCTTATTTTCGGGGGAAACACGGTAGCAGTGATTTTTAAAGGATGAGGGGAACCTAAGGCCCCATTCACACCTATGCGTATTGTAATATGCGCGTCTGTCGCGCGACCGTCACGCGGTTTTTTTACCGCGATTCGCGGTAAAAAAGTTGCGCGACCGTCGCGCGATTCCAAAGGCTACTTGGCAGTATCCAAATGGAAAACGCCCTACAAAACGGACCAATACGCAGCAAAAACGCTCCGGGACCTTTCATGCGTGGGCCGTTTTGTAGTGCGTTCGGGACGGGCGGAAATACGGACAGGTGGGAACGATACCATTGACTACAATGCTATTTATTTTTTTGACCGTTTTGTAGAGCGTTCATCGAGCGTAGGACGCGCTACAAAACGGTCAGGTGTGAATGGGGCCTAATAGTGTACACGGATCTTGCATTTTAAGCAAGCGCTACACCACAAGGAGAGTTTATATAAACATTATGACACAGTTGAATACTTATGACCAAGTTCTCAGAATAAGATTACATCCACATTTTATTACCACATATTAAAAATATCAGTAAAAACCATTAGTCATCACTTAAAGTCCCAAGACTTAATTTGTCTTCTTATATGTCATAGAGAAAATGTACTGTCCGGTCCAACAAGCTTTTCCAAAAGTATGTGCACCATATTGTTATTTTATATTTCATAGTCATTGATTTATGCACCATTTTAAAGATTCTTCAACCTTTTGCAAGGTAGAATCACAGTGTTTTTTATTTATGCAAAGTCTTAGTTCTTTCTATGCATTCCCCTCATGCGTGACCGCCAGTGTATCTTTGGTAAACTTACATAGCCTATGAGCTCTCAATGTTTCTTTGAGTTGACTGAAAGCTGCAGCAGTACCTAAGCTGAAAGACCAACTATGGGCAAAAAAATGTCTGATCCATTATTTTTGTTACTGAATGGAGTGTTCAAAAACAGAAAGTTGAGACAATAAAGTGACCCTCGGCTTTACATGTTTATTCCTGAACTTTGTTTCTTGACTGTAGTTCCCCTTTAAGCTCAGGAAGAACTTTCAATTTATATGAAGTGGTGATCCATGCATGTTCTCCATTCTGCTTGGTAACCTTTTTAAATTACTAACAACTGAGCAAGGAGGGAAGCCATAAAAAAGGTGTTTATTAATGAACCATCAGGATATAGGTCCATCAGGACCTCAAGTATTAGGCCTCATTCACACACAACGCAAGCAAAATTGTATATTGCATATATACGCGTCTATGCACGTATATACGAGCGTCTATGCACGTATATATGAGCGTCTATGTGCGTATATGCGTGCACTATTTGCATTCCCAGAATGCATCATTCCTAACGGAAATTGTAATGAACTGTACGCACATACGCACGTATATACGCGCAAACATGCGTATGCGCGTAAAATACGCTGCGCATTTTTACACTATATATGAGCGTCTATGCGTGTATATACGAGCGTATATGCGTGCACTATATGCAATCCCAGAATGCATCACTCGTAATGGAATGTTTAATGTGCTGTACGCATGTACGTGCGTATATGCGCGTAAACACGCGTATGTGCGCATAAATACGCTGCCCAGACACATCTCTGTTCCAGTCTGTTTTTGCGCATATATATGCTACGCAAATATACGGTTCCATACGCAGCTATGTGTATGGAGCCATTTATTTGCATGTGTTGCATATTGTACAATACGCACGTACCCACGTATATGCGCGGCAGTGTGAATGAGGCCTTAAAGATAGAAGAAAAGGTTAAATGCAGCTCACTGTAACCAAACCCATGTTCGTTTCAATGCTCTAAGCAACTAGATTGCAACCAGCATTGTGTTGCGCATTCTGCATATTGGAGGTTTTCAGCGCTGTGGCAAGCCCACACACCTCCACAGCACATGTATGCAGCGTACTGTGCGAGTATGTTTCTGCCCACTTTGGCGAGTTCGCAGTCCATTCAAAATGAATGGAGTGCCCTAAATCAACCCACATTAAAGTGTGACATTAACGTGCATGGTTAAAACAGAACTATGGGGAGAGTAAAATATTTTCTCACCAACAGTTTGAGCCAGCGTGTGACACTGCAGGTGTCACATGCCGGCTCTATAGCTTGAGAACTGAGCGATCACAAACCGCTTATCACTCAGCTCATAGCTTCTCCTTGCAGAGAGCAGTGACTATCAGTCATCGCTGCCAGCAGAGATCCTCCTCCCTTTTCTCTGTTCCTACAGCGCTCATTGGAGGGACAGATGGGGGGGGGGGGGGGGGGCTGGCTCTGCCACTAGAAAGGCAGAGCCAGCTGTCAATCGGGCAGTGGGGGTGGATCCCGACAATATTGTCGGCATCTTTCCTGGCTGCAGCGCAGCTCTGCACGTTAGTCCGTTATATGCTGACTTTGGGTCACATAAGTACATGTATTAATGTGCTCCTGTGACCCAAAAGAGAACTATAGCCAAAAAATGTTTGGGCTACAGTCCTTTTTTAAACACAAGGCACCACAATGTGAATAGCACCCACATTGAATCCTATTGGTTCCTACGCCTGACAATTTTTTCCTTTCCTTTCCTCCATCAAATATATGGGCCATGTGGTTACTGCCTTTATAATTCCAGTACATCATGCCAACATGGTGAAACACCACAGAAAAAAACAGCAAAGCAGACAAATAGAGTGATGACAAGATTTCTATTTGGAACTGAATTTAGATAAAATTTGCTCTGTCAAAACATTACCAAAGGTCAAAGCAGTCACATGCACAGAAATATTTTTATAGGGTGATGAGATATAAAAGTAGTAACACTTGGAGTGTTCAGCTGTACTATAAAGCTAGGTCTTACTTTTCTGTATATTTTCAGCAGTTCATGAGTTTATGTAAAAATGTGGTATCAGAAAGTATTTGATTAAAGTATAACTGTCAATAAAAAACAAACTTACACTGACCTCCCCTTCCTCTCCCTTCCCTTCTGTCAACTTTGCTTAATTAACCTTCAGGACTCCAGCTCAGCACCCCTATCGGCTCTGCAGGCCCTGCAATGATCTTATAAATTATTGAATTTTAAGAAAGTTATTTACGTATACTGCTGGACATGATCCCACCCCTCTTGGGACAGCATGTGACTCCCGATGTGGGAGATTAGAGGAGCACATAGGTGTGACCCATAGCCATAAGTGCCAGTTTTTTTTAACAAACTTGCATCATGGGTCATGGGTCAAGGCAGCCACATTAATTGAGTATGCATTACATTCTGATTTGTTACTATGGGTTGCTGCCTGTTGTACATTGGTATACACTATACTAAGTCTTATAGCAATAGCACCCCATGGAGCACAAAACGTCAATCCTGCCCTGGATGCTCATATTTCCGTTGTGGTGGGTAATACATGCAGTGATCACTATGGAAACAAATGGCTGTATATATAGTTCAAACATCCTGCTTGTGCTACTACCACACCTTTCACATGTACACTAATTACTATACTGCTTGCTTTGTTCTCTGCAGGTACAGCACATCTGGCAGATAATCTAACATCAACCTACACTAAGGCTGGTCATAGGCAAATATCTTCCTGGAAACAAGTGGCAGGAGAATATCTCCCAGACTTTGAGTCATCAGATCACCACGTGATCCTCATCCAACAATGGCATTTCTAACACAGTAATTCTTGACCACATGAGTGACCAACCCCTGAGGGAAGAAGAGCTCCACATTCCAAAAATGTTTAATGTATTCCATGCAGACCAGCGCCTGCTTCCAGAGACTTCTTGTGCTGCAATAACAAAGCCGCTTGGCCAGTAGACAGGTCATTGACCACCAGTTCAATGAAATGTATATTTGAACTTGTGCACAAACTGATGCAACATGAAAGAGAATCTTGCAACACATACTTTGTGGAGGGAGACAGCTCAAGCAATGTACTTATTTAACGGAAAAATAATTTTAGTTATGGTCTTTAATCCTTATCATCACAAATACATCTATCAAAATGGGACATAAAGTACCAGCCAGGTCCGCGATCTAGAAATCCATCATTCTAAGAGGAATGCATTTGTGTAATAAAATACAATTATGTGTGCAAGTGCAATAATGATATGTAAATGGATTGTTATATACAGCAATAAGAATTGAATTTATTGTAGTCAGTTTTGTGAAGAGATGATTTCTGATTGGTCACCATTATCACTGCTCTTTCCACTGTCTATTCACTAAAAAAGCCAACTAGAGCTACATTTCAGGTCCTTATATTGTAAGAAAAATCCTACTAAAAGGGCAAATTATTTATTTAATGAAAACTACTTTTACAGGCCAGTAAGGGAATGCCTAACCAGGCTTTTGTAGACTCAGAAGACAATACTGTGCTCACTTTTTATATAAGTCACATTCATATATAAAACTATAGTTAAATCTTTATAAGAACTATATGAAGCAGTCTCAGCTTGACTTCACACTCTTAGAAAGTGTATAATGAAGCAAGTGTTAAAACAGTCAGTACTCAGAATTTACTGAGAACATGCTGTGGATATCATCATAAGAAACTGACAGCCATATATCACAAGCCATAGTTGGGAACCAGCAAGGGGAAAAAATTGATTATCTTCAGAATTGACTTTGGGCATTTTATAAAGTTGTTTCTATAATAAGCACTGGCGAATGGTACAAGCAAATAGATAAGGAATGGTAAAGTAATGTCAAGAACAAACCTAAATTTCACATTTACCACCTCTCCCTAACACCCAGCCTAATTAGTAATGAGTGAACCACGTTGTGTGAGTCAGAACTTGCAGTGGACTTGGCCAGTTCACTCCAAAAATAGGTTTGGTTGAGCTGGCAGATCTGTGCTTCAAGAAAAGGTCACTTACCAAAACAACCACATAATAGTTCTGGCATCCAAAGAAGCCAAAGGTATACCACTTTCAATGCTGCAATTAGTTAAGGGGCAAAAATCCCCATCTACTGTTACATGGTCTAATAAGGAAGTAGTATATTTGGACGCTATCCTTTTACAAGTACTTCCTTATTAGGGCTGTGATGTCACATAGAAGACATTTAACCTCTAAAATGATGAATTAAATGGGATATTTTCACATTTTGCCTGGTATCCTTAGGGACCTGTAGATATATTAGTTTATCACTTTATAAGGGTTTCATAAGGTTCACAGGTTTTTATTTCCTGCTGGGAACCAGGTATGCTTTTTATGGAGGCATGATATTACAGCAGAGGGAACGAATACTATTTACCAAGCTGATTGTGTGGCTCCACTACGTTGTATGAATGGTTACTCTTCAAGTACTTTATAATACTCTAAATTACCAAACATGTTTCTGCTTTACCTGGAGTCTTCTTAAAAATCAGCAAATACATATTCCAATAAATGCACCGATGTACATGAGGTCTGTGAGTTATACAGTGTGGTAACACATGGCAATCTGTATTTGATAAGAATAACTGATGTATTTCAATATCGTTACATCTGCAGCTCTACCATTTCACTATGAATTAGTGCACAAACATCATAATGCTGATGTATGCAGACATTGGTCCAAGCTTAGTCCTCACCTAATTCATGGTACCTTCTCTTAAGAATTTCATACCATAACCAGTGATGTATGTCAAAGATGACTTGACTTGCTCACTGAAGCTCATTCGAAACATGCCTTAACAATCATTTCAAGGCATTTTACACACTGCTAGGCACGCACTGTATGCAACTTGGGAAGAGGCAGCGTTTTTTCATTGCACGTCTGTCAAATGGTATTGTATCCTGTATCCTAGTTGACAAACCACACGTCAGTTTTTCTATATACAGTACATGCATGCTTTAGCAAACCAATGCATCACATAGCCACCATGTAATCATAGAAGAGTTAAGCCATGGTAAGTTCAGACTCAACCAACAGCACACTCCTTCAGCTAATTTTCTGAGATTTTTGGTGAAATTGTTCTATAGTATAAAACATAGATAAAAACAATACTATAGAGACAAAACCATAACAAAGAGCAGGATCGTAGAATGATGCATTTCTAGATCCTGGATCCAAAGCTGGTACTTACTGTCCCACTTTTAACTAAATGTTTCCACTTTTATAGATTTGTGATGATGAGGATTGAAGACCATAGTTACAATCATTTTTCCATTAAGCAATGAATACATTGCTTGAGCTGCATCACCGGCCAATAGCAATGTGTACGAAATGGGAGAGGGCAAGCAAGCTCTGTCTGTATCAGGAAGTATTGAGCCTTGGCACCATCAGAATTGCCCAAAATTCTTGCATACGGCACGGCCTGGAGGCTGCAGTAGGTAAGTGTAGACACCTCTAGGTCTCTGACATGATTTTCTTTTCTGCTATAGGGAAAAAAAGGTTCTACCCTTTCCTTTTGAGAGGTATGACCTGCTGTCTGCAGTCTGTGCCAATATCACAAATATGTTGTCGATTATCTTTCTGTTGATAAAGTTGATAAAGTATCAGTTAATAAAGTATGTACGATTTTAAGTGCTTTCAGTGTCTACTCTCTACTCAACCAATTCAATTCCCTCAACGTTCATAACAATTTCCAAAAATAATGCAACTCTCCTATTTAATTGGGTCCCATCTATGCAGTAACAGTAACATGAAGAAGTCCTAGCCCACCTCAACCTCCTCTCAAGGAAAAATGGCACCCTCATTTTGCCTCTGCTTAATTTTCCTGGTAATCTGGAATCAGTGACGTAACATATGTGTTACACAGAACTATTGCATTTCATGGTCATGCTGTAATGCCAGATTTCTCCAGCATATGGCACTGCTGGTACAGTCAATAACTGCAGCATTGTGTTTTGAGATCACTTGAAACATATACAAGTAAAGTTGCAGGAATGGGGTTCCCGTATGTTAAATGAACCTTGGAAAACCTTTGGATTGCTGGTGACTTACTGTTTTGTTTATCTGATCCAGCAGCACCATCTGCTGTGATTTCAGTACCCCCCCATTGGATTGGAAGTTATTCAACACAAATAAGGCATATGTTTGTTACAAGAAGTACTTCTGTAAGGGCAAAATGCTGGGCTGTTCTGAATTGGCAAAGCTCTGACACTTCTGGGTAAGGTTGGATCCTGTCCCTAGCCCCACCCATTCCTACTGGCCCATCACAATATTGGCTGGGCTGTCTTGTTGGTTAACATGAATGTGTGTGAGGCAGGAGGGAGCAGCAAGCTCCATCACTACCAGGAATGGTGCAGGTACATGCAGGCACCTCTAGGCGCCTACACTTTATACTTGCTAGCAGCTTTCTGTATACAACACCTTCATATGTCCTGTATATATTACAGCTAAATCTTTTATCTGTCAATATGCTCAGCTACACCTTTTATCTGTCAAAATGATCCCAGAGTTCTGAAAGCTTGTATGTTTTAATATTTTCCGCTGGGCAATTAAAGTTTACACTTTGCCAATACTTTTTGCTTCACTACCTGAGAGGAGGCATTCCTGGCTAGCACGGTACATCAATTTTTTGCTGTCTACAATAAAAAATAATGATCATACAGGGCCGTAAGCCAAATTTCCATTTTAATACATTTACGAGTATACATGGCACATTCCAGAGATAAATGTGTTATACCGGGAAGACTTTTTTTAAACACTGTAAACTTCCTGTGCAGTTATTCCATTGACATAAAGTGCAGAAAGACAGCAACCTTGGTAAGCCTCGTCCATATCCTAGAATGACTAACCCAGAAACCGAACTTGGCTTTTTAACAAATGCAAAGAAAAGGTCAAAAGTCTCAGAATTGAGACATATGGAACTTTTACAAACATTTTTGTGATATACTTATGTAAGTCTTTTACATAAGTAATGTGTATGAAGTTCTGAGGTTTATGAATCTTTTCAATGTAACCTTGGCTTAAAGTGAACCTGTTACCACAACTGGAAGCATTTATATTCTTATCTTTCCGGCAGACAATGTATTGAAAAACCTCTGCTTCTCAGCTACAGGGCCACTAAAAGTATTCTATATTTCCAGGTGTATAGAACACTTGCTTCCCCTATAGCTGCTGTGGTTCCTCCTGCCAGCTCGTACCTCACCTCAGGACATAAAAGCCAGCAGGAGGAACCACAGTGGCCAGTGGGGAGAGCAAGTATTTGACTCATCTGTCCATGAAAACATGCAATGGCTGGGGAGTTGAGAACTACCAGGGAAGTCCATAAACTACTTAAAGGCGTTAAATGTTGGATGGATGTGCATTCATAATCACTTAATCACCTAAAGATTTTACATAGTGTATGTGGGATCTTTTCATAAAAAGAGACATGTGCATGTTTATGTTTATGTCAGAGGAGAGTATTCATTAGACACATTCATTAGGCACTAGAGCTGGCTTATTTAAGGAGAAAACAATAGTGTTCAGATTGAAAAATCTAACCTGGTTGGTCAATTCTTTCCCCAAGAAAGATTAATGCGTCAGTCAAAGTCAAGGAGTTCTTAAATAGTTCATCTTATGTAAACAACCTAACAGAGCCACTCTATTGCAGTATTCACCACAGGCATAAAACTACTTGCAGTATATATTTTGCCGCAGAGCAAAATAACAGATATAATAGATAAAAGAACTTAAATCCAAAGCCACCTTTTAAGACTCTTTTCTCTATCACAGGCAAGTCTGTATATCACGGTCCTCTCTCCCAGGGTCCATCAAGGCCTCCATAAGCAAACATTATTTGGAAAAAAAGCCACACGTGGCAAAGCCTGCTCATTCCTCGGAGGTAGTGCTGGCTGCAAGGCATTTGTTAACCAAAAAACTCTAGGCTTTAGTCACATATAAAGCAGCATGGCTTATAGGATAAAACTGTTTGATCCAAGGTCTTCAAGAAATCAGGGTTCTGGCTGCTATTACCTTCCTACAACAGTACCATACCCGATTGCCTGAATAAAGAGTTAGCCAAATCTCCCTGTTTTTCAGTTTTGGCTAACTTCTCACTACAATCCATTCTGTTTTAATGTGACAATTCAAAACTGAATCAAATCCTTAGAAAAATGTTATATTCTGTTAGTTTGGCAAATGAATAACTTTTAAGATCAGTGACTGGAGTGGAAAAACATTTTATAAACAGTTCAGGAGATAATGGGGAATGCAATGGACTAGGCTTGTCTGGGACGAAATAAAATAGCTTTTTCAGAAACTCAGCTGGATCACTGGAGACCACCCAAAAGTGATATTTAGCAATAAGTGGAGTCTGGTGGTCTGGCTTCCTATATATCTTGGATAAACCAATAACAAAATCTCCACGTAATTCCTCTTCCTATCCTAGTGGGAATTTTGGGTGTTTCTGACCTCCTTTGCATTTTCCAGATTCTCTTGTTGCATTTCCTATACCAAATCCCATCCCAACCAGTGAGAGTGGGACACCTTTATAATAACATTGTGCCGAGCTAATAATCATACATATCTAATAAATTAAAACATATATAAATGAGTCACATATATGAGCCTTCAAACAAATGAGGCATAAGAAATATCTACACACATACAAAAAAGCAATATAGGCAAAAAAAGTCCCAAGGAAAAAACAAACGCAAATTAATTTATTAGATATGTATGATTATTAGCTCGGAACAATATTGTTTTTTCACATTTTACAGATATTTAGTTATATCCTTAGTGCTTGGTAGCTCATATTTCCACATTACACTTACTGGCGCTGATCACCTTTTATTGTTTAGTTTTACACCTTTATAATAGCCACAGCAGGTTTGCAGGCCCAGGGGTTTAAAAACAGATATCTCATGAAGAGAGGCCCCCAGAGATAGAAGAACTCAGATGGGTTATAGCTTCATCATCCACCAAACACTGAAATATCGGTTTTGTTTGATCTCACTGGTTAAATTGCTGTGAAGTACATAATAAGGTTTAAAAAACTATAAGGGTTTTAACTTTATAGGAAAAGTATGTAACTTTCCCTCCTCCTAGGACACAGCAACCTAAAATAATAGCCCTGTGCATTTTCTTTCAGACCTATAGTACATGCCAGGGGCGCATGCCTTACCTATTATTATCTGTGTAATACACACACCTCCTTTAGGCATGTTGTTTAATAGGGTTCAACCCGCTGAACTAGATTTGGCAACAATAGGAGGAACATTACAATAGAGATGGAAAACAACATCAACGTGACAATCTTTGACTTTCATCCAACATCAACTACTAACAGCAATATTAAAGGATTAAAGAGCAAATCCACCCAACATTGATTCTTCAGCTTTAAAGTGCCCATACACCTTACAGCTATTGTTCGAAAAATGAATGAGATCTGTTTTTCGTACGATAATCGGCCAGTTGATGGGAATTGCACGATCGCAATTACTGTACAAAAGGCCGAATGTGGTTGAACGGGCAGACTAGAAAACTGTTGGATGAATTAGTGTCGTTTTCGCACAACAAAAATTACAACATGAACACAGCACATGCGCAAAAGAACATCGGTTCTGTCGATCGACGAAATTCGGCCAGTTAGTTTTGCTGATGAACAATTATCGAAATCTACATTGGTCTGTGCATGATGGGGTATTTGAGCGGAAATTGAACGAGGATGCGTGGACGGGACAAAAAAAATTGAACGATAATTGTAAGGTGTATGGCCACCTTTAGAGGTTAGCTGATTCACCCATCAGTTTTTTCAGCATCTCGTGCTCATCCAGTCCTGGGGTCTTACTTCTCCTGCAGGAAAAGAAGTCTCTATCAAGCTTCCCTGAACTTCCTGTCTAGTACAACATCACAGGCACAGAGCAGACTGCAGAAGCTCTACCTTCTACTATGGAAGAAGAAAGGAGGGAGGAAAGGAACAGGGGGGAGGTTACACTTGTCTTTTAAACTCTGGCTGCTTAGTCAGCCCTGAGGTAGGAACAGGGGGGAGGTTAGGAACAGGGGGGAGGTTAGGAACAGGGGGGAGGTTAGGAACAGGGGGGAGGTTAGTGGCTTTCCCTGCTGTGCCTGTGTGTTTGTGGAGACACACAGAGCTTACTACCACACACAAGGGTGATTCCATAGGATCCTGCAAGGGAAGGGATACAGGATATCAGGGCCAGTGCTCAGGGAACCAGCTGATTCTGCAGGAGACTAAAGTTTTTAAACATCAAGGATTGACATCCACATCAACATCATCCATGCTGCTGACAACCCCATTAAGATAAATATTTCGGTAAATGACTGAAATCTCCAACTTTTCAAAAAAACAAAAATTTAAAATGAAATATCAGTATTTGCAAAAAAAAAGTAGTATGGCAGCTGTAGACAACGTGTGCTACGCCAAGCACAATGTAAACTAAGTAGAAATGTAAAAATTATACCGAATTGCTATCAGTATAATAGAAAATAAATATGTATTGTAAACACTTAGAAGATTTCCTATTGATTGCTCTTAACATAGCAGAGGTAGGCTGGAAATGTGTATCACACCAGACATGCAAAAATGATGTATTAAAATATTCTAGTCATGTAAAAGGGTCTGATCACTGCTGCAAGAACCCTTATATCCGACCCCCTTAATATTGCTCATACATAGAAAATTCCTATATGATGCAGACAACCCCGATCATATGCACCTTGTCTATTCCGTGTATCATACAGGTGCCAATGTACTACTGAAGTACGGAAACTGAGAAAGACAAATACTGCCATTTGCAACCAACCAGTTTTCTCCTTTCACTTCATGGAAATATTAAACATAAATTCTGATTAGGTTGCCATTGGCAACAGCTGAACTTTTGTGCTTACTCTCTTCTCCAAAGAATGCATCAGACCCCAATAACGTTATCTTTTATCAACATATTGAGGAATTTTGACAAAAAGCTCTGCTCAGAAAAAGGATTCTGTCACGTGCATTTAACGTTCAGTGACCATCCAAAATTTGGCCGCCTGGCCATCATCAAAAAAACTCAGTCTACCCTTTTCACTAGGAGCAAGGCATGTTTGTAAGATTGAAATATAGGGCATGCCTACTAAAATCCTGGAAGAGATTCCAAGGACTAAAATACATTAATAGCAAAATAAAAAACCTGCTGTGATAGCTGAACCGATACAACCGGTACATACTTAGGACAAACTGTCACTGCTGTAACAACATGGAAGTGCTGAAATCCATATCAGTAAATATTTGTTACTAAAGAAAAGCCAGGAAAACCTTGAAGTGGCTCACCTCGTTGAATCTTGGCCAACAGTTGCTGCCTGGCTTGAATCCTGCTCATCTTATAGGTAGGTCTCCTCTTCTTGTCAAAGCACGCATAGTACTCCTGGCTTTCAGGTGACATGGAATTTAATCGCTTACAGCCTGCCGCTGGGCTCGGGAGCTCCTGGACCCACATTATGGATCTGAAATTTAAAAAAAGCTATATCCTTTTCTTTTTTTTATTTCCCCCTCTGCTGCTCTACTCTTCCTCCCAGATTCCAGTTGTTATAATGAACAGGAGTTGATAATACTAGAGAGCTGGAAAGGGAAAGTCGTCAAGTACAAGAGGAGTGCCAGTAGATACAATTCAGGATTCCAAGAGGGTCACATGACTCCTGGGGCCAATGGCAGGCAGTGAGTAATGTAAAAGTACACAGTGCTGAAGCAAAGTCCTGTCAGGCATGTTTAATCTTCACAAATGCACATATTCTAATGACATACCTCAGGGCTGACTAAGCAGCCAGAGTTTAAAAGACAAGTGTAAAGCACATATTCCCAGCCACCCAGGAATCCTCCATGAATGGCAGCCCCCCTCCTGGGCAGGTGGCTGTGACATCTATGTGTCTCTTCCTTTCTGATCTGTAAACATTATCCGTCTGAACAGTTCCTCTCAGACCGGTAAAACGTCACTTTTAGATCAACTGCACTAAATATTTTGGGCTGGAATATAAACATGTGACCTCCAATGCTCTTGGATGTTGTAAATACAGGAAATGTTTCATATTACAATGTTTTATTACGGGGTGTCCAAGTGTGAGGTACAAATATACTGACCACCAAGGGAAGGGATAATAAAGGACATTAGCTCATCCTGTGACCATGCACTGTCAATACACAGCCCAGGGTAAAGTTGCACAATGACCTTTTTACGGGAAAGGCATGAGTTTAACCCGTCCTAGTCCAGGCAGTATTGCTGATGGGTGAAAATGATCATCCTGTATGATCATTAAATATAATACAGGATATATTTTGCACACACAGTTAGCACAGTGCTTTACAATGTAAAGGGAGACAGTACAGTAAGGCTCCTTTCAGACAGGTCGGCCTGTCAGTTTTTCTTTTGGACCTGATCAGATACCCAATATAAGTCTATGGGCAGCCGGACCTATATGGGCGGGTGTGCGTTTACATCCGGTTGCCACGGTTCCTGCCAGGTCTGGAAAAACAAACGGAGCAGTGTTCTGTTTTGTCGGACCTGATCGTGCTGCATCGGGGGTAATCTGATTTACATCCGATTCCCCATAGACTGACATGGGGTCTAATGCAAGATAGAGAAAAAAACTGGACGCACACGGATATCGCAGCAGTGACATCCGATCCGTACCGCTCCATGCACGGATCCCCTCCTGATCAGACAGTGTGAAAGGGGCCATACAATACAAGTCAATACAGGAGGTTTAGGCTGTCCAATCAGGAGCAGTCTGAAAAGAGTGGTCCGTTTACACAAGATTACCCCCAATCCGGCACGATCAGGCCCAGCAAAACGGTTACCTCCGGAGCCGGAGGTAATCGGATGTAAACAAACACACGCCCATTTAGACCCGGCAGCCCATGGACTTACATTGGGTATCCAATCAGGTCTGCCAGACAAACTGACGGGCAGACCTGATCAGACCACCTGTCTGAAAGGGACCTTTAGAGGGTGTTCTGCTAGTGATAGTTTAGGATCTTGTATCAGCAGATCCCCATTTTTATATTACCATCCCCTATCAGATCATATACAGTAGGTTATTCAAAAAGTCAAAGGGATTGATTTACTAAGGGCCGATTCACACCACAAAGTCTGCATTCCAGAGCGTTTGGCTTCTGTAACGCAAGCCAGACAGCTCCCTGCGTTCAGGGGCAGGATGGGGCGTGGCAGTGCATTGAAGTTAATGGCACCGGAGCCACGCCCCCCGCAGTGTGATCGCTCCGAATACCCAGTCACGTGCAAGGGAAATTTAAAAAACAAAACAGTATTTTGGCTTGTACATGATTGGATGATGGAAGTCAGCAGAGCTTCACCTCGTTCACTAAGCCAAGGGAAAATTTCCTTGCAAAGTGCAAAGCTTATTTTTCTTTAGTGAAGATAAACTTAGTTTAAATTTAAATAAAATTAAATAAATTTAGTTTAAATCAACCCCCACAATTAACATTTTGCTAAAGAGCCCTTTGACATGGGTGGCCGTCCTCTCCGATCAGCAGGGAATCTGTGCACAGATCCCCTGCTGATCGGAGCAGTACGGAACAGATGTCCCTTCAATGACATCAGAATCCAGTTTTCTTCCCTCCCTCTTGCGATGGCGGAAAAAAACAACTGAACGGACCTGTGTTAGGTCTATGGGCAATTGGAAGTAAATAGACATATGTGCATTTACATCCAATTACTTCTGATGGCGGAAAACACAACTGAACGGACCTGTGTTAGGTCTATGGGCAATTGGATGTAAATAGACATATAGTCATTTCCATCCAATTACTTCTGATCAGTCATGTTTAGGTCTGAAAAAATTTAGAAGCACGCATACCTTCTCCCCTTTATGTTTTTTTTAAAGAGCTGACTCGTATGTAGTCAGATGTAAACAGATACATATCTGTTTACATCTGGATACCCATAGAGCTGCATTGCGCTTCGGATCCGATCCGCCTGAAAAACTGACAGTCCGCCTATGTGAAAGGGGGCCTTAGGATTTTGGCTTCCGTCACTATTTTTAGCTCTGAATACAAATCAGTGAATAGAGCTATGTACTTTCTGTGTTATGGATAAGATTTATGTCCAGTCTGCAGAAATAAAGCATCTGTAGCAGAGAATGTATGCAAGGAATTCAAGCAAAACTCTAGCTTTTTTTAATATATATATACAAAACAACCGGTTGTACATGCCCATGCACACAGAAAGACCACAACAACACAACAGTGCTTTTTACCGTTTAGTAGCTCCATCTTGGTGCACACAGCCTAGACCACTAAATATTGGAGATCAATGGCACACTACTTACATTAGAGAACTCTTTCATCTACAAGCAATATTTCAGCCCTCTCTACGGTCTTTTTCTCAGATACTCACACATAACACCATAATACATTCATATGATATGGGTGTGAAATTACCTTTATTGATTAACATGGTTTACTATATTTTGGAAGTAATGAGCTTGCTGTAAAGGGAATTGATGAGCCCTCAAACCATAGCAACCACAAAAAAAAAAATTATTGAATTTTTCTACTTAGAAGATCATAAAATGGTCAAAGTCAGTATTTTATTAGTTTTTCTCTATAAGTTAAATGATCTCCATACCCTCAGCAAGTGTTTGATACAGTTTTAACATGTAATCTGTACAAATCTGTACGCTGCCATGGAGAAGAAAGTCAAGGGGTTATGCGGTACCAAGTGTCTATTATCAAGTCTAAAAAATGCCACTAGTTAATAATAGATTTATGAGATGGAAATACATGAATATATAATTCCCTGGACCCATGAAGTTAAACTGACTGGACTGAACTGGCACTGTCCCATACAGCTGGGTCTTGCAACAGCAGTGATTAATTGAATCAAGGACAGTGCTGATGACTGGACAGAGATGAGCATGGAGTGGGAATACACTGTACAGCTGTTTTTGACTTCCTATGTCACTGAGGCAGAGGGCAGACCAATTTACAAATGTAATAAATTGGGAAACAGCACGTACCCTATAGAAACTAAGGTTTCAGAGAAACTAGAGATGGGAGTAGATGCTCTTCTGCCCAGAGGGTATTCCTATGCAAAGACCACAATCACTGGACAGTAAGGTTATTAAAGGATTACATGCAAGGCAGGATTCTTAGGTCAACTTTATGCCACCACACCCTAAACAAATCCTCCATGCATAACAATAAACTTTATCCAGTAGAAACCAGATCCAACAATACGTACTCATAAGATGCAATACATTAACTTGGTAAAGGTTCCATTTTATTTGCAGATGTTTCATGACATTTTTTTTAGTCTGTACGCAATGCCCTCAATTTTGAGAATTACTTACAATTGCAAAATTTTTATTTAGAGGGAAATAATGAGTTTCTCTTATAGTGAAAAGTGCTCACTATTGTCAAGGGAAATTGTGCTACTCAATGGAAGATCAAACTGCAAACTGGATCTTATCCTTCGCTCTTCTAAAGCCCCAGAGCTCAGTCATCCATAGATGAGCAGATAACTTCTTGTCTATGACCACCCTAAGTACTACTCCAAATATTTCCTCACATATCTGAATAATGTTGAAGCCATCTGACAGGCACACATAGGCATGCACGCTTGTTTTTGCTAGGCAGACGCCCCAACTGGCAATGTTATAATAGAGCAACAACTATCTATCAGCTGGGAAAATTCAGCTCAGTAGGTTTTACCGCTGGAATGTATTAGGGCTTGTTCACATGATTTTCCGGTCCTGATCTGGTCCGGATCTGCAGATGCGGTGCTCCGCATGCAGTGCGTTTTTTACGCGTTTTTACCGCGGTCCGGACGCTGACAGTTCTTTTTTTTTAAGCCATGGGACTGTCAGTATGCAGATTCTTTCTCTGAGGTCACTTCCTCCCTCTCGTAACAACCACTTCCCTTTGTGTATGTAAAGCTGGTGATCATTTTAATATGTAATTGTTGATGTAAAATGTTTGTTATGTAATCTTAAAATAAAAAAAATCTATTAAAGTCAAAAAAAAAAAGTTGGTGATCAGACATGTATCACATGTTTGCAGGCATGGTGTTGGTGCTGGCTACAGCAATCTGCAGAGAACGAGCTAGCAGGAGACATCGTTATTGAGCACACCCGATCTTGAGGCTCAGGGACTCCAAGGGTCAGTTTTGGAGTTAATATGAGGATTTGCGAGCTCACTTTTTTTTTTGCTTAGCTGCAGTGCAGTCCATTTTTGACGCGTTTTCGTTGCGTTTTTGACACGTACGTGCATTTCCGGACTGGACAAAATGTGACATGCAGTATTTTTCATGTCGTGACCTGAACGGACTGCGCACGTGAGAACTGTAGCCCATAAAACACATAGGGATACATTGGGATGCATTTTTAGTGCAGGAGCGAACGGATCTGATCAGGACAGAATCCGGACGTCGTGTGAACAAGCCCTTAGAATGTATTAGATGGAACTGAGTGACTGGTTGACATTAGTCTGATGTCTTTGGGTATCTTAAAAATAGCCAGTCACTGAATTAAATAAACTTGTTACATCCTGATACTACTCTTGGTGGTGACATTTTCCCAACTCTTTGTTCCTTTTCCCAAGAGGCAGCCTTGTTCCTCCCCTGTGGCCATGTGGTGATCTTGTGTGCTCTGACTGATTAGTTAGGCGACATCATCTGACAGAGGAATGGACATAAAAGGAGTAAAGGTGATATGCTTCTCTAGTATTAAAACTATGTACTGAAACAGTAATATGTAGAGTTTTGTTTTATTTAAACATTGCTGCTTCTGTTCCCCCCATGTAATGTTAAGGAGGGGGTTGTGGGAAGTTTTGTTTACTCTAACTCTTTACTGTGCTGGCAGTCCCTCATTATCAGTTGCTGACAAAATGTGAACATTGTCTGTCCTATCAAAGGGCTTGTTCTCATGATGTCCAGATTCTGTCTAGTTCCTGGACCAAAAACGCATCATAATGTATCCCTATGTGATTTCTGGGCTACAGTTGACACCTTTGCAGTGCTTTCCATTCCAGACTGAAAAAATACTGCATGTCTTATTTTTTCTGGTTGGGAATGCACCGGAACGCGTAAAACGCATTGAACACATGTAAAAAATGCACAGAACTGGACTGCACATGAAAGCCTATTTTAAGTTAAAAAAAAAGGAATGCGGCAAAATTGCGGTAAAAACGTGGCAGAAGCAGACCATTCTCTCCGCAAATGTTAAAAAATAGGTGGAGCTAGCGGTGACATCATACCTAGTTGGTATCATGCAATGACAGGCTACCATCCTCAGGTAATTAGAGTACAGTAGCCTGTCATTCTATGATAACAAATGGGCGGAGCCAGCCGTCCATGACATCACGCCGAACCATTTGCACCCGACGAACTGCCGCCGCAGAATGACCTGTTTGACAGATGCCGGCAAAAAGTAAACAAATGGGCGCAGCTGGCCATTACATCACTGCTGGCTGGGCCTATTTGTTTTGATTTGGCCGGGACCTCAGAAGACCCATATGACAAATGCCGGCCAAATCGAAACAAATAGGCGGAGTCAGCGGTGATGTCATGGCTAGCTCCATCCATTTGTTTACTTTATGCCGGCATCTGTTAAACAGGTCATTCTGCAGCAGCAGTTCGTCAGGTGGGGATGGGTCGGCGGGCATCGTATTTAAAAAAAATGTCTATGTCGAGTCGTCGTCGTTGTGGAAACCGCTAGGCGTTGTGATTGACCTTTGGATTCATTTTTTAGAATTTTTTTTTTTTTACAAAAGTCTGGTCTGTTTATTTACAATTTATTTTAACCCTTAAGTGAATTAGTAGGGGTAGAAGTAAGGGGTACTTGGGGGTGCCCCAATGCAAATAAGCCCCCCTGCCCACAGACCCCCAAACCCAATGAGTCAGGGCTTGTGGGGAAGAGGCCCTTGTCCCTGTCACCAAGGGGACAAAGCACTTTTCCAGGGGGACACTGGAAAAGCACTCTCCCAGTGCTGAGGGTATGTGGCCTGGTACGGCAGGGATGGGGGGGCGCTTTCCTGCCCTTCCAGGCTGCTGCCCGGATTAAGGGTCTGGTTGGGAATTTTAGGGGGGACCCCACATTTGTTCCCCACGTTTTTGGGGTGGTGCTCCTCCTTAAAAATTTTACCAGACCTAAAGGGCCTGGTATATGTTTTGGGGGGACCCACTGTTTTTTTAAACTGGGTAGTCCCTTCTAACGGATCGGGAGGGGGACCCCACAGGTTTTTTTTTTCTTCTTTTGTTTACATCTTTTTCATTCTGCTCGCTACCTTGGAGGTAGCGAGCAGAATAACCGAACAGAATACCGTTTGGCAGCATTCGGCTATTCACTCACTGCCATTCGGCCCCTATGAGAATAGGGGTGAACGGCAGCGAGTGAACTGCTGGAGGTTCGGCTCAGCCGATCCAGATGTTGGATCAGCTGCGTCAAACATGTTCCCTAAGGGAGCCGATATACGGCTGAAGTCAGCCGTACAGGGCTGAAGTAAATAGCCAAACGCTGTTCGGCTCACTTCACTTCGGCATGGTTATTCATTTGGCTGCCTTCCGAGTATAAGCAAATCAAAGGCAAAGCAAGGTGACTGAGAAGCATGCAAAATATAGGAAAATAAACTATAATGCAAGCCTTGTGAAAGCTGTTTTTTTTATGCTGGGCGACTTATTTATTCATTTTTATTTAAAACTTGGTTTTAAAGTAATGGTGACTGAATCCTCCAAATGTTGATAGCAGTGTTTTGCAGATATCTGTAATTAATAGGTTTGTGGTGATTTTGGAAAGTATGAGAGGAGTGCCAGTTAAAGCCTATCTCCTGGGGAAAAAACTACCCTTGCAGTGAGGCTACCCCAGAGCTGTAAGGGTTAACTGCAATTTTATGTCTAGAGGTATTGTGTAAAGGACATTTACTTACCTGATCCCCGCTGCCCAAGCGGTTTTCACGCACCTTTTCACCCTAGGCTTCAACTTGTAGACTGTCCCTCGGTGTCCTCACATGCCTTCTCTGGAGGTAAGCTTTACCAAATTTAAAGGTGGAAGGATGCTCAGGGACAATGACTGAGACAATGCCTACATTGTCTCAGTCATACCGCATCAACACTTCTAAAATAAGTAAATCTGAAAGGGATATATACAGTTTCGCTTATAAGAAAAACATGTGTCCACAAGTTAATGAGCTGCTGAATCATATGAGTCACGACTGTTCACTTCCTGAGTTTAGATTCTACAAGTGCCATCCAAATGTTAATAAAGAATACTTTAGCTATGGGTAAATTAATGACGCTTGTGTTACTTAGAATATGACATAATCCTTACAGTTTTATTCTTAAAAGGTACACTCCAGTCAAGCATAAGAATTTTGTATTTGGATTGACTCAGGCTATTGGCTCACAGGCTCTAAATTTCATCCCAGGCCTACCATCTGTCTGAAAATATGTGTATATTTATATATGTTTTCTAAGCTTTTAATCTACTAACATATAAAAATGTACATTGCCGAATCACCATTCTCTCCAAGCCTGCTGCACAGGTGCAATAAATTGGCCTCTTGTGGTGGGTTAGCTGCATCACAGTAAACATCAGCCAGCCCAATCCCATCCAGGCCATAGTCTTTTAGGCCCCATTCACACACGAATTGGCCGGCACGTACAGGTCCGTGTTGCGTGCAGGGCCGTACCAAACAGCTGCCGGGAAGGACAGGAGCTGTGTGTGATTAGTACGCAGCCCCCGTCCTTCTCTATGGGGCTACGCGGCCGTACGCCCCCCTACGCTCAACTCAATTGCAGGTCCGTAGGTTCGTATTCATAAGCCGCCGGAATGGATCCTGTATGCGTCCACAAAACCCGACACAAGTCAGTGGGACAGGTCCTTTTGACTTGGCTGGCACAAAATGTTATCAAGCTACACTGCAGGCCAGATGGAGATGGACACAAAATAATATAGACACCCTAAAGAAAACCTATGGATGTATGAGGATAAGACAGGTTTGAATTGGCCAGTTTCAGCGAGTCTGGGTGATTATCGTTATTTCTAGAAGTAACATGTGACTCCACCTGCCAATCAGTTATAGCAATTTTTTTCAGACAAAATGTATTGTTCCCCTCATGTAAGGCCAGCACTAGAAACGTTCAACTAAAATTTTCCAAGCATATGAGCATGCGCCTTAGAGTAATACAAGCATGTGTGTTTATGTACTGAATGTGTGAATAAAACAGTTGTCCAGTACTTCTACTATGCCTGCATGCCCAACCAGCACCAGCACCAAACTTCACTTTACATACAAATAGTGCAAAGACATATTGTTACACGGAATGCATATATTTCCTTTATTTATGTAATACGTACAAGGTTAGAAAATAAAAATGTTAAATATAGTTTTTCGTAATGTAAATATAAACTCCTGCATAAACATTTCTGGTATTCAGAAGATTCACATAGCTGTTTGTTTGTTTTTGCCATTATGAGGTACACACATAAGTAGCTGACCTGTAGGTTACAAACACAGCTAAATGAATCAGCTAAATGACTCAGAGGAGTGACCCCTCCCCAAGTACAGATAGTGTTGTCTAGATCTGCAGGAACAGTGAACAAGGGCAGAGCTAGAGCTGGGCATTATAATTAGATAGCCCAGAATGCACTACATACACTGAACCACATAGTGCTTTCTATTAAAAGTTAATTTGAAAAACAAAGATTTTATACAAATAATAAACATAATTATACACAAAGTGTTAATTACCACTCAAGTTTTCTTTTAAAAGGATCATAATTATATAATATTCCTTATAGGCAATCTGGTTAGTAAATTAATGACCCTATATTGAGAATGTTTCCTGAAGAAGCTACAGGGAACCAATATCCTGCCATGGCCGATTACATACACTAAAGAACTGCATTCAGCGAGTTAATGCAAATGTCTTTGTGAAACGAAATACCTCTTGTCAAAGATGTTTGCGAATGTGACAACATTACTCTTTAGACTGGATATGGCCATTTACTTTTAGTGGACCACTAAATTACAAGTGAGCTGTAATTGTGTCAGTGATGACATTGTTCTGCATTCTTTCCCTCTTGGATACAGCATTACAAAGAGTAACTATTTACTGTGTGTGATATCCGCATAGAACTATTTGTTTTTGCATTTTTTTTGCATGTATGAACAAATATGTTGATCTACTGCATGAGATGGGAAATCCTCATTAAATCTGCTCAACATATTCTCGGCAGGTTTAGCACATGTAAGATTTATGATTTATAGTAAAAAAAAGCACACATTCTTGAAGGTCAACTCCAACCACCACTGATATTTAGGCTTTGAGTGGTTGGTGGCATGTTTAATCACATGCTGATTTCTTAAATGTCTAAAGGGCTCTGGTGGTAAAATATGATCGTCAGCAGCTGATGATAGCTATTCCTTAATCAAAAGAGTCTAGGGGACCCTTCTGCTATAACAGGGGTGCCCACAATTTTTGTGTTAAGATCTACTTTTCAAATGGCGAGCTACATGAGATCTACCAACGAAAAAAAAAAACCTCCCTCGCTCTCTCTCTCCTGGCTGTCTCTCCTCGCTGTCTCTCCTTGCTCTCTCTCCTGGCTGACTCTCCTGGCTCATCCTCCTGGCTGTCTCTCCTCTCACTCCTGCCTGTCATTCCTTGTTTTCTCTCCTGGCTGTCTCTCTTTGCTCTCTTGGCTGTCTCTCCTTGCTCTCTCCCCTGGCTGTCTCTCCTTGTGCTCTCTCCTGTCTGTCTCTCTCCACTCTCTCTCCTGGCTCACCTTGCTGTATTTTGCAAACAGTGCAGTGCAACAGGCTGTGTAAACTAATATTGTTTGATGTAATACATAGCACTTAAACCACCAGTATCCACCAGAAAGGTGTCAGGGAGCTTGGCTCAGCAGACTCAGGCTAATAGGTAATCATGTGTGCACAGCTAAATAAATATACCAAAATGGAATAAAGGGGCCACCATTCACACCCTTTGTGATCTACCAGCATCAGCTTTGAGAGCTACTGGTAGATCACGATCTACCTAATGGGCACCCCTGTGCTATAAGCTCATGGTTGCCAAAGTGACCATAAGCTTATAGCAGAAGGGAATACAGCTGATAGAAGGCCCACTAACCTTGCGTGCTGCAATCAACTAAAGCGTTAAATGTTGAAGACTGCTGAAGACACCGAGAAGATGTAACCAGTCTACTGCAGAGATCGATTGACTGGTTGTGGCTCTTGGAAACGGCGCCAGTGGACTTTGGTGAGCACCATCGTTGGTAAATATTTTAAATAGGAATAACAAAAAGCCATAGATGCAAAATCTAAATGGGGCCTTTTCATATTTCCTGTAACAGAGTGCAGTCTCTGAAAGTCCCTCATTTTGATCACATATTTATTATCATATTATGTCCACAAGAACACATGAATGAACTGGAGGCCCAAGCCCAAGGAGAAGCACGTGCAAGAAGTATCAGGTTGGGCAGGACAAACCCATGAAGAGAACCAGTTAGGGCTGAGCTTATAGATTATAATCTAAATATGAGTGAATCGATTGGTAGTCAGAATCTGCAGTTAATCAGATTAGCTCCAAGCCTTAGCTCCAAGCCAAGATTGACTAGGAAGCCAAGGCAGAACCTACCCAGTTAGAACCTAAAGTGACAATCTGCCTTAAAGGAGTACTACGAGGTGAGTGATTTCCACTCATCCTCATAGTTAGAGCCGACGTGTGACAATGAAACTGTCACAGGTCGGCTCTTTTGATCGGGAAGTGCTTAACCAGATACCGTCCCTCGCTCACTTCCTGATCATCTCCCTGCAGAGTGCGGTGACTGTCAGTCATCACTCCCTGCAGGTTTCCCCCCCCTCCCCGCTCTGATCCTCCAGCGCTGACTGGAGGAACAGTCGGGGAGGGGGCGGGTACAGATGGCTCTGCCTCTAGATAGGCAGAGCCCATTGTCAATCAGCCAGCTGGGTGGATCTTGACAGTATTGTCAGGATCTATCCCGGCTGCGGCATTCTCAGTCGCCCGCTATATACTGAGTTTTGGGTCACGGGAGGAGTATATGTCCTCCTGTCACCCCATAGAGAACTATGGGATAAAAAGGTTACCCCATAGGTCTCTCCTAATTACTATATAAGATACAGAATAGCATAGGATAAGATAGGAAATATGACAGAGTGCTCTTCAACAGTGGTAAGAGCATTCTGAAAAAATGTGCAAAATGTAAGCTAAAGTGTATCTAAACCTAAGAACAGAAATGTTATACATTGCAGCTTACCAGTTCTTACATGTGGTGGCTGCCTTCATTTTCTTTATTTAAAACTTTTTGTCCTTTATTTACCCCTGGTTATCTGGCCAGGTGCATACTGTACTGTAGATTTGGAGGAGCAGCATTGTTACTCTAGGACAGGATTTCATATTTGGAGGAGCAGCATTGTTACTCTAGGACAGGATTTCATATTTGGAGGAGCAGCATTGTTACTCTAGGACAGGACTTAATGTATATTTGGAGGAGCAGCATTGTTACTCTAGGACAGGACTTACTGTATATTTGGAGGAGCAGCATTGTTACTCTAGCACAGGACTTATTGTATATTTGGAGGAGCAGCATTGTTACTCTAGGACAGGACATACTGTATAACAAGACAAGAGAGGGGCGCCTTTTCCTAGTGCAGATCAGTTTTTTTTTTCGGTTCAGTCTCTGCTCTGTTCTAAATGCTCGTGAATTCCCACTTTTGTGAGTACCTGTCTACTTATTTATCTTTATCTAATTGTTGAATAAAACTGATCTGCACTAGGAAAAGGCGCCCCTCTCTTGTCTTGTTTTTCAGTGTCCTCAGTCTCCCTGACTGCATTGGGGCTGCCTCCTGCATAGATGCCTAAATATTAGCTCTGCATAAGAGACTATGTACGATTACCTTTGGCGCTTCCTGATATATAATTTCTGTTTGAGGACTTACTGTATATTTGGAGGAGCAGCATTGTTAATCTAGGGAAGGATTTACTATATATTTGGAGGAGCAGCATTGTTACTATAGGACAGGACATCACAACACCACTACCCCCTTCTCCATAACATGGGGGGTATCTTCTATAGTTCACAGAGAGAACATGTATTACTACTTGGTAATAGAGATAAGTCATCGGTAGAATGCACAAGAAGATAGGAGCTCCCTAGATTTCTGGCAGGGTGAACAGGTAGTTTTTTTGCCTATTAAATTGAATTAGATATAACAAAACACTATTAATGGTATAATTAACAGACCAAAGGAGAGCAAATAAGAGAAGTTCATTGTTGGGGTTTACATACCCTTTGACACATCAGGTAATGAGGGAAAGATAATTTCTATGAAAGTGCTTTCATAGACAAACATCACTGATCTGTAGAGCTGGAATTTGTGATCACTCTTCATTAGAAGAATCTTTTTGCAGGTCTGTTTAAATTATGCTAATCAGCTGATAATATCCAAAACCACGGGCATTTCATGTACCCGGAAACATCAGTACAATATTATCTACATTATTACACTGTCACATGTGTATTTTTCAGACAAATGATTCCTTTAGCAAAGATTAAAATTACTTATTAACCATTTCAGTTCCAGGGTCTTAGCCCTTCATCCCCCTTTAAAGCAGAACTCCAGGAATCAACAAAGTTAACCCTTTCAGTGGGGCTGCCCCCACAGCGCAAGGGTTAATTGCTCATTTGGTGAAAGGGCTCATATACATAAATATATTCACCTGATCATGCTAGACTGGCCTCTGCAGCCTCTTCTCCCATGAGCTCCGGTGGCTTAGGACCAATGACGTCATCACGTCTAATGCAGGCCATTCACCTATTAGATGCGACGATGCCGAGGGACATACCACAGCCGGGGAAAGAGGTGAGTGCCGACCACCACAGGACCAAGGTTCAAGTGAATGCCGTCTCCTAGAGAAAAAC
>NW_017306276.1:2286034-2326799 GCF_000935625.1 Nanorana parkeri | reverse complement strand
TATATATATATATGTGTTTGAAAAGAAAGAGGGAAGTTTGACTTTTAACTTGGGATAGCTTTTATTTGCCATTTCATTGTTACATTGCAGAGCCCACATGAAAAATGAATCTGTCTTATTTTTTACCAAATCCCATGGCCAAAGGTGGTATTTTTAAAATTGTCCTTTCACTGACTTTTTGGGGGTTATTTGTTTTTAGACTTTTGGGGGGATTGGTGTAGAAAAAAAGTTAGGGGGCATTTCAGCCAGCCCGAACCCCCCCCAATAGATCACTCATAATGGTGATCTAACCTATGCTGTTATCAGCCAGCATTAGATAATTATTGCAATGAACTATCTAGTAGGCAGACCTGGATCATGGCTCACAGATACTCAGGTGACTATGGTAGCACAGTGCTACAGCATGCAGGATCACTGTCAACCTGCAGCTGTAGCACCCACACATGCTGAGGCCTCCTACATCCACTGAGACTCTGGCTTTGCAATGAAAATTCCCACGTGCATGTTTGTGTGTTTGCATTATATAGATGCTGATTTACACAGGGAGATACTGTATAGACGACCATTCTAAGCCAAACATCTGTTTTTTTAAAGGAGCATCTAAGTGTTAAAATACAATAGTAGATGCAAATGTTAAAACAATGAAAAGTTGCTCTTGATTTAATATGGAAAAAAGGAAGGTCTGGAAGTTCTCTCCGCTCTGCCTTCCTTTCCAGCTGTATGTGTGCCAGAAACAACTGCAAAGGGCAGCGCAGTCAGAGTTTTACAGCAGAGAATATGTGACTGCTGCCTGCAAACAGACCAAAGACACTTCACAAACTATACAGCAACTGCCAGCATTTCACCATCATCCCGGACCACTGCCAGAGTCGGCACCATTCCTTGGGGCCGATACAATTCCTCACACATGGTAATATTGTCTGACAGGTCAATGTGGGATCATGTCACCATGTTAGTGGATGGCTGTGTGGGGTAGAGGATTGCTGCATTGTGAACTTTCAGTTGGTCACTTTGCTGCATGGTCATTTTTAGTGGCTTTTTTTGTTGGTGAATAGATTCTGATGCCCATCTATGATTCCTGCCCTGGTATGCTCCAGTGTATAGGATCTCAGCACAGGAGAGGGGTAAACAAGGGGTTACATTTGCAATAGGGAGGGTTTATATTAGGGTTGGCATTACATAGAGGGTAAGTAAGCAGGGCAGAGGTAGGAATGTAAAAAGGGTCAATAGGAGGGATAGCGTTAGGCAGGGACGTGGAGTCAGAGGAGGCAGAGCCTCACCTAGTATTATGAAGAAAAAAGGTGTTAGCTTCAACTCTAAAGCTGACAGCTTTTTCTCCATTTGGATCGGCATCTAACAGGTTACACAGCAGGGAAAGCCTCCCCGCTGTGTGCCATGGACGGAGCGCTGCTTGTTAATTACAGGTAGTAACATTGACAGGTAGTTAGGTTACACAGCAGCGGCTTCCCCACTGCTTGTGTAACCTAACTTGGTGAGGCAAGAGCGGTCACAGCCTCTACTCTGTGTTAGAGGCGTGAGCTCCGTGGATGGCTTGGACCAAAGGCAAAGCGCCATTTGTCCAATCAAAAAAAAACAGTGAGGCCATCGATCTCGATGCCTCACCAGTGACGAGCAAGTGAGGGACAGGGAGGCTCCTTCCTGTATCCTCCCTTCCTCCTCCCCACACATCTTGGTTACCGAGCTGGAGGCGAGGCTTCGGTGGGAGTGGCTTCAGCGGGATGGGGCGGGGCTTCGGTGGGCTGGGGGATGCCTCACCCAGCATAGAAGGCATGGCACGTTACTGGCGTTAGGATTACAGGCAGGGATAGTAAAAGGGATAGTGTTAGGAGTACAGGCAGTTAAGCCGGGTACATTTGGGTCTATTCTTTTTTTTCCCGTTCAACCAGCAGGCTAAGTGAAAGAAATAGAAACCAATTCTTCCATCAAAGCTTACGAGTGTTGATGGACAAAAACCTCGCTGTTTTCTAACCGGAGCTAAAATATCAGTTATACTCGCCTGAACCAAGCTCTCGGCTGACTCCTAGACTGGCCCCTTCAGCCTTGCTCCCCCTCTGCTCCAGTGGTCTAAGGTACAGTGTATAGGACGTGAGAACGCAGAGGGACATTCTATTGCTGGAGCGGAGAAGGAGACAAGCTGAAGGGACCGGTCTAGGAGTCAGCAGGGATTGCGGTTCGGGTGAGTATAACTGTTATGTAGCTCCCTAGGCAAAAACGAGCACTTAACCCTTGCAGTGTGAGGGGTAGCCCCACTGCAAGGGCTTAGATTTTATTTGCCCGGAGTCCTTAGAGGCCCATTAATACAATAATGTTGCATTAATCGTACAATACCACATACTAGGTGTGCACCCCCACAACGCACTCAGTACTCTGCGTTACTTATTCACATGCTGAATGCACCTGAAAGCATGCTGTTTCTGCACATCCATACACATGATCTGTTGTGAATGCTTCCCTTGCTATCTGCTGTTTTTTTAATATTCTGACAGCTGCTGCCCTCAGAGTACAAAAAAAACCCGCCAAAACAAACAAAAACAGCGTAGGAATGAATAGCTAGGTTGCTATTGGCTATTTCAATTTGCAACAGCCAATAGCAAGCTGGCTATTGCACCTACCCTCTGCTGCTGTCAGTCAGTAAAGGAGGGCCTGATGGAGAACTTCAGGTCCACCTCTACTAATTGACAGCAGCAGTGGGTGGGTGCAATAGCTAGTCTGCTATAGGCTATTACAATTTGTAACAGCCAATAGCAACCCATCTATTCATTCTTATGCCGTTTTTTTTGTTCTGACTGACGGCGGCCCCGATGTCAAGGGGGGAAAAAAACAGCAGAGAAAGGTTTACTCTGCTAGATAGAGCAAAGTAAACCTGAAGAAAATGTTTCTCTCCTGGGTGTCCGGGAGCCGCTATCTATTAGCGGGAGACTCCCGGAACATCCGGGAGATTTGAGATGTCTGCTTACAAGTCCTTATAGAATCTTTAGTGGCACCTATCAGCTTGTTATTGGAACATTTTCTCCCTGTCTAGAACAGAAAACATCCTAATGCAGCCTTGTTCTCATCTAATCACATCACACCTGACATATGACCAAGCTCAATCAATAAGGCAGAGGTTTCCCCTATTTTACAGTCCTTCTAGCATCATTCTTTGCCCCCCTGGCCAGCCTGCTCCTCCACATCCTGTTTTCCCTTTCTCTCCATGTAGTTTGCTCTGCTGAAAATCCAATATTTTGAGGTTAACAGGAAAAGAGGTGAAATCCCTCAATAGGGACCCTTGTTCCATTTACAAACTTCAATTATTGGAATTCCCTTTATTGTGCAGAGATTTCCTTTTACTTTACGTTTGTCTGTAGGACAGGAGGTGAAGCAAAATGTCCCTAATGGGGTACAGACTGCAGTAAAAACCTGATTGTGATTTTAACCATCCCCTACTCTATCCAAAACATACATATTTTTGACTTTAGCTATATGGCCAAATGTTTATATAACACCTAACTATCACACCCACTGTTTGGCCAAAAGTATGTGGATAACCGGAAATGTTTGACTTCAGATGTTTCAAGTGATGGGTACTGGTAATGCTGCAACATAAAAGACATTTTTAGACATTTCTGTGCATCCAACATTGTGTGCCTATACCCCCCTGTACTCGAAGCCAGGTCCATAAAAATATTACTTGGTGTGGAGGAACTTGAGTGACCTGCACAGAGTCCTGACCTCAGCCCCACTGAACACCTTTGGGATGAACTGAAAAGCAGATTACAAGCCAGGTCTTCTCATCCAGTGCCTGACTTCACAAATGCTATTCTGGTTAAATGGGAAAAAAAACCCACAGGTACACCTCAAAACATTGCGGAAAGACTTCCTAGAAGAATGAAGGATGCTAAAAGCCATGGGGAGGGAAGAGGGTCCAACTCCATATTAATGGTCATGGTTTTGGAATGGGATGTCCAACAAGCAAATACAGGGGTATTGGTTAGGTGTCCACAAATGTTTGACCGTAAGGTGGCACCACAAGATGTTCAGACATGATGGAGTGACCTGAACAACCTTTTACAGCTTAGTCCATAAACAGGAATGGTTGTGGGGACAATAGTTCCTGTTTAGGCCTTTGCAAGAGAGTTGGTGAGGAGTTGAACACATCCTGCAGTAGTCCTCATATCAGCTTATTTTAGGGGAAACAAAAGTGACTGAACAAGGCCTCCTAACCTGACAGATCAATTTCTTTCCCAGCCCCTTGATGGGAGCTTGTGTCTCTAAACAGCTGATTTTTTGCTATTTGCTGAATATCACAATTGTAGGAAAGAGCACCAGGGGGACAATGAAGCTGAGGGAGAAGGTTTAGGACCTGAGATACAAACTGACAATTTGAATTGCAATTTCATCCACGGATATCCTTTGATAAGCAGTTCAGGATGAATCCGAGTTTGTTTAGATGTGTTCACTCATTTCTATTGGATGGCTCTAAACTGACTCCTTCACCCTCTACATATTACCAATGAGGGACCCTTTATTGCAGCCATTTACCTATTACCATGGGTTTTATTTTACTCTTGTACTGTATTTCAGCTCATGTTGATCCATCTTGACTAATCATGACTGGAATGCAACATAAGCTCCTATAAAAAAAAGCAGATTATTCCCTTCCCTGTGAAACAGGGCAAAAATCACGCAATCTACAAGGCCTCATGTTTCCCTTGTAATAGCCCTGTTAGTTATTTCTGTTACAGAATAGCTAAGGGAATGTGCCATAATTATTGTTTCCTCATTATATTCTACGGATGTTTATACTTTCATTGAATAATTTATTGCTATGCTTGTTTTAGGCTAGGTTCACACCTAACCACTGGGGTGTGTTGCAGCACCGTATGGGTGTGTACACCGCAAGTTAACATGCACTCCTTTAGGCAGTCCATTCAAAATGAATGAGCTGGTAACCCATCCCAAAAGCCCAGAAATCAAACCGGATTTGGCAGCGCACCACAACACAACACACATCATGAATGGCACTGTATTGCACCTACACAAGAAACGTGCGGAGCTGTGTGCTGCGGTAATGCAAACATGAACACACTCGGTCCAACAACGCAATGAAATAAATGAGGCCTTACTGTTTTGCCATTGTGTGGTGATTGTCAGGTGTAGCTCCAGCTGTGCATTGCAGTGAAAAATAGGTAGTGCAGCCACTACTTTTTTTCCCGTACTGCAAGGTATTTGCGGTACCATATGTTGTACTGCACTGCAACACACAGATGTCGGGAGGGGATTTGGGGTACCATTCTAATGAATGGCAATGCAATGCACGTGGTGCATTGTACGACACACTAGGTGCGCTGTGTGATAGTGTGAGCTAAGCACAGTTAACGCATGCATTACGTGCAATTGCATTAAAAGTGGACCTTTACCTATATTTTTAAAATAACAACAAACACACCTTTAGAAATGTTTAGTAATGACAATCTACAAATACATACTTCTAGATAATTGCCGGCTTTGTATTCTTTGCATTCCTTTTTACTCTTACTCAGTCTTCTGGCAGTGGTCATGTTTACTAAGGGCAGATTACTAGCTCTCATTTTACTTCCTGGATTTCTGGCACATATGACTAGACATGTGACCATGCACATCATCTCCGTGGAGGAAAATGCCTTTCCCTGCGATTTCCCTCAATGCTCTGCTGATGACAAGGAAAACCCAGTGTGCATTGTTTTGCCAAACTGAAGTCATTTTGCCCTTTCAAAGCAGGAAGTGAATGCTCTGCAAGTGTAAGTATTTCATAATCACAGCATTTTACACCTGATATGTCCATGTTATTAATCATCATACATAGAGGGATGCATTGGTAGAATTAAACTTTTGAGTGTAAAAGTTCGCTTTAAGTGTCAACTATGTAATTCTGATTTTAGCCAGGGGAGCTGTCAATCAGCTAGACTGAATTTTCTTTGCAGGTTGTTGCCTTTAAGTAAAGCTAGTGTCAGGAGTGTCTTCTAAAGGCTCAGATGATTCATGATACCCAGATAAAGGAAAATATGAACAAAGATGGAGTTGTCGCTAACAGCAACCAATCGAGTTTAGTCTTTTATCTTGTGGAAAATGAAATAAGAATTCTAATTGACCGCTATAGGTAACCAATCCAAACTTGTGCTCATTTTCCTATCTCCAGCTCTCATAAATTGTCCCTTTAAAGGGTTCTTAAACCCTCACATTTTTTTGAGCTAGCAATCATTAGATATATGCAAAAATGTAAAAAAAAAAAACCTTTTGAAACAGGTTTAAAATTACCTGCGTCTCCGCCGCGCGCTCCCGTCCGAACATCTGAAGAGTCTCGAGCGGCCGCAAAGGATCTTGGGGCGGGCACATGCGCAGTTCAAGAGGTTCGGCCGGGAGACGAGGAGAGACACAAGGTACGTCTATGGAGCAGCGTGCACCCGGACAGACACCGTGGGACATCAGAGAAGAGGAGGACAGAGGAATCAGCGCTGGATCGGAGACCCGCACCAGCACTGGAGGGACAGCTAAAAACAACAGTAAGGAAGAAGATGATTGGCTTTAGAGGCATGATTTAAGGTAAGTCCTTACATTAACATTGGGGGGAGGGGAAAAAATATTTTAATGTCATTTTAAGCTGGCCATACACTAGTCATTTCTTCCCGTTTAACCCTGCAGCCTGAACAAGTGAAAATGCTTGAATCCCCCCCATCCATACTAAACAGCAAGGATGGAGGAATCAAGAACTTTTTCTCGTTCAGCCTGCAGGATTAAACAAACCCCCCCCCCCCTGCTGAGCTATTGTATTCTGACAGCAGTGTGTGTTCTGCTGTCCGAACACCTGAACAGTGACTGCACTTACTGTTTCATCTGAGAATTTTTGGACTGGCTTCTTCAACAAAAGTCAATTGAAAAATGGATTTTTGGCAAACTGGGGGGTTCCTGAGGTGGCCACACACTGCTCAAATTTCAACCAAGTCAGCGGAAATATCGAAGCCAACATTTGAGCAGTGTATGGCCAGCTTTAGACACGTTTGCTATTGTGATCCAAACAACATAAACAAGATGCTCATCATGACGTAAGAAATGTTTAACCGACTTGTTATTGCTCTCTGTTGTTGTTTCAAAGGTTACCATGTGGGTGGAGGTTGCCTAACATGCTCTGAATAATGGATGATGGGGAAGGAGCTCAGCATTTATAGGCTCCTTAAAGTGAAACTTCTTGTTTGCCTAAAAAGAATAACAATATCATAGATGATTTCATGTGCATGCATCTTATTTATATACATTATACAGTGTAGCTAAAGCCAAAGCTTTGTTTTTAGTTTTGGATAGAGTAGGGAAGGGTTAGGACCCCTGTCAAGGTTGTATTACTATCCATGTTCCTGCTGGGAAGATTTGCCCTATTTGTCCCGGTGACCATTGTCAGGGGACTAAAGCGAGGGAAAATCCAAAAATTTGATCTGTCAGTGGAAGAGGAATAGAGGGGAAATCTTCCACTGAAGACGCTTGTTGCAGAAACAATTTTCCCGCACATTGGAGAGATTGTCCAGGGACAGGAAGTGAAGAGAAATCTCCCCAATGGGCAACAAAAAAAGGTGACAGGGGTTTTAATCATGTCTTACTTTATCCAAAAAAGAAGTTTTGACTTAAGCTGGGTATACACGGGACAAATTTCGCTCCGTGTGTACCACTGTTGGTACCCTTCCACCCAGCATCAGCTGGGTGGAAGGGTAGGAAGGTTGGAAAATTCTCGGCCAATCAGCTGCTAGCTGTTTGGGGGCTGTCGGCCTCTGTCAGAATACAATGCAGACAGTGGGGGATTCGTCCATCAATGCTTATGGGGAATCTGTTCTATTTAGAGATGTGTATACCCAGCTTATACCGAGCGTATTTCAGCCACTTCAGGAAGAAATGGCTGCGATTTGATCCGTCGGTGGCCCTATATCCTTGACAGAAGTTAATCATTGGACCTCTTGTTTTCGACTTTTGTCGAAGGCACATGTTAAAAAATCATTTGCTGAACAGTGCCTGTAGCCAATCAGCTGCAAGCACTGTTTGAGTATTGTGATGGTGGCAAATGCAATGTACACAGCAGGAGATTTGATCATCTAAGCTCTTAGTATGGATGGAGGAATCTGTCACATATTTATTTTAAATAACCATGTTTACCCAGCTTTAGGCTAATAACATTTCATTGCCTAACAAGATCCAGTGTTTGTTCTGTTGTTTGTCAATAAAAGATGAAATTCTGCAGAGTAAGTAGATACCCAACATGCCCAGGTTAAAAACTGTGTGCACCCATGAAAGGGCTACAAAATACAGTATTCCAATTGTCCGTAGGCAACAATTTTTTCATGAAAAAGCGAGCTCACGTTAGTATGCACATGTTCACAGGGGAGGGGGACTTTAACATTTATTTTTGTATTGATACCTTTATTTTTTGTTTTTGTTTTTTTACTTACAAGCCCCCTATGTAATAGCACATTGGAGGTAATAGGTTCTGTTTATGGTGACATTAGGGGTCTATTAGACCCCTAGTGCCACCTTTCCACTGCAAAGAAGCTATTCAAGCGCAGATCGCGCTTGAATAGCTTCTTCCCCATCTTTTCTAGCCGGGAAATTACAGTTGTGGAACTGGAAGTGCAATCAGAGTCGCTTCCAGCTCCAATCGGTGGGGAGGTTATTAGAAAATAGATGTTCGCCAGTCTCTCTCCCTGACACCCGTGATGCCGATCCTGGGCCCGCAGGTGGGGCAGCGGAGCCCAGGAAGCAAGCCAGGGGTGTTGGGTAGAGGGGGGTGCAGTCTTCCACGGCCCCTGGAAGCAATCTGGTGACAGCTCAGCCGCCAGAATCACTTCCAGTGTAAAGTCGTCCATTAGCTTTACCCAGCTAAACAGAGTCCCAGCAGCCATAGTTGCCCGGGATTCTGTTTTAAAGGCCCGCTGCCAGTGACATATGGCATGCGTCTTTAGCAGGGAAAAGGTAAAAGCTGAATTCCAGGTATACATTTTATGTATACTTACCGCTTGGCCCAATGTAAGTATACAAATTTAATACCTGGTAGGGCCATAGGGATCATTTAAAACACTCTAGTAGCTGCTGCCACTACAGTCCATTGCAGCCATCTTCTGGGTTCAGGAATAACCGCTGTGCTGATCGTCTTCCCCTCTGCTGTGAAAACAGAGTGGGTCCCTTGCTTGGCACATCGGCCACTCACTGAACACCTAGTATTATCATCAATGACTACTATACGTTCTATGATTGGATGAGGGCAGTGGCATTGGGGAAACCACTCAGCACAGGGGCAGTACCAGCTCCAGCTACTACTACTGTTTTACAGGATCCCCGTGGCCTTACCAGGTATAAAATACATATATTTCCATTAGGCAAAGCTGAACAGAAATATCTATACCTGGAGTCCAGCTTTAAGCTGACAAACAGACAGGTCTAGAACAGGAAAGGGATAATATCTCCCGGAGGTATTGAGAGCAGAATTAGGAACAAAGGAAGCTTGACTGCAGAGCACACTGACAGCTAACAATCCACTTACAACACTGCCACCTTCTGATCTTTTAAGGAAATTGCTAAATACATTATAACAATCTCAATGAAAAATGAGAGCTGACCTACTATGTTGACCAACCACATCTTAGCATTACATATATTTGGCTGACCTCAATAAGATTTTTACTGCATGAATCTGTGATCGATTTCATACCATTCTGCCACTAGTCACATTCCATACACTCTCCCACAGATCTATGTGATTAATAGACTGTAAATCTACAACAGTCATGCAGACAGACATGAGAAACCATTGGAAAGGTGTAAATGTCATAAAAATCATTTTAATATTTAACTTTTTTCTGCAGTATTTAACAGCTATACTAAATTGTAAAAACTTGTGTTGTATTCCATAATGATATGAATTAGCTTTCAACAACCAAAAAGTGAACTTGCACCACTGTGAAAATGTCATAACTCTATAGAATATATTGTGCACAGCATGGAGAAAATCAGTAGTATTATTTTTGCCATTTAATATATGTTATAATATAAACATAGTGGTACCTACATAATCTTTTACATTAGAAGTTTTCAAATGCATTGCTTCTTTCTCAAAACTTGCAGCCTTTGCACAATAAAAGCACTTTTACCAGCCATTCACACCAAATTGTTGCATTAAATGCACAAGTTGCGTGCGTTTGGTGCACGCTATCTCTCAGCGCATGGTACTGCACCCTAGGTGCACTGCTGCATTGCATTGCTATTCATTCCCAATACACCAATGCAACTCCGGAAAGGGTTTGTGTGGCAGCATTGCTTAAAATGTGGTTCTACAATATGCTTATGTTATAGAGCGGTGTGGTAAAAAGAGTAATCCATGCACCACTTAAATCACTGTACAGCAACGCAAAGTACATTATTGCAGTACTGCAACATGCACCCACTGGGAGGTTTGTTGGGGTGCCATTGAGAATGTAGTGAACAAAGTAATGCATGCACTACTTTTAATCACTGTATAACTACGCAGAGTACATTGTTGCAGTACTGGTTTGTTGGGGTGCCATTGGGAATGAATGGCAATGCAATGTACCAGTGTACTAGTTTTCTACCAGTGTACTTAGTCTGTGGTACTGATCGCGGTGCAATAGTATGCACTACGCAGCCGCTATCGAATCCTATATGTTTAGTGCTATGATATCATGTGAATGGGCCCTCACTAATATGCAAAGTTATCTTTAAACCCTCCCACTGGCTACTGACATATGTAGAGGACAGGGCAGCGGTCACATCGAGGGCAAAAGTGTCTTTGACGTGCAGGCAGTGACATGCAAGGCCAACAGCTTCACCTTTTGTTGTACTGTGCAAGAGGCAAGATGGCAGAAAACAGTGGTGGAATAATTTGCCCTCTGGGGCCATACTGGAGAGTGAGTATGCATAGGTGAGTTCTTTCTAAGACATATAGCTTATATTTGCCAGTAGTGTCTTAGACCCCTAATATCGCCTATGGACCCCAATGTAGTTAATCAAGCACAGACTGTGCTACCGGGGCATGACAGCTTAGAAACCGGAAGTGCGAAACGCTCATCATTTCTAGCTTCATCTGGTGCAGAGAAGATCATCAAATGGATGTTCACTGATCGTGCTTTGCTTATACATGGCGGGGGATGGCACCCTGTGCATTACAATGTGTGGGCCAAGCATGCTGCAATACAGGGTTGCTCATAATAAATCAGAAAACAGACCTGCATTGTTTAGGAAATAATCTGTGATTCTAAAGCCTAAGCTGGAAAGCTGATTGAGTTGCACCGTAAATGAGCGTAAAACACGCCAACACTAACCTATGCAGCTGCTGGCACTGTGGGGCAATTCATCCTCAAAGCTTACAGCAGAAGTACTAAAATAATTCAATTAATTTTCTTAGCAGCTCAGCTCACCTGCCATCCTCTCAGATCCCCTGCTCTGTGATTACAGATTAAAGATTGCTGAATCCCTGCTGGGACAGGGGAGTGGGGGGCCTTGAGCTGATGAGAGAAGGATTTGCTGGGACAGGAGAGCAGAGGCCTTGAGCTGATGAGAGAAGGATTTGCTGGGACAGGAGAGCAGAGGCCTTGAGCTGATGAGAGAAGGATTTGCTGGGACAGGAGAGCAGGGGCCTTGAGCTGATGAGAGAAGTACTTGAAAGACTTCAGTGTAATATTTGGGGATATATTGCTCCACAGTGCCTGCAGTCTGACCTTGTCTTAAAGCTCATTTACTGCTTATTAAGAGAATTTGAGTATTTAAATTGCCATAGCCTATCCACAGGTTCACTTTAAACTTTATTCAGTTCAACACTGCCAGTATTAAAACTAGTGATGCACCAAAATTTAATTTTTAGATCGAAACCGAAAATAAAAAACTTGTCAGGCCGAAACTGAAAATAAAGGTTTTGTTTCCCCAACCTTTTACATTTTTTTAAAATTATTTCATTTTTATTTTATTATTTTATTTACTTTACTGTCGAGGGCTCTGGGGAAATATCAGGGGTCTAAACAGGACACAGAGTTCTTAATCTCTTTTTCTGCAACCCCTGTTATGAATGAACAGGAAGCCTCTGTACTGAGTGCTCCTGTCCATTCATAAATTGAGCTAGTATCAGTTAATAGGTCCACAACAGAAAGTGATGTAGAACACTTCCTGTTCATTCATAACTGGGGACACAGTAAGCATACTATGCCCTCATTTATTTACAAAAACTGATCACTGAGTGGTTGTAAGCTGCTCTCCACTCACTTTCACAGTAGGCTGAGCGGGTTGGTGCAGGAGGAGAGCTCAGCCTTCTGACAGCTGACAGCTGACAGCTCTCTCCTCCCTGCTCTCCATCCTGACTCTCCCCCTGTCACAGCAGTCGAGCAGGGCAATGCGGGAGGAGAGCTCGGCCTTCAGTGACAGTTGTCTCTGCTCCGTCCCACTCAGCATCCTGAGCTGTCTACTCCCTGCTCTACCTCCTGAAGCCTTATCTCCTCCCTGCTGGGCACCGGTCTGTCTCCGCTTGGATCAACGCGGCCGCAGCCCGACTAAGGTAGGGGAGAGCAGTGGGCATCGGATGGGACACAGATTGGCGCCCGGTGGGAAGGAGAGAATCAGTCAGGATGCACTGAATTTTCGGCGGCATTTTTGGCCGTTATAGTACTTTGGGCAATTTGCCCAAAGTACCATTTTCGGACTAAATGTTTCAGCGGCTGAAATTTTGGTGCAATCCTAAATAAAACCGTTAGTTATATTACAGTGATATACTTTAGTGCTGTACAACATAGGGGTCAGTAGTGGAAGAACCAAAATATACAACTGGAGCAGTTCATGTAGAAGCAGGGTCCAGTGGTCCATAACTGTAACAGAAAAAGCAGTGTCATCCGCCTGGCTGTGCTGTGTGGTAGGGCTTTGTAAATCTCAGAACTGGATGGATAAAAATACATATACTTTGACAGGTGAAACCTCTCCCATATATGAATAACCACCAAGACTCACCGCTCCGGTTCCATCTCTGACTGCAAATTAGGACATGTACTGAGTGCAGGCCATAATGTGTTCTCACTTCCTAAATGATCCTTCCAAAGATAGAGGTCCTCTCTATGATTAAGCCCAGGTGGTAAAACGTGTAAGAGGTGTTGGTATAGGAGAGATCCATTGGTGGTGTATATGCTAAACCTTGGATTTTGTATTAAATTCAATACAATAAAATTGGATTTTATGGACACTGGTTATGTGCGGATGATCTTTGGATCTATATGAAAGCCTCAATCCCCCTCCACTCCAGTGCTCCAGGTCCTGCGAGTCATCACGTCCAATACATGTATATGACACGAGGACGCGGAGGGCCATTCCATTGCTGGAGCTGAAGAGGAGACAGGTTGAAGGGACCCATCTAGCAGCCAGTGAGCTCCACAGTTCAGGTGAGTATAACTTTTTCATTCCTAGATGAGAACGAGCACTTAACCCTTGCAGTGCAGGGGTAGCACCACCGCAAGGGTTAAGAATATTTATGCCAGGAGTTCTTCTTTAAATCTGTATATTTAGCTTTTTGCCTAGAGTTCCGCAAAACGAATGCAGGCAACAACTCTAAGGACTGATATGGTGCAAGATACACTGCATGTCCAAAGAAAAAAAGTCACGCACTGGAATATTTCGTTGGATCGCCTTTAGCTTTGATTACGGCACACATTCATCGTGGCACTGTTTCGATAAGCTTATGCAGTGGCAGAACATTTATTTCCGTCCAGAGTTGTATTAATTTTTCACCAAGATCTTGTAGTGATGATGGGAGAGTCTGACCACTGCGTAATGTCTTCTCCAGCACATCACAAAGATTCTCAATGGGGTTAAGGACTGCACTCTGTGGTGGCCAATCCCATGTGTGACAATGATGTCTCATGCTCCCTGAACCACTCTTTCACAATCTGAGCCCGATGAATCCTGGCATTGCCATCTTGGTATATGCCCAATGTGCCATCAGGAAAGAAAAAATCCATTTATGGAAAAACCTGGTCATTCACTATATTCAGGTCAGCAGTTGACCTCATTTTTGAGGACATAACGTTGCTGAACCTAGACCTATTAGTAGGGATGCACTGATACCGTTTTTTTGGTATCGAGTGCAAGTACCGATAATTTGCTTTCGGTACTCACCGATACTGGTAGCGGTGCTTCCGCTGGCATGGAGCCGACTTCCCGGCCAATCAGGAAGCCAGGTGGCGTGTAATGACATGATTGGCTGTTCGGGTGGGTCGATGCTGATTGGCTAGTATTGGTATCGGTGCATCCCTACCTATTATCCAATGGAAGGCCTTGACCTATTTGCGTAGCTAAATCCAGGTGGTGACTTTTTGGACAGGCAATGTATATTACATTTTTGTTCTTGGGTTTGGTCACCCTTTAAGATGCTAATAAGATCCAACCAAGAATAAGGTTGCCCCCATCTTCTTTTTGTGTATTTGTACTGAGCACCATTTACAGTGTATGATGTCTCGTCTGGCTATCATGTCTCGTATAGTCAGATAATAGAGGTCAAGTCACTAATCAATATTCAGCCATCACGCTGTCAGCTACTAAGTGCTCTCATTTTATATTTATATATCATGTCCCTTAATGAGCGATGCTTCTTGTTTACAATGTTTAGTTCTACAGTTCTGGTAAAAATAATAGGAGTCAAGCGATAGGAAAATGTCTGAGACAAGTGGCCACATATTCCTGGAAACCAAACTTAATTGATTGTAATGTAAACAGAGTTCCATTTAGCGTAGCGGCTGCTACTTATGGGCACCGGGCCCAGGTCCTCTGCTCAGTCAAGCTGTAAGTGAGCTGTTTGACAGGGAGTTTAGAAGAGGCCGATCCCTCCGGGAATGTCCAACAGGCTGGAACAAACGCAAACCGTCCTCATAGAGATGAACATTACCAGCATTCGTGTGATGCGCAAGAGAAGCTGTTGCGCTCTTGAACTGGTAACAGCTCTGTTACTTCCAGCTAAACACAAGTGCCAAAAGTCCCCGCGTAATTTATTCCCAGTACCAGCGGGTGCAAAAACTGTCTGCCTTGAATTTCATTTGTTGTATCATATCAAAATATCTCTAAGTAAGTCATCTGCTGTCATCTCACCTGAAAGCTGAACTCCAGCCGTGCCTTCAGTGTTGCACAGTTGTACCGGCTCCTCTCCAGGACTCTGATATCACTGCACCCTGTGACCATCTCAAAGTGTGCATTAGAAGCTGCGGAAAGTCAGATAGAGCTCACCCCTAGCTGATGTCCTGCTGGGGGATGTCCAGCATCATCTTGTACTTTTCTCCACAGTCCTACTATCCCTGGCCCACCCCATGGATTTATTGGATTTCAGTTCTTATTAATCACTGATGCTCAGCATCACATGCGGACATTACCAAGGGTGTTCTACATGCAAATTCAAACACCCAAAATAAATCCAGACTGAAACCCACACATCAAAGCATTTTGATATTTGCATAACTCCTCAGCCCTGAGACAAGCAGTGGGCTGGCTCATAGGAGTAGTACTGAGGCAGGATGCTGTAATGTTTTTCAGGAAGCTATGCATTTGCACTTGCCAAGCCCTTCCACCAGCCATGATCTGAGGGATGCACAGATAAGGTGGAAAAAAACGATTTTATTTCAATATTCCATTATCATGTTGATGGGGGGGGGGAAGTTAAGGAAAAATATAAGTACATTAAACTTTAAGGCTTTAAAGAAGAACTCCTGGAATTTTGTATTAACCCTTGCAGTGGGGCTACCCCCGGGTGAGTCTAACTTTGTTATTTTTGTCCCTAGACACAAAGGAGCACTTAACCCCTGCAGGGCAGAAGTAGCCCACTGCAAGAGTTAATAATTGGAATCGTGGAGTTCTTCTTTAAGAAAAGAGGAACTCGAGTCAAAGTCAAATTAAGGCATTACGTAGAAGGGATTTTGCTTGCCTCTGAGCTGCTTTCTTCAACATTCAATTCAATGTGAATGCAAACTCACGGCAATTTGAAACAGCTCAGACTGAAGCAGCTCAGGATCATCTTTCGGCAACTCTGTGAGCAACTCTAAAGCAAATCAAAGAAGCTCAGAGGTAAGCCAAAGCAAATCAGAATAATCTGAAAGCATACTGCATTTGCCTTGCTTCCTTTAGCCAAGCCCTAAAGCTATGTCATGCAACCAAGGGGCTTCGAGGTAAGTACTGTAGTCAGTGCAAAACTCATCATTAAATGTGATATACATAATGTCAGATCATTTCTTTAATAGATTCTGTCCAAAACGAATCTCAGTTACTAAGGATGCACCAATACCAGTATTTTGGTATCGAGTGCGAGTACCAATATTTTTTTTCCGGTACTCGCCGATACCGAATACCGATACTGGAACTCTCATTAAGGAAGCCAGGCGACGTGTAAAGACTCGCCACCCGGCTTCCCGATTAGCAGGGAAGCCTTCCCCATGCTTCTCGTCACTGTGTGACGAGAAAGCATTGAGCCGGCTTTCTGGCCAATCAGGAAGCCGGGTGCCGTGTAATGACGCGGCGCCCAGCTTCCTTTTTTGCCAGGAAGCCGGCTCCATGCTCCCTCGTCATGAGGTGACGAGGGAGCATGAAGCCGGCTTCCCGGCCAATCAGAATGCTGGGTGCCACGTCATTACACGGCGCCCGGCTTCCTGATTGGCCAGCTTCTCACAAGTGACGAGGGAGCATGGAGCCGACTTCCCGGCCAATCAGGAAGCCAGGCAGTGTGTAATGATGCACTGCCCGGCTTCCTGATACCGGAAGTATCGGGCTAGTCATCGGAGCATTTGTGCAAGTACGGGTACTCACCCAAATACTCGGCACTGATACCAATACTAGTATCAGTGCATCCCTATCAGTTACAATGAGAGGAAATATACAAACCCACCATGCCACCTCAATACAGATTTTAGACAACTTTATGGCAAATACTAGCGATGCACCAATACCGATACTAGTATCGGTTTCTATGCCATTATCGAGTATTTGGGCGGGAACTCGTACTCGCCCAAATGCTCCAATACTTATACCGGAACTTCTGGTCAGAGGGAGATTTCTTCTGACCGGCAGTGCCGCAAGGGAACATGGAGCCGGCTTCCTGGCCAATCAGGAAGCCAGGCCATGGGTAATGACTCGCCTCCCGGCTTCCTGATTGGCTAGGAAGCCAGATCTATGCTGATTGGCTGGGAAACGGGCTTCCTGGGCAATCAAGAAGCCGGGTGGCAGGTAATGACCCGCTGCCCGGCTTCCTGATTGCCTGGGAATGCGGCTTCATGTTACCGGAAGTACCAATATCGGTACTCGGCATCAGTGAGTACCGAAATATAAATATTGGTACTCGTAACCGAAAAAAAACAATATCAGTGCATCCCTAGCAAATACTTATCTTTAGATATTGAGATTAAAGTGGAACCCAGGTTTACTGCCAGGATTAAGTGCTCATTTTAATCTAGGGCTGAAAAATGCCAAGTTGCACTCACCGGACCCTCCGAGCCAGCCGGCTGTCTCAGGTCTCCCTGAAGACTGTCTCACCCTCCGCTGCAGCAATGGTATGTCCCTCAACGTTCTCATGTCATATACACTGTGTATTGAACGTGATGATTTACGAGACCTTAGACTGCTGCAGCAGAGGGGGAGAGATGCTCCAGAGACTGGTCTAAGGACAAGCTCAGAGGATTGGATGAGTATATCTTTGTTATTTTCAGCCCTAAACCAAAATGATTACTTAGCCCTTGCAATGCAGGGGTAGCCCCACTGCAAGGGTTAATAAAAAAAAGTTACCCAGAGCTCTTCTTTAATAAAATGTGAGGTGCGAGCACATGGACGACCTTTTTTTTAAAATCAGATATTTTGTATTATTATTTTCCTCTAACAAACATCACAAAAAAAGCACAAATAACAGCAATTCAAACAACAAACAAATCCACCTCATATATACACTAAGTGGCCAGATTATTATGACCACCCCATCAGTACTTCGTTGGGCCACGAGATGACTTCGTTGGGCTGCCCCGTGACTCCACGAGATGTTGAAAGGTGATGCGAGGAATCTGACACTGCACTGTTGCCCTTCTGTTGTCTTGTACCAGTCTTGCCACTCTCCGTTCTGCCCTAACATTGACTAGTTGCTGACGGACACAATTTGCACGTTCAGACCCAGATTTTCAGCTGACAGTCCAGTCTTTAAACACTTTAACAATGAGCCCCTCTTGAACATTTAACGAATTCTGCTGTTTTGCTGATACGCGCTCCATGGCTCCGAGCGCCAACAATCAGCCCACGTTCAAAGGCTGTTAAATCGCGTTGTTTATCCATATCTTCAGAAAAAAATCACTTCTACTGTTGTGGTAAACAACCTGCTTCCCTATTTAGAATGGTATGGCCCTCTAGCAACTTCAGCGCAAAATTATAGCTAATTTGCCTACAAACGTCAGGTGGTCATAATAATCTGGCCACTCACTGTATATATATATATCCATAAAACAATATGTAAAAACTAGATTGTTGATATCAGATCACCTCGGCAAAATGTGGACAACCTTGAGACCCCATTCACACTGGGGCCGTACAGATCCGCTGACATGAACGATCCCATACATTGCTATGGGGACCGCTCATGCGACCACGCGGTCCACGTGTTCCGAACCGCCCCCCGTCCGAACTGGACTATTTTTGCTGTGCTGATCAGTGCGGTTTTGGCCGTTTTTATTTGCATCTTAGTGCTGAAACGCAATTATAAACTCCTGATCCACAACCACCCTGGTGTGAATGGGCTCTTACCCCATATAGGAAATAAATACTTCTTTCCTATGTTCCTCGCTTCCATCTTGTAGCCATAATGTGGCATTTTCTAATATTAAATTCGACCTGAAAAGAACAGATGCTAAGAATTCATTCTTGCCTCAGTTCGCACAAAACAAACATTCGTGAAGTTTCGCAGGGTGGCTGTCTCTGTGAACTGATTATATTTACAACAGCGGCATCACCAGGCCAGGTGTCACCCGGTGCGCATGTCATTACGTATACACGCGATGTCACATGCACTTCACTGCCGACGGCCATCTTGGTGATGGATGCTGGAAAAGAGAGGAGGGGATGTTCATCTGACAGGATAAGGTATGCTGCTGGGTCCCCTACTCTCCATGCAGCTGTCTGGCTCTCGGCCCATGACCGAGTGGCCGACTTTTCAGCGGGGGTGACTGCCAGTCATTTCGGTGTGGGCTGCAGCCTCTTGTGATGCGACTGAATTTCACCCCATAGTGTAAGCTGCAAGAGACATTTTACATTTCACTGATATCTGCTTTAAATCGCTTCTACAATATGTCCTGATGTTCAGCTTCATCACAATCATCAACATAAACTGCTTACAGCAATAACACAAAGATGTACTCAGTGATGTCTTCATTACACAACATACTGAAAGCTGTATAAAATCCTGAACATAGTAACTGGTCCCAGTACATAGTAACTGGTGAGACTTCCTATAGCAGCAATAATCTCCACCAAACTTTTTCTGTGTCCGCAGCGGTTACAATGAATTTCAATGAATTTCAGACCATTCCTCTACAAAGGGTTTTGGCTCACTGCTGTTTCTAGGAGGTCCTCGTCTGAACATCTCTCTTCTCATCAGTTGGGTTGAGGCTGACACTCTCTTGGCCATTCCACAATAGAATTAGTCTTTGCTGTATTCTATTCTGCAGACCTGCGGTGATCCGGCTAACCATCTTATTTGATTTGTCTGTATCTAGCAATCAATAAACCTCCGGGATTCCATGTAGAAAGCCACTGCACCGTCCTGAGAGTTCCCTTCCAAGAAGCTACAGCACCAGATTGTTGGATGCCACGTTCAGGAGCTGAAACTGCCATAGTGATGTAGCGAGTCACCTATAAGAAGCTCTGCAAGATGTTTAACCCTTTCACTGCCAAGGCCTGTTTTACATTCTTTGCGCACGTTATAATCCACATTTTAGGACTGAAAATGACCTAAAAAAACCCCAAACATTATATATTTTCTGAAAGCCAAGACCCTGTAGAATAAAATGGTAGCAGCTGTAAATTTTTATGTCGCACGATATGTGCCCAGCATGTTGGGTATCTATTCATATGCAAAATTGCATACATCCGTGCAGGGCCGGTGCTAGACTATTTTTCGCCCTACGCAAGACCAGCTACTTGCATCCCCCAGCCCTCCTCCCTCGGCACAACCCCCAATCTACCCCCTGCACAGCCCCATTCTCCTGCCGGCTAGCTTCCGCAGGCGACACGTGGATGTAATTAATTTAAATTAGCCAATAGAAGACTGGCCATTAGAACCCCACCCACTGTTATATATATATATATTTTTAAATTTATTTTATGCAATCATATTTTTTTTCCAACTTTTGTTTTTGTTTAAATGAACTTAATAGCGAACACATAAAGTGGCTTACAAGCCCCCTATGTGATAACATACTAGTGGTGACAGGATCTCTTTAATGTGACACTAGGAGTCTAATAGACCCCTAGTGTCAGTTGTCCACTACAACTAAGCCATTTGAGCGCAGATTGTGCTCCAATAGCTTCTTGCCCAGCTTCTGCAACCAAGAAATGACATCTGAGGGGCCAGAAGTGATGCAATCCGAGGAGATCAGCAAAAGCATGTTTGCTGGTCTTCTCCCCAGCTTCCTGCCAACACCCATGATGCTGGTGCCAGGCCCGCAGGAGTGGCAGTGGGGCCCGGGAAGCAAGGCATGGGTGTTGGGCAGGGGAGGGCGCACTACACTGGCCCCTGGAAGCGATCTGGCGGCACCTCAGCCTACATAACTTTGTTATACACTATATTACCAAAAGTATTGGGACGCCTGCCTTTACATGCACATGAACTTTAATGGCATCCCAGTCTTAGTCCGCGAGGTTCAATATTGAGTTGGCCCACCCTTTGCCGCTATAACAGCTTCAACTCTCCTGGGAAGGCGTCCACAAGGTTTAGGAGTGTGTCTATGGGAATGTTTAAACATTTTTCCAGAAGCGCATTTGTGAGGTCAGGTACTGATGTTGGACGAGAAGGCCGGGCTCACAGTCTCTGCTCTAATTCATCCCAAAGGTGTTCTATCGGGTTGAGGTCAGGACTCTGTGCAGGCCAGTCACGTTCCTCCACCCCAAACTCGCTCATCCATGTCTTTATGGACCTTGCTTTGTGCACTGGTGCATAGTCATGTTGGAACAGGAAGGGGCCATCCCCAAACTGTTCCCACAAAGTTGGGGGCATGAAATTGTCCAAAATGTCTTGGTATGCTGATGCCTTAAGAGTTCCCTTCACTGGAACTAAGGGACCAAACCCAACCCCTGAAAACAAAACCACACCCTAATGCCCCCCTCCACCAAACTTTACACTTGGCACAATGCAGTCAGGCAAGTACCGTTCTCCTGGCAACCGCCAAACCCAGACACGCTCATCGGATTCCCAGACAGAGAAGCGTGATTCATCACGCCAGAGAACACGTCTCTAGAGGCCAGTGGCGGTGTGCTTTACACCACTGCATCCGGCGCCTTGCATTGCACTTGGTGATGTAAGGCTTGGATGCAGCTGCTCGGCCATGGAAACCCATTCCATGAAGTTCTCTACGCACTGTTGTTGTGCCAATCTGAAGGCCACACGACGTTTGGAAGTCTGTAGCTATTGACTCTGCAGACAGTTGGCGACTTCTGCGTACTGTGCGCTTCAGCATGCGCTGACCCCGCTCTGTCATTTTACGTGGCCTACCACTTCGTGGCTGAGTTGCTGTTGTTCCCAGTTGCTTCCACTTTGTTATAATACCACTAACAGGTGACCGCGGAATATTTAGTAGCAAGAAAATTTCATGTAACACCTGGACCCAATACTTTTGGTAATATAGTGTATTTGACCCTAGGCAAAAACGAGCGCCTATGCCTTGCAATATGGGGGTAGCCCCACCGCAAGAGTTCATCAAATTTTTACCTAGAGCTTTCTTTAAGCTACATGGTACCTGATACAGTGGATTACTAGTGATGTATTAGAGCAGGGGTAGGCAGCCTCAGCACTCCGGCTGTTGTGGAATTACAACTCCCATGAGGCATTGCAGGTCTCCGACAGCCACAGGCACGACTCCTGGAGGCATGATGGGATTTCTAGTTTCGGCACAGCTGGCGTGCTGAGATTGATTACCCCTGCATTAGAGGGTACATGTGACGAGGGTACAATATAACCAATAAATATGCCCTTGGACTTGCGATGATATTTTTAGAAACTTTCCACTTTAAACTTCAGATAAAAGATGGCTACCATGCTTCATGACCAGTGTGCATTGGTGTGTAGAGCTTTTTCCAACCAAATACAGACTGTAACCATATGTATAGAGTGTATTTATAAAATGGCCACAGAGCTGCTCACTGAAAGCATCTAAAATAGGAACGTTGAGCATGCCCACAATATGGCCTCAAGCTCTGTGCAGACTTTTGGGAAGCATGGAACCAATTACAAGAGCAGGGGGATAAAAACTGTAGGAAATCTCATTAATAAACTGTACTGTTCCCATAGTAACACAAAATAACAATTGTAACTTTTATATTACAGCTTAGGAAATAAAAGATTGGGCTACACATGGAAATGTATTTGTTGTTGTTTAGAAAATGTCTTCTGGTGTATAGAATTTAACGAAAATGGAACTTTCATTTAGTGCTTGTTCACGTCAGACACGGAACACACTGGATCGCATTGCAGCCGGCTCAGTTTGTTGTGGGGCGTGAGGGGGCGTGACAGTCAATTGAACTTAATGGCACCAGAGCTGCTCACTCCGGCCGCAATGCGATCAGCTGCACGGGAACGAAAGGCACATCAATGCCTGTGTTCCCGTCCGGTCAGAAAAAATAGTGCTTGCGTTCCCGTGCAGCCAATCGCATTGCGGCCGGAGGGCGAGGCTATGGTGCCATTGAGTTCAATGGACCGCCACACCCCCTCCCGCCCCACAACAAAGTGAGCCGGCTGCAATGCAATTCAGTGCGTTCCGGCCAGAATCAGCCTGGAACGCACTGTGTCTGGTGTGAACTGCAGCCTACATTCTGCAGGACAAGCAACAGCCTCTCCAGCCCCACACAGCCGCCCTTACATGCTGCGGGTGGCAGAGTGGCGGGGAAGGAGCGGCACTATCTCGGGGGGGCCCTCTTCTTCCTCGCTGGGCCCCCCCCCAACAGGTGGTACGCCAGGGCCCGTTCGCAATTGTGACCGCTGCGACCCTGGTAGTTCCGCCAGTGACTTTAACCCTTGCGGCGTAGGGGAAGCCCACTGCAAAGGTATCGTTTTTATTTTAGCCAGAGTTCAGCTTGAAGGATGCTATATACACCAAGAACTAAGACTTGGCACTACTTTATGTGATTTAAAGTGTTAATACAAAGAAATAAACAATCCAGAGATAATATAACACAGTGGACAATGCGGGAGAATCTCATACATTGCAAAAGAAGAGTTTACAGTGTAACTTCTCCCCAGGATTCTGCAGACCATAAGGCTCCATTCACACTGGAGCGGCTGCCCGCGCGTATTTGGCTGTACGGATACACACAAAGCCGCTCTAAACAGAAACAAAATGCAATTTATTGTACATTGTTTAGACTATTGCGGGGACGAAACAGCGCAGCCCTCTAAAATAGTACAAGCACGTTAATATGGCGGATTCGAATGGCATCCATGCAGATTAAACATTTTAGGAGGCTATTCACTTAGCTGCCAAAGTGAAGTGAGCCAAACGCTGTTCGGCTATTCATTTCAGCCTTGTACGGCTGATTTCAGCCATACATTGGCTAAAACCAGCCGTACATCGTCTGCCTTCGGTCAGCCGAACATGCACTGCATATTCCAGATGAGGTCTTACCCTGTACAAAGCATTAGTAAGACCTCATCTGGAATAAGCAGTTCAGTTTTGGGCACCAGTTCACAAAAAGGATATTGTGGAACTGGAGAAAGTGCAGCGAAGGGCGGCCAAACTCATAAGAGGCATGAAGGAGCTCAGCTATGAGGAACGATTAGCTGACCTGAATTTGTTCTCTCTGGAGAAGAGGCGACGCGGAAAGGATTGCATGCGGAAAGGATTCTTCACAGTTAGAGCTGTGAAAATGTGGAATAGACTCCCCCGGGAGCAATAGGTTGGACTTGATGGACTTGTGTCTTTTTTTAACCTGACTAACTATGTAACTATGAAGTGCAGAAGGAGTTCGATTCAGCTGATCCAACATCTGGATCGCTGCCGTTCGGCCCCTGTGAGAATAATAGGCATTTGGCTCGGCTATTCTGCTCGGTACCTCCGTAGTAGGGAGATCACGGCTGGCTCCTCCCAGCTGTCATTTGCGGGGAGATCGGTTGGCTTCGGCCGACCTTTCTCCACGCTTCGGGTGTCACTACAGCTCAGCCAAGCCGAAGCATATGGGTTTGGCTCGGCTGAGCCGCTCGGCTGCTGTGCGGGGTATTGTAAATTGCCTGTTCCAATTCCCTTCGGTTCAACTCAAGATCAGCCAAAGCTACAGTTGGATCCTTCGGCTCCGTCGTGAATAACCTCCTTAGACACAAACACATGTGAATGGACCCTAACAAAACCACCAGGGTCCCATCTACTGCAACCATGTACACATCTACTGCAAACATGTACACATCTACTACAACCATGAACACATCTCCTGCAACCATGTACACATCTACTACAACCATGAACACATCTACTGCAACCATGTTCACATCTACTGCAACCATGTTCACATCTACTGCAACCATGTTCACATCTACTGCAACCATGTTCACATCTACTGCAACCATGTTCACATCTACTGCAACCATGTTCACATCTACTGCAACCATGTTCACATCTACTGCAACCATGTTCACATCTACTGCAACCATGTTCACATCTACTGCAACCATGTTCACATCTACTGCAACCATGTTCACATCTACTGCAACCATGTTCACATCTACTGCAACCATGTTCACATCTACTGCAACCATGTTCACATCTACTGCAACCATGTTCACATCTACTGCAACCATGTTCACATCTACTGCAACCATGTTCACATCTACTGCAACCATGTTCACATCTACTGCAACCATGTTCACATCTACTGCAACCATGTTCACATCTACTGCAACCATGTTCACATCTACTGCAACCATGTTCACATCTACTGCAACCATGTTCACATCTACTGCAACCATGTTCACATCTACTGCAACCATGTTCACATCTACTGCAACCATGTTCACATCTACTGCAACCATGTTCACATCTACTGCAACCATGTTCACATCTACTGCAACCATGTTCACATCTACTGCAACCATGTTCACATCTACTGCAACCATGTTCACATCTACTGCAACCATGTTCACATCTACTGCAACCATGTTCACATCTACTGCAACCATGTTCACATCTACTGCAACCATGTTCACATCTACTGCAACCATGTTCACATCTACTGCAACCATGTTCACATCTACTGCAACCATGTTCACATCTACTGCAACCATGTTCACATCTACTGCAACCATGTTCACATCTACTGCAACCATGTTCACATCTACTGCAACCATGTTCACATCTACTGCAACCATGTTCACATCTACTGCAACCATGTTCACATCTACTGCAACCATGTTCACATCTACTGCAACCATGTTCACATCTACTGCAACCATGTTCACATCTACTGCAACCATGTTCACATCTACTGCAACCATGTTCACATCTACTGCAACCATGTTCACATCTACTGCAACCATGTTCACATCTACTGCAACCATGTTCACATCTACTGCAACCATGTTCACATCTACTGCAACCATGTTCACATCTACTGCAACCATGTTCACATCTACTGCAACCATGTTCACATCTACTGCAACCAAGGACATATTTACTGCAACCATGGACACATCTACTGCAACCATGAACACATCTACTGCTACAATGTATAAACCAGTTTCCAATTTCTATTATATACAATGTTCAAAAAAAGAGTTATAAGGAGAGGAGAGCAATGCAGATGATTAGAATGTAATGATCTGAGAGACATAACTAGGCTCATCCTATGCATGTGTCCACAGAAACAAAACAGCACATCACATGTTTTCTCAGGGTATTGCCTGTGACTGATGATCGCAGCATGATCTCAGTGATTTCATACTATGTACTGATGATTGCATTATGATCTCAGTGATTTCATACCATGTACTGATGATTGCACCATGATCTCAGTGATTTCATACTATGTACTGATCGCAGCATGATCTCAGTGATTTCCTACTATGTACTGATCGCAGCATGATCTCAGTGATTTCCTACTATGTACTGATGATCGCAGCATGATCTCAGAGATTTCATACTATGTACTGATGATCGCACCATGATCTCAGTGATTTCATACTATGTACTGATGATCGCACCATGATCTCAGTGAGTTCATACTACAGTATGTACTGATCATGTGTATTGTTGGGATAAGGACATGTATGTGTAGTCTGTGACTGATAATTGCAGTAGACTGCAGTGATTTCATACTATGTGCTGATGATTGCAGTATAATTTTAGTGAATTCATACTATGTACTGATGGCAATATGATCTCAGTGACATCATACTACGTACTGATGTAAAAATAGTGAATTCATACTGATGGCAGTATAATATTAGCAGTGATCAGTCTGGAAGTTGCAGCATTTTCCCCTCTACCCCCCAGTGACAGGCAGCAAGGACATGGCATAGATTGCAGTGACCTCACACTATCCAGCTGCAGTCACCTTGCCCCATCCCCTCCATACACAGCCATGACAAGTGCCCCGTTTGCACCATGGCTGGGGTACCTAGGTGGTATGATGATGATAACACGGAGTGACTGACCTGCCAGGCGCTTGTCTCGGATGTTCCTCCATAGCAGATCCCAGGCTTTGCTGGTGGAGTCCTTCAGCTGCTCGCTCAGAGATCTTCTGAGATGGAATTTGGCGGATCGTTTACTTGTCATTGTAAATCCCTCAGCATCATGCCGGCACCTTCCCCGGACACGGCTGGTGTGTGGAGAATGTCCCGGGAGGAGGAGGATGAGGAGGGGGGAGTACACAGGACACTGCGGCTCCTCTCAGTACTGCCCCGTGTAATGCAGAGCTGAGGGTCCCTCCATGTGGAGACACTGACACTGAGCTCTGCACGCAGCTCAACTACAGGGAACCCAACCTTCCCCTTCATTTACCTTCCAGCCAGCCCGCTCCTGTGTTGTCTGCTGACACCAACAGGAAAGGTTACCCGCCTGCTATAGTCTACCAACTCTTCCATGGCTGCCCACAGAGAACATTAACATTGTAATGGCCAAACACTAACTTCATAACTTCTATCCTTCTCACCCATGTGTGCTCCCTCCAAAATCTATACCAGACCCTTATCTCAGATAGGGGTCTGCTATCACTTATAAGGGGGACCCTATGCAAAGACACAAAAAACTGGGGTTCCCTTTTCACATCAGATTCCTCCTTTACATTAATTTACATCAGAGTCACCCCCTTTCACACTAGTATCCCCTCTTTTACATCAGAGTCCCCCTCTTTTACATCAGAGTCCCCCTCTTTTACATCAGAGTCCCCCTCTCACACTAGAATCCCATCTTTTACATCAGAGTACCCTTATTTCACATCAGAGTGGCCCCCTCTCAAACTAGAATACTCTCTTTTACATTAGAGTCCTTCTCTTATACATCAGAGTTCCCCTCTTTTACATTGGAGTTCCCCACTTGAACATCAGAGTCCCCCTTTTTTAATCAGAGTGCCCCTCTTATACATCAGAGTCCCCCTCTTTTACATTAGAATCTCCATCTTTTATATCAGAGTTCCCCACTTGTACATCAGAGTCCCCATCTTTTACATCAGAGTCCCCCTCTTATACATCACAGTCCCCTTCTTATACATCAGAGTCCCCCTCTTATACATCAGAGTCCCCTTCTTATACATCAGAGTCCCCCTCTTATACATCAGAGTCCCCATCTTTTACATCAGAGTCCCCCTCTTATACATCAGAGTCCCCCCTTTTACATCAAAATCCCTATCTCTTACATCAGAGTTCTCCACTTGCACATCAGAGTCCCCCTACTTTACATCAGAGTTACCCCCTTTCTCACACTAGAATCTCCTCTTTTACATCAGAGTCCCCTCTTTCACATCAGGAACTCCCCTTTTTACATCAGAGTCCCCCTTTTACACATCAGAGTCCCCCTCTTATACATCAGAGTCCCCTCTTTTACATCAGGAACTCCCCTTTTTACATCAGAGTCCCGCTCTATTACACTAGAGTTCCCCTCTTTCACATAAGGAGCCCCCCTCTTTTACATCAGAGTCCCCCTCTTTCACATCAGGAGCCCCCCTCTTTTACATCAGAGCCCCTCTCTTTTACATCAGAGCCCCTCTCTTTCACATCTGGAGCCCTTTCTACGTCAGAGGCATAACACTGTGAAATTTTGAAGCATCCCCGAGGAAGCCAGAAGGCACCCCAGAGTGCCACAGCATCCTGGCTCAAAGGCTGGGATAGACTGTAAAAGTTTAGGTCCTCAATCACCTTTTTATGTATGACTGTGTCCCCCAAAATAAGATCTGCCCTTACTTCCTGTGCAAATGAGGTGTGTGAGAACAAGATATGAAGAGACATCTCCTCTACAGGGGCTGAATCACACTTTTGCATTACTCCTGTGGGGGTGTTGCAGTGCTATTTGTTTTGTATGGCACCCCAAGCACTAATTGTATATTTATCCCTCATGGGTGACCCCCCAGGGTGAATCTGCAATTCTTGCCGGCAATGAAATAAGCCATATGTGTGCATTATATGAGAACAGCCCCGGCCAACAGCCTCACATGCAGGTTTATACTGTACCCTGTACAAATCAATAGCCAGCGTTGCTGCTGTTCCTATATAACCAATCATACCAGCCATTAGATCGCCCTGGACGCAGATGGTTTATTTCAAGGGCCAGAGGTTCTGCCCACATACAAAGATGCAGCAGCTAATCATGCAATTTGTATGGGGCCATAGCACAGAGTGCTGCTGGGTCCAGATGTGGAGTTTTGCCACATCTGTATGCGCCAGACTAATCAGTAATTGCCCATCTGAATGAAGCCTAACAAGCGTCACAACACAAATGTGAATGGGCTCTTAATCCAACCAAATTGGGTTTTTTTTAAGCTTTGCAGGGATGGGGAAGAGTCTGTGGCCCCACTGGGGAGTTTTCCCCTCACTTCCTATTCCTGAGATGCCTGTACAAGAAATGAGGGTTGTCACTGGGACAGGAAGGTACAGAACTACAGACTACAATACAAACACATTTCAACCCTTCACCACTACTACAAACAGTTGTGTCCATTGTCAGATAGATTTCCCATCACTACCTGCCCTGGCAGGGCTTGAGGGGAAATTAGGCTTGCCTCAGGCAGCATCTCATTGGGTCATGTGGGGGGTCCCGCCCAGCTTCTGGCAACCAATGAGCTGGACGGGACGCCGGACAGAGCCGGAGCCAGAGGTACCATGCATCACCTGCACCCCTCCACCCCCGGTTAAGTGCACCATCAGCAACCAACCTCCCAGTAATGTGCACCACCAGCGATTCCCTTTACAACCACCACCCCTGGACTGTGCAACACCAGGAACCCCCCACCCCGGGTATACCAATGGCAAATCAAACCTGACAGAAGCTCTAACCCTTCCCTGCTAGAGGTAATCATTGACCGTAGCTCAAAAATGATTGTAAAGTAAATTTTTATTTGGTGAAATTTAATCATACACATATTAAACCAATCACTAAAAACAGGCATGCCATACTCCAATGAAAGCGTGGGTCAAGCACCAGCTGGACATGTCCCATTTAGTCCAAACAATTTGTTAGATCTCAAAGGTTATCTTTTTATTGAAAACATTGTAATAAATAATTATAATATGTATGTCTATCCATAAGTGGTGAGGACAGGGTTTGATAACAATCATGTCTTTGGCTACTTGGGAGTATTAGTAAATGAATCTCCCTCCCGCTGGATGTGGCCGGAAGCGACGCTGATTCAGGGCCGGATTAACATAGAGGCTACTGGAGCATTAGCTCCAGGCCCACCACTGAAAATAGGCCTGCCCTATTTTCGGGCCGGCCGGGCTGGACACAATCAGGTAGAGCTGCCAGCAGCTCTCTAATCAGGTATTTAGGCGACCACTCAGTGCGGCCTCACAATTTTTAGGGCTCATTCACACCATAGGTCACGTAGTAGTTTGCCAAACGTGCCAAGCAGGACACACAGCTTACACACAAAACACACAGTTAAAAAACACATGAGGCTTGATGCTCAAAAAAGTGCAAGGACTTCTTCGCCACACTTGTAACATGTAGGGCAGCCCATTGAAATGCATGTCCTACCCTATTCACAGCATGTGGCAAATGTGCAAAGACGAGCATGGTGGGGCATGATGCGTGAATGGGGGGCTAAGACATCTTTCCCATTAAACATTGATACATGTAATAAGCCACTACTGGGGACAGATCTGAGAGACTGCATACACTGGGGGTGAGGAACATCGGTTCTTCACTGTGAAAGGGGAATTATAATAAAGAAGGTCAAACTTTTATTTTTAGTTTTTTTTACTTTGAAAACCCAATGTTCAAGAAAAATACAAAAACCACGACTTCTGCCAGCATATGATTGGTTGACTGACGTGAGCACGGATGTATCTTATGTACGAAGCTCAGTAAAAATTCACTTTGCTAAATGAACAGTTCATCTTCCTTTAATAAATCAACCCCAGTGCAGTCGTCATTCCTACTTCTGTACGGAAGCAAAATCCTCCCGGTGATCCAGATTTGTCATGTGTACAGGGGACGATAGGGATTATTATTATACAGGATTCATAGCGTCAAACGTTTGTGCAGTGGTTTACAATATATACAATAATAACAAGGAAGACATTACAATCACAATACAATTCAAGACAAGATGGCAAGGAGGGCCCTGCCCGTGAGGGCTTACAATCTAAAACATGGGATATGTTTTAAGGGCCCAGTCACACCATATCCAGTGTGTTCAGGCGCGATCAGGGCCGGATTTCCCACAAGGTCAACCGAGGCCCGGCCTTGGGGCAGCAGAGAGTAGAGAGGCAGCAGGGGTGTGGAATTCCTATCTCCTGAGGCCCAGGACATGCAGTTCTGGGCGCTGGGCGGGTCGTTGTTTTCTACATTTAGTCCTGCTTTGGGCAAGCAGGGCTAAATGTACAACGGGGAAGCCGCCGCTTGTTTTGTACGATGTCGCCGAGATCACTTTTATGCATCCTGCATACAGGGGGGCGCATTGAGGAATCTGGCATTGGGGCAGCAGAGAGAGTATAACTGGCTCTGGGCACTATCCGAGCCTGTAATGTACTGGATTGCATAGATCAGGCCGGACCGTATTCATGTCAATGGCACCACAGGCACCCACCCACAGTGCGATCGCTTGCACCGGAACGCAAAGTACAGGAATGCCCTCCGTTCCGGTCCAGTGTGATCTGAAAAAATAGTGCTTGCAGCATATTTTCAGATAACACTGGACCGCAGCACAGGGATTGTTTTGCTATGCGTTCTGGTGTGGGCGATCGCACTGCGGGTGGGCCATTGACTTCAATACACCGTTACGCTCCCTCCCACCCCTGAACGCAAGAAGCCAGCCGGGATGCGCTCCAGTAGCGAATCAAGCTTGAACGCCCTGGAGATGGTCTGAACCGGCCCTACAGAATCATAATGAGTATTTACATCAGCAGAATCAAAAAAGGTACAAATTCTAAATCAAACACGGTGCGGTCCTTTATACGGACTGCACTCATTGATGATCTTACTGCCTCATCATTAATATGAATGATTATAATCTCATTATTTTATACATTATAATATACAGTAAATGATGAAATATTACTATCTGCCCAATTTCTATACTCGCCCTCAGATAGTGACATGGAAACTGAAACAGCGTACAGAAGCACAGACGTCTGGAAAGAATTTCAAATGAGTCTACATTGTAAACAGAAGTTCATTTTATTACAGCACATGCTTAGTACAAGGCATTCCTCCAGAAGTCCTGTGCGTAAATCCAGCCAAGGTGATTGATGGCATAAATATGCATTATATGTATTGAAGCTCTGCTGCTACATGTGTCATAGTTTTCAGCTGACCCTGTCACTGAATATGGAAAAAAGAACTCCAGGAATGTAAAAAGTTAACCCGTGCAGTGGTGTTGTCCCTGCGCTGCAAGGGTTAACTGCTTGTTTTTTTTCTAGGGACTGAAATACAGAAGATATACTCACCCAATCCTCGGTCCTGCGGCGGTGACTGTTCACCTCTCTTTCCTCCATCTCCGGCTGTGGTATGTCCCTCAGCGTCCTCACGTCTAATACAGATGAACTGACTGCATTAGATGTAATGACATCAGCGGAGATTAGACCACTGGAGCCCGATGGAGCCAGACGGGATCGAGGATTGGGTGAGTATATTATCTTTACTTTAGCCCCTAGAGAAAGGCAAGCAGTTAAACCATGCAGTGCAGGGGTAGCCCCACTGCAATTGTTAACATTTTACATACCTGGAGTTCCTCTTTAAGATTGCAAAAAAATAATATTTTTTTTAATTGCCTTAAACCTTAACTCCGGGGACGAAAAACCTTTACCCTGTCAGTGGGTCCTCTCCCCACTGCAAGGGTTGGCTGCTGGCTTTGCTTAGGGGATGATGTTGAATAAGGCGATGCCATATTCTTCACTCCCCTGGCAACCAGTACTCTCATCCACTGTCTGATGCCTCACAATATGGATCTGGCCTTGACGTCCTCCCATATATTGTAGGACTGCTGGGATGGGATGGCGTCAGAAAGGTGTGACCGGGGCTTTTTCGGACTGGTTACATGACGAGGAGGAAGCCTACGGGAGCAAGGTATGTGGTAAGTATATCACCCTATTCATCATCACCTAAGAAAAGCAAACTGGGAAGGGGGACCTACTGCTATCTCTATACAGGGACGTAACTAGAAATCACAGGGCCCCATAGCAAAGTTTTGTATGCCCCCCCACCAAAAAAAAAGAAAAAGCACCTGCCTTCAGAACACGTTCTTTTGCCTGCACGGTTGCACCATGTCCATCTCCTTCTCTTCAGCTCTGCTCCTGCTGGCTCTGAAGAACAGATCATTCTGATGCTCACTACTGCAGAGCCCACCATAGACCCCAGACAATACCACCAGAGACCCTGCAGAGTCCACTTGAGACCCCACACATACCAGAGACCGTGCATAGCCCACCTGAGAGTGACCCTGCACAGCCCACCAAAAACTCTCTATGGTGGGCTCTGCAGGGTCTCAGGTGGGCTGGTCAGGGTCCCTTTCCCTGCACAATGCACTCCTCTTACCTGTCAGCCCCGAGCCACTTGCTCCTTGTCCCTGGCCTCCTCCATCTGCAGGTACTGGCTTCCTCCTCCAAATCAGCCGCCACACCGAACCAGCGCTGCTGGGCCCCGGCCTCCACCACCGCTGACGGGCTTTGGCCTCCTATACCTCTGCTGCTGGGTCCTGGGCACCTGACCGGGCCCCCCCCTGCCCTGGGCTCCAGGTCGCTATGGAGGTAGTTACACCACTGCGCCTCACCATCCTTACCATTTTGACCATCCTGACTATTAGCTCCATCTTGACAATCATCACCATCCTCACCTCCTCATCATTCTGACAATCCTCACCTCACCATCCTGACCATCATCTCTATCATGACCATTCTCACCATCCTGGCCATCCTAATCTCCTCACCACCTTGACCATTCTCACCATCCTTCCTCACCTCCTCACCACCCTAGCCATCCTCATCTTCTCACCATCCTGACCATTCTCACGATCCTGACCATTCTCACCATCCTATCCATCCTCATCTCCTCACCATCCTGACCATCTCACCATCCTCACCTCTTCACCATCATGACCATACTAACCATCCTCACCATTGTCACCATCCTGACCATCATCTCCATTCTGACTATCCTGACCATTCTCACCATCCTAAAACAAAAACACAGCGCTCCCCGACATGTGCAGGATAATTTTTTATTTCAAAGTATAATGAATAAAAACATCCTCACAAAGATTGCAGTACAACATTTAGCCATAATCACAGGAGTTCCACCGTGAGGCGGCATGCCAGCTGGCTGATCGGCGTCTTCTGTGTCAAACACTTCTTATGGGATATTTCCTATAGCAGATCGAAGGAGTAATACGTACTGCAATTCTTGTATGTTTTTATCCATTAAAATAAAAAATGATCCTGCACATGTCGAGGCGCTCTGTGTTTTTGTTTTAGAAATCGAGTCAAGGTCCCCTAGTCATTAAAGGAGCAGCACGGTGTGCAAAGATAATTTGTTATGGTATACATATTTGGGAGAAAGTCAGTTCATCAGCTGTCACAAGTGTGGGGCATATAAGACTCTTTGGAATTCTCACTATCCTGACCATCATCTCCATCCTGACTATCCTCACATCATCTTCCTGATCATCCTCAGCTTCCTGACCATTCTCCCCATCCTGACCCTCATCTCCATCCTGACCCTCATCTCCAACTGTAGCAGGCAGGGCGGAGAGGGGAACAGCTGGGAATGGCAATAAGGGGAGCATGTTTCCTGCCAGCTGCAGCCCTCCTGGGGACTCAAACACAGGGAACATTTCTGGGAACGCCGGTGCCTTTTGGACCCTAACACTGCATATCATTAAATAAAAAACAGTAAAGCAGCTCAGCCGTTCCTACCTGTCAGCCGCTGCCGAGCCCAGCCTCTTCCTCCTCACCGACGATCCCCGGCCTCCACTTCCACCAATGCCACCAATCTCCGGCCTCCTCGCCGCCGATCCCCGGTATCCTCCTCCAGGCCCCGGCCTCCTCCTCAGCTTTAGGAGCTTCTTCACACCATCTCCAGATCAGATCCAGACTGTCTGGTACAAAAACACATCCCCATAGATTCCAATGGTTTTTTTGAGTGTAGTTCACACCACTGCATTCAGTTCCAGATCTTTCAAAAAAAAGTCCAGCATGTAACTTTTTTTTTTTGCCTGGAATGCACAACACGCATGTAAACACGTGCAAACACACCAGAGTGCACTAGATTGCACCTAAAAAAAAAGTGCACTGGGAAGCATAAGACCACATAAAAAATGCACCAAAAACGCACATGAACGCGTTTGCAGAAATGCATCCAGATATGGTCTGGAGTAGGGGTCGGCTGATATGGTTTTATTTAGAACCTGTAACCATTATTAATGCCACCTTTCAGCCAATAACTGATATCAGATACCGATACTGTAATGTTTACATCCAGCTGCGGAATCTTGCACCGGCGGCTGAATGTAGACAGCAGGCAGTGGACCTGATATCAGTCGACTCATACTGATGGCAGTGAAGGGGAGCCTCCGCCCCCTCCACCTCATTCATCTGCAGGCGGCTGAATGTAGACAGCAGGCAGTGGGCCTGATACAGTCGACCCATGTTGATAGCAGTGAAGGGAAGCCTCCGCCCACCCATGGCCCCTCCACCTCATTCATCTGCAGGCGTCTGAATGTAGACAGCAGGCAGTGGGCCTGATACAGTCGACCCATGTTGATGGCAGTGAAGGGAAGCCTCAGCCCCCCCAAGGCCCCTCCACCTCATTCATCTGCAGGCGGCTGAATGTAGACACCAGGCAGTGGGCCTGATACAGTCGACCCATACTGATGGCAGTGAAGTGACCCTCAGTCCCCTACGCCCACCCCACACCTCATTCATATGCAGGCGGCTGAATGTAGACAGCAGGCAGCAGACCTGATATCAGTCGACCCGTACTAATGGCAGTGAAGGGGACCCTCCGGCCCCCCACCTCATTCATCTGAATGTAGACAGCAGGCCGGTGGATGGTGTAATAGCCAACCTGCTATTGGCTATTTCAAAGTGCAATAGCAGACTGGCTATTGTACCCGCCCACTGCCTGTTTTCAATCAGCAGAGGAGCGGAAAATGTGAATCTTTATGCCATCAATATCATATATATACAGTATATATATATATACACTATATTGCCAAAAGTATTGGGACGCCTGCCTTTACACGCACATGAACTTTAATGGCATCCCAGTCTTATTCCCTAGGGTTCAATATTGAGTTGGCCTGCCCCTTGCCGCTATAACAGCTTCAACTCTTCTGGGAAGGTGTCCACAAGGTTTAGGAGTGTGTCTATGGGAATGTTTGACCATTCTTCCGGAAGCACATTTGTGAGGTCAGGTACTGATGTTGGACGAGAAGGCCGGGCTCGCAGTCTCCGCTCTAACTCATCCCAAAGGTGTTCTATCGGGTTGAGGTCAGGACTCTGTGCAGGCCAGTCAAGTTCCTCCACCCCAAACTCACTCATCCATGTCTTTATGGGCCTTGCTTTGTGCACTGGTGTGCAGTCATGTTGGAACAGGTAGGGGCCATTCCCAAACTGTTCCAACAAAGTTGGGAGCATGAAATTGTCCAAAATGTCTTCATATGCTGATGCCTTAAGAGTTCCCTTCACTGGAACTAAGGGGCCAAACCCAACCCCTGAAAAACAACCCCACGACATAATCCCCCCTCCACCAAACGTTACACTTGGCACAATGCAGTCAGGCAAGTACCGTTCTCCTGGCAACCGCCAAACCACGACATGTCCATCGGATTGCCAGAGAAACGTGATTCTTCACGTCTCCATTTCTCTAGAGTCCAGTGGCGGCGTGCTTTACACCACTGCATCCGACGCTTTGCATTGCACTTGGTGATGTAAGGCTTGGATGCAGCTGCCCGGCCATGGAAACCCATTCCATGAAGCTCTCTACGCACTGTTGTTGTGCCAATCTGAAGGCCACACGAAATTTGGAGGTCCGTAGTTATTAACTCTCCAGACAGTTGGTGACTTCTGCGCACTGTGCGCTTCAGCACACGCTGACCCCGCTCTGTCATTTCACGTGGCCTATCACTTTGTGGCTGAGTTGCCGTTGTTCCCAGTTGCTTCCACTTTGTTATAATACCACTAACAGTTGACCGTGGAATATTTAGTAGCAAGGAAATTTCACGGAACACCTGAATCCAATCATTTGGAGGGGTGTCCCAATACTTTTGCCAATATAGTGTGTATGTATATACGGTATATATATATATAGATAGATATATATATATCTATATAGATAGATGTATATCTATCTATCTATATCGATAGATATATCTATCGATATAGATAGATAGATATCTATCTATCTATATACATACATACACACACCGTTTATATAAAATTTTCATTACTGAATAAAACTTAGCATCGGTTTAGAACTCATATGAGCAAAGAATAATTTGGAAAAATCTTTACACTCATAAGCCAGATCTATTGAGTATTGACAAACGTCTTCTATTTTGGAGTTGTTATTATTGTCTCCTGTCACTGTCTACAGCTGTAACCATTCCATTTCATTATTGCTGCCCATGTTATTTACAATTCTTGGAATTCTGGAGCTTCTCATAAAACTCTGCGTATGATGTACCACATATGGGAACGCATGTCAACACAACACGAACGCGGAGAGAGAATTCACATCTATTCCACCGCTGAAAACAAATAGGCTTTGGCTATAAATGTGCAGATGTTTCATCTTCGCAGCTATTTTTAGATCTGCAAATAACAAAACACGCTGGCTGTAAAAATATAGGAATAAAACAATATGGGACAGGTACTGGGAATGCGGCTGAATTATGTGATTATATTTGACATTCTTGTGTGCTAATGCCGCCACACAGGAACAAGTGCCCGGTGTATTTTTAACACAAGCTGAGGTCTGGGAATTGCTTTGTGTAACTTTCTCCTGGATTCACATAAACCTTGCTCACATCTGGAAAGCTGCAATATCTGCCTTAAAGTAAAACTTAATCTTTACAGCCCAAGAAGAGAAAACAATCAGGGACCATTCCCATGTGCTCATACATGATATTGAAGTATACACTCTATTATTTTACTTTATTAGTGTATTGACATATTGACAATCTCTGTAAATATAGCTTCTTGCACAGACCGGTTTTATAGCTTGTATACATTTATTATTTACAACTGTATCCCATTTTATCATTACACTTTTTTTAATCTATGTTAACATTACTTGTTGTTAAACTAACACTGTTTAAAAAAAAATGTAATAAATGTAAAAAAATGAAATGAAGTTAAACAAAATACAAATTATATATATGTATATATACAGGTGAAACTCGGAAAATTAGAATATTGTGCAAAAGTTCATTTATTTCACTAATGCAACTTAGCCGTCTACCAGGAGATTTTGGAGCACTTCATGCTTTCTTCCACAGACGAGCTCTATGGGGATGCTGGCTTCATTTTCCAACAGTTATATATATATACACATATATATATACATTGCCTGGCCAAAGAAAAAAGTCACACACACTAATATTTCATTGGACCACCATTTTTTGCACGCATTCGCTTTGATTTTTGCACGCATTCGCCGTGGCATCTTTTAGCTTAGTTTAGTTTACTAATTTGTAGACTAGAGGTGCACCAAAATGAACATTTTAAAACCAAAGTGAAACTGAAAGGAAACATTTTTTTTCTAACTTTTTCTTTATTTATTTATTTATTTTTATTAAATATTTTTTATTTTTTTCTTTAATTTTAGGTGCTTCAGGGAAATATTAGGGGTCTAAACAGACCCCTGGTATTTCCCTTTTAAAATAGAAAAAGAGATTGAGAACACAGAGTCCTCAATCTCTTTTTCTGCAGCCCCTGTTATAAATGAACAGGAATCCTCTATACTGAGTGTTCCTGTTCATTTATAACTTGGAGATAGTATATTTACCGTGTCCAAAATCATAAATGAACAGGAGGTGATGTAGATCTCTCCCATTCATTCATAATTGAGGATATAGCAAAATTACTATGTCCTCAATTATGTACAAACACTCTGCGATCACTGATCACTGACTGCTTGTACCTGCTCTCCTTCCTGACACACACCGCTCGCTCAGCCTCCTGTGACATGGCTGGCTGTCTCCGCCCACACACCGCTCTGCCGATCTGTCACAGAAGGCTGAGCGGTGTGGGAGGAGAGACGCCAGCCGATCACAACGCTCTCCTCCCGCAGCGCTCGGCCGCCTGTGACAGTTTCTCTCCTCCCTGCTGGGACACAGAGCAGCACCCAGGGGAAAGAATAGGATGCACCGCTGAAACGGCCAGAAAATGGTACTTTCTGCATTTAGCCAAAGTGACATTTTCGTCGGATATGTTTCGGCCGCCCATATATCGAAGCATCCCTACTAATTTGTATTGAGATTGTAGTCCATCACGGGAACGAGCTTGGAGCGGTGACTACTTTACAACACACACAGGGACCATGAGGAAGAAAAGTAGCCACACTCCAGAAGGAAGGGCAGTGTCAGCACCAATTCAGAGATGATTTGAGGATCCACAGCCGAGTGATACACAAATAAGATACATTTAATAGTTAATAGATACATGTTAATAGTAAAGGTACTTAAATGTATTTTTAAGATTTAAATCCTGAGCTTAGTGTCACTTTATAAAATATTTCCACTTTTGCAGCTAAATTTGTAAGCCCCCCACTATATGTTTGTAATGTGTTTTAATACTGCATAGCTAAAAATATATATATATATATTATATTTCCTACCTTTCTTGTTGTTTTTTTGAAACGAGAATATACATAGGGGCTGGTTTATAAATCTTCCATCCAGCTTTATGCTGGGCGAATGTTGTTCATATGGCATTCCCCTCAATAGATGGAGCTGGGTAGCACTGGAATCTCCTATGCTCCTCTCCACCATCTAGAGGCAGAAATGCAGTGTGTGTGGAATTCGCACAGAGTATGGCTGGGGAGAAGATGAACAAATTAGCCCCATAGTGACTAAATCTTTAACCCTTTGTTGGGACAGACTTTGTTGAAACCTAGTTTAGTGGGTGAAATCAAATGGGAAAACTTTTTTCATAAACTAAACTTTGACCAAAAGTGGGACTGTTTCAATAACAAATTAAAAAATGCTATCACCAAGTGTATACCGTTGGGTAACAAAAGTAAAAGATCAAAAACAAAGCCAATATGGCTAAATAAAATGGTAAAACAACACATTGAGGAAAAGAAAGTGGTGTTTACTAAGTATAAAACGGAGGGGACAGTATTGGCATTCCAAAACTACAAAGAATATATAAAAGATGTAAACTGGTAGTCCGGGCAGCTAAATTTGAATGTCAGAAATATATTGCCACGGCTAGTAAAAGGAACCCCAAATTTTTTTTATCAGTACATAAACAGTAAAAAGGGGAGAAAGGAACAGATAGGCCCATTAAAGGACAAAAATGGGAGGTTAGTCACAAACTACAGGGAGAGGGCCGAGGCGCTAAATACTTTTTTCTCCTCGGTATTCACCAGGGAAACAGACGGGTTTAATGCAGTGGCGTAACAACCGGGGGTGCGGGGGGGTCACTTGCCCCGGGCGCAGGACTGAGGGGGGGCGCCGTCACGACCCCCGCTAAACGAAGCCATGGCTCCCTCTCCCTGACACGATCACCTGGCTGTCATCGGGCGGCCGCTCGCTCTTCCGAGGCCACTGCGGGCGGCCCTCTACACTGCCTGATTGGAGGGCGCGTCTGCCTGATCCAGCCAGCCAGCCCGGATCGCATAGCGGC
>NW_017306276.1:2231105-2284504 GCF_000935625.1 Nanorana parkeri | reverse complement strand
TCTAAACAGACCCCTGGTATTTCCCTTTTAAAATAGAAAAAGAGATTGAGAACACAGAGTCCTCAATCTCTTTTTCTGCAGCCCCTGTTATAAATGAACAGGAATCCTCTATACTGAGTGTTCCTGTTCATTTATAACTTGGAGATAGTATATTTACCGTGTCCAAAATCATAAATGAACAGGAGGTGATGTAGATCTCTCCCATTCATTCATAATTGAGGATATAGCAAAATTACTATGTCCTCAATTATGTACAAACACTCTGCGATCACTGATCACTGACTGCTTGTACCTGCTCTCCTTCCTGACACACACCGCTCGCTCAGCCTCCTGTGACATGGCTGGCTGTCTCCGCCCACACACCGCTCTGCCGATCTGTCACAGAAGGCTGAGCGGTGTGGGAGGAGAGACGCCAGCCGATCACAACGCTCTCCTCCCGCAGCGCTCGGCCGCCTGTGACAGTTTCTCTCCTCCCTGCTGGGACACAGAGCAGCACCCAGGGGAAAGAATAGGATGCACCGCTGAAACGGCCAGAAAATGGTACTTTCTGCATTTAGCCAAAGTGACATTTTCGTCGGATATGTTTCGGCCGCCCATATATCGAAGCATCCCTACTAATTTGTATTGAGATTGTAGTCCATCACGGGAACGAGCTTGGAGCGGTGACTACTTTACAACACACACAGGGACCATGAGGAAGAAAAGTAGCCACACTCCAGAAGGAAGGGCAGTGTCAGCACCAATTCAGAGATGATTTGAGGATCCACAGCCGAGTGATACACAAATAAGATACATTTAATAGTTAATAGATACATGTTAATAGTAAAGGTACTTAAATGTATTTTTAAGATTTAAATCCTGAGCTTAGTGTCACTTTATAAAATATTTCCACTTTTGCAGCTAAATTTGTAAGCCCCCCACTATATGTTTGTAATGTGTTTTAATACTGCATAGCTATAAATATATATATATATATTATATTTCCTACCTTTCTTGTTGTTTTTTTGAAACGAGAATATACATAGGGGCTGGTTTATAAATCTTCCATCCAGCTTTATGCTGGGCGAATGTTGTTCATATGGCATTCCCCTCAATAGATGGAGCTGGGTAGCACTGGAATCTCCTATGCTCCTCTCCACCATCTAGAGGCAGAAATGCAGTGTGTGTGGAATTCGCACAGAGTATGGCTGGGGAGAAGATGAACAAATTAGCCCCATAGTGACTAAATCTTTAACCCTTTGTTGGGACAGACTTTGTTGAAACCTAGTTTAGTGGGTGAAATCAAATGGGAAAACTTTTTTCATAAACTAAACTTTGACCAAAAGTGGGACTGTTTCAATAACAAATTAAAAAATGCTATCACCAAGTGTATACCGTTGGGTAACAAAAGTAAAAGATCAAAAACAAAGCCAATATGGCTAAATAAAATGGTAAAACAACACATTGAGGAAAAGAAAGTGGTGTTTACTAAGTATAAAACGGAGGGGACAGTATTGGCATTCCAAAACTACAAAGAATATATAAAAGATGTAAACTGGTAGTCCGGGCAGCTAAATTTGAATGTCAGAAATATATTGCCACGGCTAGTAAAAGGAACCCCAAATTTTTTTTATCAGTACATAAACAGTAAAAAGGGGAGAAAGGAACAGATAGGCCCATTAAAGGACAAAAATGGGAGGTTAGTCACAAACTACAGGGAGAGGGCCGAGGCGCTAAATACTTTTTTCTCCTCGGTATTCACCAGGGAAACAGACGGGTTTATCGGGGAACTATAGACCAGTTAGTCTGACATGCATAGTATGTAAACTGTTAGAGGGAATTATTAAGGATTACTTAGTGGAATTCATGGCATAAAAACTGATAACCACCATGGATTTAGGAAGGATCGTTCTTGCCAGACCAACCTGCTGACCTTTTACAAAGAGGTAAGTAGAGATCTGGATGGAGGGAGGCTGGTGGACGTAGTATATCTTGACTTTTCCAAAGCATTTGATACGGTGCCACGTAAACGCTTGTTATACAAGCTAAGGACTATGGGCATAGATTAATTAGTGTGCACGTGGATAGAAAACTGGCAAAAGGAACGTGTACAAAGAGTATCGATAAACGGCACCTTTTCAGTCTGGACAGAAATCATGAGTGGCGTGTCCCAGGGTTCTGTGCTGGGCCCCATGCTTTTTAACCTGTTTATTAATGATATTGAGGAGGGAGTGAGTAGTCATGTCTCAGTGTTTGCTGATGAGACGAAAATTGGGAGAGTAATAGACAGGGATTTAGATGTTGTAACATTACAGGAGGACCTGGATAAACTTGGGGAATGGGCAACTGTATGGCAGATGAAGTTCAACGTCGATAATGCAATGTATGCACTTTGGAGTTAAAAATAGGCAAATGGACTATACACTTATGGGGGTGCCACTAGGGAAGTTGGAAACGGAGAAGGATTTGGGGGTCATTATAGAACGGAGATTGAAGAACAGCTCGCAGTGCCAGACTGCTGTAAACAAAGCTAGTAGAGTCCTGTCTTGCATTAAGAAAGGAATGTATTGCAGGAACAAGTCTATAATTTTGCCACTTTACAGATCACTGGTTCGGCCACATCTGGAGTATGCGGTCCAGTTTTGGTCACCAATACTAAGAAAAGATGTCCTTGTGCTGGAAAAAGTCCAGCGGAAGGCAACAAAACTCATTAAGGGGTTTGAAGACCTGAACTATGAAACAAAGTTGTTAAAATTAAATATGTTCTCTTTGGAGGTTAGGAGATTAAGGGGGGACATGATTTTTCTTGTATATACTGTTCAATGGTGACAGCAACATTATTAACAAACTGTTTACAGTTAGCTCCGTAACAAAGACCAGAGGCCACCACCACAAATTGGTTGAAAAAAAATTTCTACACACGGGGCGGAAGGGATGCTTCACAGTTAGAGCAGTTACGGTCTGGAACTCTCTGCCGCAGGAAGTGATTTCAGGTAAGAATGTGGAATCATTCAAGAATCCTGGACACGTTCCTTGGAGACCATAACATACAGGGGTGCAGGTACTCTTAAGAGCAAAATCACACATGGACTCATATACACACACACACACCTGCTCGAACATAAATGCATACACGCAATCGGTTGGACTTGATGGACTTATGTCTTTATTCAACCTCAAATACTATGTAACTATGTAACTGATGTTGAGATCTTCCTGAACAGTACAGACGTGGTTAATTATGGTAAACATTAACTCCACAGCCCAATCTTTAACATTACTTAACGGGGAAGCTAGGTAGGATTTTTAGGCAAGCAAAAGACACTAAAAATATAAGCAGCCATTTTAAATACTTTTTTTTTGAAGTCATGCAGTGTGAATGCTAACAAATATTAAAACAGTTACCCCAATTTGGCTGCAAAATTTGAAATACACTTTAAGGCTTCAGATTTTTGTGGTTTAGGTTCCAGAGATGTAAATCCAGCCCTGCTTATATTATTTCATTTTCAGCTTGACCCCTTCACCTTCTATCTGAAATGAAATATGTGGAGAAAAGGCTACTTATAAAACAGCAAAAACCCCACTTGTGTCATGGTAAAGCCATCTCTGTGGACTGCTGGCTGTGTGGAAGTTTCCAGGAATTTTTGTGATCGAATCATCTTTGTTAAACAGGGAATATCAAACCACAATCCGTCTCCTCTCAGAGGATACTTCCCATCAAGAAATCAATTAATCTGCTATATCCTGTACTTGGAGGTCATAACAAATGGACTATGAGAGAGCCAGATTTATTTTTAACTTAATAAGTATCCCGCTGGGCCAAGAAATGATGCTGTGGCTGAGGTTACCTTCCTACCTTTACAAAATACATGACAGCATACAGACAATGCTGAGCAACTCTGCTAAAATAGCAACTTGGGACCATTTCATCTCTCTTATATACTAATACAAGCATAAAAAAAAAGAAATATTTGATAGATTTGACTTTTTATTTTGGGGGATTCATTTTTCCAGGTCAAATTGCATGGATTGGATACATTTAAAATAAAATCCATTTAAAAACCAAATGACTATTATGAAGCCTGTGGGTGAGGTCAGGCTAGTGTGCCAAAAGGGTCAGACCCCAAGAAATTACTATACAGTTTGGAGTAGAAGCCAGCTGGCTAAATCTCCAAGTAGCTTCTTGGGTCTCATTGGAGTCTGGTGATGATGGTATTCAGGGCAACTATTGGCCATTACCAGGGGAACCTACAAGTCCATCTTAAAGGGGCCCCCTCCCAGTTGCATCTTCCCCCCGCCGGCGCCGTAAAGCAGCTGCTTAACCTGCCTATAGGGTAGCGCTGGCTCTGGGCGCAGGAGACCTGGGGGAAATATTCGCTCCATAAGACGCACAGACATTTTTGCCCACCTTTTGGGCAAAAATCTCTGGTTCAAAATTAGTTCAATATTAGAACCAAGCAACTAACATTTTCAGAAGGTCATCAATGACATCTCCAATATTTCTATATAGACCAGTTTTCTTTAATCCAATTACTGATACAGTTGACAGAAACATACTACTTTATCTAATTGAGCAATTGCATGTGCAAGTATTCCTTTCTTTTTTGCCAACAAACTTTATCCACCAATTTAATGTCCCTCAAATCAGTTACTTTTAAGTTAACTGTCAAGGTTGCCAGTGTTTTTTCAGCTCTCGACTGGGCATTCAAGCCCTCGAATGGCTGGTATCATAGCTGATCACATGTACAACATTGTGACATCTACAATCCATATAGAGGCTAAAATGGCACCTTCCTTGGCTATAAAGGTTAGGAGGTTGTAGTTCTGGTATGTTATCAGAGAGGTGTGCAAACTGCCAGAGATTGATGCATGTTACCAGAGAGACCTCTCAAGTTATCTTTAACCAGCATAAACTTTAAGTGGCTAGATTTGCTTGCACTTTGTCTTTTATATTATCTTGCATTAACAGAAGAAGATTCACCATTGGAAAAGTACAAACCTTTTACCAAGTGGTCACGTTTTTCTGGGCCAGAAGAAACATAATCATATATAAGAATGAAGCCTTCTTTGAGAGTTTGGATCCAGAATACAAGTGAAGCTCGAAGTCACTGAAGCTTGCCAGTGTTTAGTCTACAAGCAAACCTCCAACAATTTCTTACGTCAAACTTCAGCATCACTAACATCATTGCACTGGAGAACTCTTAAATACTCCTAGTTTCTTTTTTTTATCAAACCCATTGCCACACATTTAGTCTTTTCTTGTATATCAGATATAAAAATAAGAAGTAGGGAAATCTCAACTTTTTCCTCTGAATTTAGATGGAAAAGGAAAGAGGAGACAGATTTATATTGTGTATATATATATTGTATTTATAGTGTATGGAGACTGTATTATAGCTCAATACAAGATTATTTGATTTTGGGGGTTTTAAAGGAGAATTATGGAGTGAGTGAAAAACACTCATCCCTATAATTCAAGCCAACCTTTGACAAACAAGTTGTCACAGGTCGGCTCTATTGATCGTGAAGTCACTGAACACACATCAACGATCGCTGACGTCACGATCCTTTCCCTGCAGAGAGCGGTGACTGTCAGCCAGCGGGGAGGATCTTGTCAGTATTGTCAGGATCCATCCCGGCTGTGTAGTGGCCCTGCTCTCTCAACATATAGCGGGCAATAGCCCTCCATATGTTGAGTTTTGGGTCACGGAGGACACAGTATATGTTCTCCTGTGACCCTGAAGAGAACTATGGGAGAAAAGGTTGCCCCATACTTCTCCTTTAATTTAATCCCCTTTCAATTTAAGTCTCAGATCAGTCCAACTTCTGGTAATTCTAAATTCATGCAAGGGTGGAATCATTCATTTAATAATGTGCCAATTAGTCATGAGCAATCTGGTTTGCTCTAACACAGAATTATATATTACAAGTTTACTTCCCACATGCACAGTGCACAGCAGCCCATGTATCCATGTTCACCTCCAAAGCCTAGGTCCCCCACCCATACCTATTGTCCTCTGTTCATCAAGTGAACGGGCTGATATATGAGCATGCCCTATAGGTGTATTGCATCTTCATGACAGTTGACAGCCATCTTACTAAGTTGAACTAAGAGTACTGTTGTGAAGATGACATTATACATCCTTAAACCATAAGCCATTTCATCAATAAAAACTGGTAACTGCGTGTGAGCTGGTTGCGTAAATGGTTGCTGTTAAGCAAAGCATTGTATATGTATTGTAAATGGCAAAATATCTAAAAGGACCCCTTAACCAGTTAACCTCATGATGGCAACTCTGTGTAGAACTCTGACCCGCAAAGCATATGTTCAGGTTTACCTTCGCTGTATGGTCAGATGGAGGCAAGCCATTTAAGACATGTTAATAAGTACTGACTTTGTTCCTTAATACCATCAATTAGATTATATTGTTCATATTCAAGTGTTTACTTACTAATGCAAGTTTGAACCTGGTTACTTTGGGGCTATCCATGCAGTTCTTTTTTAGGACAAGTACATAAATTAGGCTTATGTGTACAGGACAAAAATAACAAGAACACCTGTAGAAATTAATCTTGATATCTCATCATATCAGAGACAACTTATAGACATGCTCTGTATAATGTAACACGCAGGGCTTGATAACTATGCAATGAAACGTAAGGCTCTTAGAAACCTTTGCTTGAAATGCTTTATGTTGACACTGAGATCCAAGATAACGATTTCCTGGAAGTTCAGTCACTATGGTAATTCGGGATAAATATTTCACTCATGCTCTCTTTTATTTTAACTGGCCATATGCACCTGAAAAGGTAAGGTCTAACTGGATTCATAGAATACATAGTTACATAGTATTTGAGGTTGAATAAAGACACAGGCCCATCAAGTTCAACCTTTGTGTGTCTGTGTGTGATTATGCATGTGTGTGTGTGTGTGTGTGTGTACACAAGTCCCTGTGTGGTCTAGTTTTCAAGAGTACCTGTACCCCTGTATGTTACGGTCTCTGAGAAAGTATCTAAATGCTTTTTGAATGATTCAATACTCTCTGCTGATACCACTGCTTGTGCCAGCGAGTTCCAAAATTTACATGTGACTGCTATGCAGCTAGCAGCAAAGGGCACTGATACTGTTTTGCTATATGATGTTATCCAGAAAACAGTAGCATTTAGTAAATCGTTAAGGATAAGGATATTTTTCAGCTTGTTTGAAGCACAGTATTTTGTTGTGTTAGTTATTGTTTTTGACTGGTGCTGCTTTTTGTAGTGGGATGGCCAGGTGGCCAGCTCTGGATTTCATTTATATGCACCTCTGGCCACTTCCTTATACATTTGTGTTTGCATTGTTCCCTATAGCTCAAATAATATAAAGAGTCTGCATGTATGTATGTGGCGAAATATATTATTATTATTATTATTATTATTTTACAGGATTCAAATAGCACTGACAGCTTGCACAGTGCTTTACAAAATATGGGGAGACAATTACAATACAATTGTACCAAGTACAATTACAATAAAATACCATACAAAGTATTTTTTTAATTACAAAATAAAGAATTGTAAAAACAAGATGAAACATTGTGATATAGTAGTTTTGGTGGCAGCTATTCCACAAACCCGGGCCTGGATATTACATCTAAATGGCATTAGGGGCAGAGCTATAGTTACCTTATAGGGCAATCATGGTCAAGTGCCTCGGTTCACAGGGTTAGAGGGGCTAGTACCCGGTCTCCAAATGTAAAAAACTGTGATAACTTTTTATTGTTTTTTTAGCTACTTCTTGGGAAAGAAGCTGCAAAAAATGTTAATTGGAGTGAAAAGTAGGGATGCACCGATACTAGTATTGGTGGCGATACCAAGTATTTGGATGAATACAAGTAATTAAGAACCCAGTTGGTGTGTCAACACCTGCTGCCCAGCTTCCTGATTGCCTGGGAGGCTTGCTCCATGCTAGCGGAAGTACCGGTATCGGTACTCAGTATTGGCAAGTACCGAAAGATAAATATCGGTACTTGTACTCGATACCAAAAAAAGGGTATTGGTGCATCCCTAAAAGGTTATTCATAGATCAGTATCTCTTGTTGGGTGTTCTGCAAAATTAAAAAGTAGCCCATTTTAGTAGTAATGTTTACTGAGATAATTACATAACACAAGAGGTGAAGCTTGAACAAAAGGGCGCCATCATCAAGGTTTGCTTGCAGCACTACGATGTCTACATTAGCCCTGGGTAGGGGTGCATTGAATTTTCAACACGTTAGCCCCATGTTCTCCATGCCATAGAGTGCCTGGCAAGGCATGGAGGGCTGCTAGAAAGAGTAACAGATGTGAACTAGATTGCATATTGGATACAGTCAGACCCTATTGTTAGCATCCATTGTGATATAGCATAGCACAATGCAAAGTGAATGTGTAGCAATCACCGTCTGCATAAGAATTTTCTTACCTCAGCCATTCTCAGAAAATGTAGGTCAGGAGTTAAGAGTTATTTTCTTAACAGGAAAAATTGGATGAAATCATGAAATATTTAAAAACAAGTTGTAGACATCAATCAAAAGGTCTCTGAAGGTATATGTGAAGATACAACGTAAACTTGCTTATCTGTCTAAGCCATCTGCCAAGTGACCCAAAACTGTGCAGAATTTGTCAGAGGAACATGAGCAATGAGGGCAAAATGTATTCCATCACTTTTATGCAGGTCATAGCTAAAATCAATTCTGAATATATCTTGTAAAGAATTTCTTCAGTGAAATAAATATTTTTTACATAGTTACATAGTCAGGTTGAAAAAAGACACATGTCCATCGAATTCAACTCAACTTATTATTAGTTTATTGTGTTATTATGACTATTTGTGGATACACTAGAAGCTTAATTACCTATCCTGAATGCCCTCTCTACAGAAGTGTGGTTACCAACTTATTCTGTTTTAGTTATAATCCACAGCAAACACCGCTCACATTCTAAAAACCGGACTCCCGACCATGGCTGTGTAACCAGGTGCAGGCAAAAAGGCATGCCATCACCCATAGCAATGCAAATTCAAGGTCTTCACACTCCATTGATCTTCACCAAAGATAGAATATTTATTTGTAACACAGATACATGCTGTTTGCTCCTCTCCACATGGGTTTAACCTAATGCATTTCACAATATTGGCTTACTCATAGAGACAGAGTCCATCTTGAATATTCAGACTACTGGAAAATGCAACAGACTCCCTTTAAACAGTAAGGTGGCCTGGTCTTCTTGACTATCTCCTTTGGTCAACAGCACAGAAAAATAACTAATAGTTATGTCACTAAAGGGGCATGAAAGGTTTGAACTCGATTATATGGCTTTATTTTCTCTGTCTAACTGTGTATAGGAATCAATTATTTATTTGTTTCAGAAATTTCCCAGCCAGAGCCAACATGGTTACTTAGCTATTATTCAAAATGCATAGGTTCCCGTTCATACCAGGGGATTTGTAGCTCGTATTTTTCAGCACTGAAAAGCTCCGCACAAGAAATTAATTCCTATAGTCCCCGTTCACATCTCAGCATAGCGTTGCACTGAGAAAAAAGCCGGTAACTGGAAAAAGGTACGAGCTTCTTTTTGGGGCAGATCAGCACGATTAGTAATAGAAAAAATACAGGCTACAAATGCCGGCTGTGTGAACGGCGACTAAAAGCCATATCAGAATGCAGAAGAGCCACATCACCCTAACATTCAGGTTTCCCATGAGCTAAATAATCATACAGTGGGCAACATTTTATTTCTTGCATTTATACGACACCAACATATTACACAGTGTTTTACATACAATAATATGTAGAACCAGTCACATCAATCCATGCCACCAAAGAGAACTCAAAGTAATGTGTCACACTGAAGCCAAAACTGGATGGAATTTGATTGACCTTCCAGTATGTTTTTAGATTATGTATGGAAACCCATACAAACACAAGAAGAAGATTCAAACAGTGTCCTTGGTACAGCAAATGGCAAATCAACCCGGAGATACAAGACAGAAGTGCTAACCACTTAGACACCATGCTGCTAGCATTTTAAAGTTAACCAATACAGAGCATGTTAGGTACAGTAGCTCCCTGTATGGGTCTCCTGACAAAGGTGGAGCATGCCTACACAACTACTATTGGCACAGCTGATTGTAGTCCCCAGTACAAGCACACATGACATGATGCAATTAGGAGACAAGGATAGAGTGTTGTCACCCTATAACAAGAAGGGTGACGAGAAGAACCTTCATAGCAGGACTACCAGGTATTATTGTATTGTAATTTTTAAGAAAAATGAAAATGGCTTTAGAAATTACATTAACATGCTAAAGATTGTATGAGATGTTAGTGATTGGGTGTACTTCCATGTGGGTAGGTTTCCTATAAAAATCTTACACCTTGTAAAGTAATTGGCTTCCACCTAATGTCTATGTGTTTGTAGAATGGGATTGATGTAAATGGATCAGTGTTAAAATATCAGGTAAATAGCTGATATTCGAATACAATCAATACTATTTTGGAAGGGGCACTAAAATTCAATTAAGGTTAAAACATCCCTAAATAATTGCTAAACCTGATGGGAGATTGATCCAGGGATGTATCCGATCGACAGTATGGGCCAGTATGTACATGCTTTTTGCGTTCCTCTGGATCAAACAAATAAAACCCACGCATACACGTTAATTTTGATGGACTTGGGTCTTTTTCTTAACTTTATCTGCTATGTAACAACATAACTATTAAAAGTACCATTCTGTATAATACCAACATGGAATTATTTAAAATGTTAATTTAGTATAGTTATTCAAACAGAATTCCTCATTTTTATTTTTTTCAGCCATACATTTTTCATTTGCATATAGCAGCTTTTTAATTCCTCTGCTTTGTTTTCCTTCATCAGTTTACTGCAATGCATGCAATCAGAAAGATGTTGGGAATGTCACTAGCGGGCAGTGATAGAGTAGACGTGGTGAAAGGAGCCTATCAGACACTTAGGATTGGACAGATGACACTATAGCGGCGCAATAAGATAACACTGCTCCAGACTGTGGGAAAGGGAAAGTGGACACTAGTCAACATTTATCATTGGAACGCAAGAACAGAACTATACTTTAAATGTATGCATGTGACAAGTTATTACTATCAAAATTGGATGGGGGTCAACCCTTGATCTGTATATGTTTTCTAGGCAATGGAAACCCTTTCTAAGAAGTGTTATATATCTAGAGCCGTTGATGTTGTCACAGACACATTGTTAAAGATGGAAAACATTTTGTATATTGGGATTAGTTGTCATAAACTCTGGGCAGGTCCCTTACAAGGTCAGGTTGTCATTAAAGGCACCATTAAAGGCAATACTGTATACTGGTTTGTGCAAAAAAAAAATATTTATCATTTTCAGAAATAAAGATTACAATTTATTTTTTAATCAGGTAAATATGAAAAATTGCATAAGAATTTTTCATGTGAATCATTTGCAGGTGGAACGCTAAAGTCTGTTTACTGCAAGAGTGTAGTTCTCAGAATACACAACTGATCAGAAGTAGTACACGAAACCTCACTTTATTATATACAGCTCTGTATGGAGAGGTGGAGAGAGAGTGAGTGGGAGAGAGTGAGAAGGGGAGAGAGAGAAAGACAGTGGCAGAGGGAGAGACAGAGAAAGGGAGAGACAGAGAGAGAGAGCAAGATAAAGGGAAAGATTGGGAGAGAGGGAAAGAGAGAGAGTGAGGGAGAGTGAGAGAGAGGGAGGGAGAAAGAGAGAGAGATAGAGGGAGGGAGAAAGAGAGAGAGATAGAGGGAGGGAGAAAGAGAGAGAGAGAGAGAGAGAGAGCAGAAATAAACAGCTACGGTTGAACTGTCCTTTTAGAAGGCCCAGATTTCTCTGCAAATACAGCGTCATGACAGCACCCTGCATTACACGTTTAATTGAAGATTGAAAAATAAAAAAAGTGACTTAAAATGTAATTACGTTAAGGAAAACTAACCTAGATCTTTTTAAAGTACTGAGGATCTAAACGCTTCCTGGATGACATTCAGTGCGCTAAAGCACTGTGTATTATAAATTGGCATGTATTTTCTTTTTCTCAAAATCTTTTTTAAATTTATTTTTACATATCATTGCTGCTCCTATCCTCCAGCCTCTTTGAGCCACTTCCTGCCTACGGACACTGGCTCCAGTGTCGTCTGCACATCATTGTTTTGGACCACCTTCCTGATAGTGACAGAAATGGACCAGGTCTGTGCAATGAATGTCATACAACTGCTCCCAGTCTCCACCAGGGACGCATGTAACAGGGTGACAATGCAGGAGCACAACTGGGAGACCACTGTCACCCCATAACAGGAAGTGCCTAAACAATGATTTTCTTGGCAGGAGAAAGAGGTATTATTTTAATTAAAGGTTGAGGTTAAGGGGCCTATTTATTTTTTTAACCATGACTCACACCTATTTCACCCATGGCTGACACACTTTATTGAGTGACTTTTGGATCAAAGTTGTGTGAATCTTGGGTGAAAACATTAATACACTGGCTCCTAAGATAGATTGAAAACAGATTTTGGAATTACATTCCCAAGTTACAAGAAAACAGAAACGCAGAAGCGCACTGGCATAGTATAGTAGTTTGGACTCTATTAGGAATTTGTAAATAAAATAAATGCACTCACAAATGTGGATCTTGTGTGATGGCCAAACAAGCAAGAGATGTGAGGTGCTGGGTGGGAGCTCCTGCTATGCTTTAAGAGATGATCCTGCCGGGTCTGAAACTGTGAGTACCGTGGCTGGAGTGCATGCTTGTGTTGGAGTGCAGGTGGCTCTTATCTGAAAGTTTCCATCTTTCCATATTCACAGCCAGTTCCGTATCCTCCAATGCTTGAGCTCGCTACAAGCTTATGTGTGTAAGGGACACATTTTAGGACAACTCTTCCCCTTCATCAGCCTATAGGATACAATACAAGCATGCGTCCCAGCCACAGTACTCACAGTCTCACACCCAGCAGGATCATCATAATAAAGACCTAACTACTACACTATGCCAGAATGTGTCTTTGTTTCTATTTTCTAGTTCCTGCAAGCGCTTCTACAGAGCAGCAAGGCTGGACTTTATAGGATTGTTTATACATAAGTGGCTTTTGAATTTGCTTTTACTTTACTTTAATTATACATTGTTAACTATTTGGGTGGGCTCCATTCAGACATCATTAGTATTACAACTATTTATGCTGTGTGCCACATGGTATTAGTAATTGTGTTGCATTTATTCCCAGTTTACAGCTTATATGAGGTTTTTGTGACTGGTTTAAAACTACTTTATGGTTACATTCTTACCATTATGGTCTTGTGTTTTCTTTTGCCACTGTTTGTAATTTCAGGTAGGTTTATAACCCCCCATACCACATCCTGCAATAATGTGATAACTGGTAAAGTTATGGAAACTTTCTTCTCCCTCTGAAATCATGGCAATGAGACTCACTCTTCTGATGGGCGACTACCATATCATAACAAATGACTGCGCAACTTTGCTTCCTTACAGTGATATTCAAGTCAAAATGATTTAAAGCTATTTCAAATGCTGATGAAATGAATGCAGTGTTTGGGGTCAGAGTTAGAGCGGAGATATGTGTGATAATGCACGTTTTTCACTGTGCGGTACTTTAAGTGATAACCTAATTAAACACAGTGTGGTCCAAGCAGCAACTAGTAGGGGTGACAATTCAACATGTGTAACACAAGCATGCAGTAAAAGTTTGGAACTGAACAAGGGACCTGAAATAAATCTCCTTTTTATGCATTTTAATGCTTGCCAACTTGGTTTAAAGTAGTAATAAACTCTCTAAAGTTTTTCAATAATTAATCCATATGAAACAAATACACATTTCCCAGCAAAGTATTTATTTATATTTTTGACCAAACACTTACAGTAATCATATTTCCAAACAGCTCCAATTCTCTTAGCTTGGGTTCACTGAACTTCCTGTCCATTATAAGATCGCAAGGGACAGCACAGTCTCCAGCAGCCGTCCATCTACTAGCTTGGAGGAGGTGGGGAGCAGAGGATTGGAGTGCCCTGCTGTACCTGTGTACAGTATATGTGTAACTGCATAGAATCCCATCGCACTCCTGACCGGATACAACCCAAAAAACATTGGGTGGGTGCTGTAATGACTGCAGGTGCCACCGGAAATCAAGTACAAATCCAAAACTAGTCACTAGCACACCAAAGCATATTCTGTCAATTCTTCTTTACTGGCAATAGAAAGGTATGTTGCAATGTGTGGCGACGTTTTGGAACCATTTTGGTCCCTTCTTCAAGCAAACAGAGTGTGGAGACAAATAATCTTACTAGCACACACACGAGTGCCTCCATAGAACCCTTCAATGAAAAGGAGGACCAGCTAATTATGCAGGAAGCTAAAACTATTAAATATCAAGGAGCAGCACCCACTGTGATTTATTCAGCATTTTAAATTGCTTAAAAACCTTTTGATATACCGTATTTGCCGGCGTATGTACCTTAAGGACAGTGTATTATCTTTTAACATTACTTACTAACATACTCTCCTGGGTGTAATTACTTCCAGCATTACTTCCTTAACTCCAAGTACTCTACTCTGCCGCTAGTGCTGCCTCGGAAGGGGGGTAGTCTTATACGAAGAGTATAGCCCAAAACATATTTTTTACCTGAAAAATTAGGGGGTCGTCTTATACGCTGGGAAATACGGTAATTAAAAAAATACATATTTTATGTGCATGGTTTTTTTCTGTACACTCTGTAAAGCTGTTTGTATTGGTGGAAATAGGCAACTATTGCAGTCACAGTGATGAAGCACATTATGGGGGTGATTTACTAACCTAAACACACGCACGCACCAGGTGTGTGTGATTTTCACATAGCAAAACATATTTATCAACCAAAAAGTCTATAAAAGCATATTTCCACTAATGCCATATATGGAAAAATCATGCACATGATGCATATATAATGCTGCTTCACAGTTTAGACAAAAATGGTTAGCTCATGCATTTACATTCCTGCATTCTTCAACGCAAGCAACTTAACATAGAGCTAATTTACACCACATTACCTTGCAATTCATTGCAGGGCTTTGCACAACACACCTGCTGGGTGTGTACACACTACAAAGGTGTTTCGATTCCTCCCATAGATCACGCTGGGAGGGAACACACTACAGAGGTGTATACACGTTCGTGGTGTGTTTAAAAGGTTAGTAAATCAACCCCTATAAGTCATCAGTTAGTCTCAGTTTCTGCCTATACCTAAAGTTTCATTTTAAAACAACAGTGGCTTGCTAGCAGAGCCCATAAACAGTGTTTATGGCACTAAATGGCCAATATACCAATTTTACATAATGCAGTATTCAGGGCAATGATCATTGAATGCTAGTGTTACAAAACCTTTAATGATAAAATATTTAATCTAGTGGACAATTATCATCCAGCGTAAACATTATACATAAAAGTGGTTATCTTCATTCTTCTAACTATTGTATTTTTCTTCCCTGTACTCTCGATAATTTTTCTTCCCTGTACTCTCGACTCTTGATTAGTCTTTTTTACTTCAAAAATATGCAAACCCTAATAATGAATATCTCTTATTTTCTCCCTTTTGGCCCGTTAAATATAGACTGAAAGCATTTTGTTTTGTCTGCTCAATAAATAGAAAAAGAAAATGATGATCCTTACAGAAATCCAGTGTTGACCAGTGCACTCTGCAGGAAGGTGTTCTGTAGTCCAAACACACTTTCTTTTCAAAAGTGACCACCCTGGGACACGATATGTGTTACTGGCAGAATCACCAGGTGAAAATAAGGAACAAAAGGCTGAATAAGGAAAAATAATTCAGTCACCACTGTGATATATTACATTTATGTTCGTGAGTTCCTATACACTTGATTTTATATCTTCACCCTGCATCAGCAGAGGTACCTGACAACTTACCACTAGTGGTTGGGAAATCAGAGGGAAAATGCCCCAGCACCGAAAAAAATATATATTGGTGGTCAGGGAAGATTTTGGGACCACACAGTTTCATGTCTTGACATGTCTTACTATAATGTGTAAAGAAGGAACCTGAGCAGGATCTGGAGCAGCTGGTGGTTCCCCACTCTCACACCAGTATGGTAGTGGATTTGGCCCATTCTTCATGTATTGTGTAGTCAATTTAAGATAGAAAAACAAAAGAGTGGATTGAGAAGATGGTTGTTCTGGCTGGGTATTTACAAAGATGATGAGTTGTTGATGAGTATTGTACATTTTGCCCTGAGTATCAAATGAATGCACCCCAACCACATTTTCAAAGTCCACTGATACCCTTGCCTATGACTGAGGTCCCGCTTGACGGTTGCTATAGTTCTGCTGAAGTCCACCAAAAGGCACCAGCACATATTGGTAGTCCTTGACTTTGCCACCTGGTATCCAGAAACCATACCTCTCAGAAAGACATCATCTAAGGTTATTGTATGAGCTGTTCCATAGGTTTTCATGTACCGGTATTCCTAGGAAATGTTTGACAGACCATGGAACTGCCTTCATGGCAAATGTAACTAAAGAGCAGTGTCGGTTGTTGAAAATTACACACCTATGCACCTTATTGTACCACCTTCAAACTGATGGGCTTGTTGAAAGGTTAAGTAGTACCATGAAAGGAATATCTGTAAAAAATAAATCAAGGCAACTGGACTTGCTGTATTTTTCTTGAAGACGATTCACTGGTCATCTGACCAGCTTTCTCAATTTAGAAACGTCTTGAAAAGTCATCAAGAAAAATGCAGCAAGTCCAGTTGCCTTGGTTTTTTATTTACATCTATACCATGACCTGGATGAATGAGAACCTTCACAGACCTGAAAGAAATACTAAAAAAATGTGGTTGAAAAGAAAATGTGTGGAAAACACTGGGAATTTATGTTACCATCCTTATTGTTGTCAATAGGAGAAGTGCTACAGTGGTTCACAGGGGTCTCCCTATTTCAAATTTCATATGGTAAATTTAGGAATATAGCCCAGGAACCAAGGAAACATTGGGTCAGCAGGCAACACCTCGTAAAAGTGTATTCAAACAGCCGGGCAAGAAAAAAATCACCTCCAAATATACAATGTAAAACTAAAAAAAAAACCCTGGAAGGAATGTGAGGCTCTTTCTTCAGAAAGCGATCCTAAAGTATCACCACTAAAAGGTATACCAAAGGTTAGGATGTCAGAGACCCTGTTTGCTACTCAGATTAAGGGGGTGAGGGGGGAGTTCTGGCAGAAAAATCAAGAGGGGTTTTAGGAGTTACCCTACCCTGATATTGTGACTGAGCCTCATGTCAAAGTAAATGTAAGGCCTTATCGGGTACCTGAAGCTCAGAGAAAAGCCATTTTAGAAGATGTATAGAAAATGTTAGCCCTTTGGGTCATAGAGGAATCTAATAGCAAGTGGCCATGTCCCTTAGTGCTTATCCCTAAGGCAGCCTGAAAGTTCTACAACAACTTCAAGAAACTTGTCAAAATATTCAAATGTTATGCCTATATCATGCCCCGGTGAGTTGATAGAAAGGCTGAGTTCTGCCAAGTACATTACAACCCACGATCTTACTAGAGGTGCGGGTGTCCGTACTCGTACGCAGACAGGATGGATCCTGTCTGGGTCAAAGCACGGACACCCGCACGGATGTGCAGTTCGGGTGAGCGTATGGCAGCGTACTCCTATAGAGAAGAACAGGCTGCTGCGTACAATCACACGCAGCACCTGTCCTTCCGGGAACGGCCTGATACGGTTGGGCACGCCACATGGATCTGTACAGGCCGGCTCTTAGCAGTGTGAATGAGGCCTAAGGGTCAAGTGTCAATCATGCATTGAGAATGGTTCCTTGGCACTAAAGCCCCCTAGCAAATCTCTGAACTCATCAAGTTTCTGAACAGCGCTATCTGCAAGTAGTGTAAGTGCAGGAAAACTAGTATTATTACTAGACATAGGTCACATCCAAGATAAGAATGTCTAAATAAAACAAGTGTACTAAACCTCTAAAAATTATAGATGGACAGGGAATCAACAAAGATGGATGAGAAAGCAACAGAGCTATATGTGAAAGTTTAAATGAAAAGTAATATTCATTTTCAAAATGACATTCATTTCCAAAAGCCGTATTATTGTCTTGCAAGATTAATATATAAATCAGTTTCACTGTACTCACCCGCTCTTCCACTGTCCACCATCTCATAAGTGGCCTAGACATAAAAAATATAGAGTTTTAATGCACATAAAGTTTCCATCTAGAAGTGTGCAAGTAGTAAGTATACACAGATTGACTAAACATGCCATTTTGCAGTTACTTGAAAACAGAAACACCATTTTAAATTAAAAAAACACAAACTACACCTCACTCACAGCTCATTTAAAAAAAAGAAAAGAAAAATAGAAAAAGTGTCCTTCTGTTCATAGTTACTACCTGCATACTTGTTGGCAACCTGTGTATAAGTAATAGTACATGGTACTAAACAAGTGCGGGGTGCAAGTGGTAAATATATAATATTCATACTGTATTTAATATTTACCTGTTAAAGCTGGACTAAGTTGAATGGAAGGGAATTGACTGACTAGTGTATTTTTGAACTGTGGCTATAAAGGAGCCCATAATTATAATTACACCATGCTGCATTCTCAGATTATACTGGTACTGATCTATAGGAACCTGCTGAATATCTCACTGTCACCAAATGTAGGACCTCTTACAAGGTCAGTTCAATGTATCCCTTTCTGAGGCTAACAAGCTGCTGCAATTTAACATATATACGTGTATAATGCAACACACCGAAACTTGTGATATCAGTGGTGCCCTGCAGAGCAGGTCTATCAGCACCTACTAGACTTGTGGGTTGGGTGCCATTTGTAAATGCTGTGTGTTGCTCAGAGTTGTGTCAACACAAAGTAAAATGCGTTAGCACAATGTATAAGTGTGAATCTGGCCTGGTGAAGGTCAATGAGTTTGAGAAACAGCCTTCACCAGAGAAAAATATACAGCACTGTCAATACACAGTATATCTCCCATCTTCAAACAACAGAGTCATCATAGGAATGGTCTCATGCATGCTGATAGACAAGATAGGAAGTAGACAATGTCCACTGCAAATATTGTAACCCAATTTATTTAAATGGAAGAATAAATGGAACTACTATCCTATGTACTAAGTTCACATGGTGCAAGTGAGCTTTCACAGAAATGTTTTTCTCAAGTTCTGTTGGGAATAAATATACTGTATTATATGACATTATTTATTATCTACTATTACTTTTGGTAGCAAAAAAAAAAGCATTCTTATGTCTAATGGAAATTTATTTTCCACTTTAATTCCTCTCCATGATTTACTGCTCACATTGAAGGAATATGCATCTTGCTTGGAAATATACTATAGTTTTCATTTCAATGACTCGTGCACATTTATTGTGAATATATAAAGCAAGAATAAGAGAGATCCTAGAATATTTCATACTGAGCATTGTTTATATAGTTAAACTGTTTCTCCTATTCCCTGTACGTGGTGACTGTACTGTGTTGGCCTTGTATCTCTGCATCTACATTCTCTGTGTTGTGGTAACTAAAGCAATACAGAGCTGCCAGGTGGGGAACAGTGCATTAGTCTGTCATTAATTTTGACAGTTGCTATACATAACATAGGCTTCTCTACAGGAAAAAAAGGAATAGGGGAAATATATTCTTACAATCTTATAGCTGCCTGACACGTGGCTGTATGTGTATGTAAATGTGCACTCATAATGGACCAGTCCTGTTATATGATGATCAGCACTAAAAAACAACTACATACAGAAAGGAGCTTCTGCAAAACAAGGTCTGCTGCTATTTTGTTTGGAAATTTCAGGGTAACTTAAATTAAAGAAGAACTATGGAGTTAGGGCTTTTCCCCATAGTTCTCCTAAGGGTAACGGGAGGACACAAACTAGGGTCCTCCCATCACCCAAAGCTCAGTATACCACGAGCTACAGCTCGTGGTATACTGAGACGCCGCATCTGGAACGGATCCCGACAATTATGTCTGAATCTGCCCAGCTGCGTGAGTGACAGCTGGCTCTGCCTATCTAGAGGCAGAGCCAGCTGTACCCACCCCCTCCCCCGTCCGTTCCACTAGTCAGCGCTGGAGGATCGGAATCCAGTCCCTCCCCTGTTACAGCTCTCTGCCGGCACAGGATCGAGAAGCGAGCGAGCACCGGTATGTGTTCACTCACTTCCCGATCTACTGAGCCGACCTGTGACAGTTTCATTGTTACAGGTCGGCTAGAACTCGCCTCATAGTTCTCCTTTAAAGAGACTATATGGAAGGTGAAATCTGAGGTGGTGTGTCCTAACAAAATTGGGGCTAGGCAACTGTAACCATCTGAAGAAGGATTTCTCTATTAAATGCCCTTTAACACACTTTCATTTTAAAGTGTATATAAACCCTGATGATGAACTTATCTTATTTTTCCCCTTTTGGTCTATTGAATATACCCCTGAAAATGTTTTATATGCTCGATAAGTGCAAAAAAAAATATAACAACTGGATAACCTCCCATGCTCATTTGCTCTCTTCCTCTGCTTCATTGTTATCTATTAGCATTGTTTACTGTTCTCTTTGTGGACTACACAATGTTTTTCTGAACTACAGGCTTTTTTCTGTACTTTCACCTGGTGATCCAGCCATTAAATCTGTTATTTCTAGACTTCCCTTAACATACCAAGCAGTTCAGAAAAAGTGGCAGGTAGAGAATTGGCACAAACCATTTAACATGGTTTGCTTTTTATCCATTTACGTAAAGAAAAAAAATTGTTGTAGCTACCTAAAAAGTGTTATCTGGAGTTCAGATTTAATTTGTCAGTCAAATCCATCTAAATCTGCTAGTCCATCTAACACAACCCTATCCACAGGTTGCTAATGCTGCTGTCCAAGGATTGCTTCATTGCACCTCCATAGAGTGGAGCCACCCCAAGACAGGAAGTGTATCAGGTGAAAAGTAAGAGAAAAAAAAAAAAAGAAAAAAAATGCAGTCACCACATTTAAGAATTGATAAACTGCAATATATTTAATTGTAACTTTTTAAATTGATTTGGTAAAGCTAAACAAAACTATAAAAAAATTATTCCATTGAGGGGCTGCTCACACTATAACCATATTGAAGCTGTTGGACATGCTGACACAAGCTTTGCACACAAGCATTTACATTATTTTAAGTGGAGACTGTTCACACAAAGGTTTTTATGAGCATTTCTAAAATTTCCTCCCGCATTTTTCTAGCATGTTAGTATATTCACTTTCAATAGGGCTGTATTTAGCTATTGTGATGCCCTAGGTACACTCGAATGAGGATAACCATTTGTACAAGCTCACCCTTTGTGTCATTATTGTTTTAGTAACAACTACACTACACTTCGTGCAGCTGCATGCTTTTAATCTCAGTGGCCCCACTGACAATCAAGAACCCATAAGAGTGGTCCCTGATCATGTGACCACTATATCAGTTTCTGACACAGAGATCACATGCAGGCTGGAGGCTTCATTGACAAAAATGAAAGCCTTGAGTTTGCAAATGAACAATGCCACCTTCAGGCTGTAGAGTTCATCTGTACTGCCATTTATTAACAGTGTAACTGTCTGAATCAGTTGCACTATTAAAGAAAATGACTTCATTTAAAAAATTGAAAACTTTTTTACATTTTTAAATTGCCACACTATAGTAAAACAGTACAGTTTTCTTTTACTAAAACAGTATACAAATAAAAGCCTTTATGTTCCTAAAAATATATATAAAAAAGATTTAGGTATGCAAATTAGTCATAGGAGTTATTTCCAAATGAATCAACACATGCTGTCACAAAATCATGATTCAAATAGAAAACGACCGCCAGATTTTTCTTTAGTTTTATTGTTTTTAATTCCCACTTTTCTCTTTCAGGGCCAGTGCACACCTAGGCGATTTATCTCGCAGTTTGAGTCACGCGTTATCACGCAAAACATAGATCCGCATAGAAGTCAATAGAGGCTGCTCACAAGTTTGCGGTTTGTCACGCGACCAGGTGCAGGAGCTACTTTTCGGGCGTTTGTCGCGCCGTTTGGGTCCCATAGACATCTCTATTCATTAAAAAACGTGCGACAATTGCACGGTTTACAATGAATCGAAAACGCGCGACAACTGTGAGAAAATAGCTCGGCATCTGAATCGCCTGGGTGTGAACTTAGCCTTAATTTTTTTTCTTATCACCCGCTCCTTATGTAACTGTCCCCCTTTTCTGTAAACAGCAATCGTCCACCTCTCTCTGGGACAGAACCCTCTGCAGGCCAAGGCCTTGTCTCGTTTCACCTGTGCCTCTCTCAATGCTGCAGCTCCTGTTGTGGTCTTGACCATCTCTTCACCCTCAGCCCCTTCTGCAATCTTCGTCAACTCCTTTGCTCTACTGAAGTATTTATATAACCATCAGACCTAGTGTTCTTTTATGGTGCATAAAGCGTGATCAATGTTCACACAATTGCAATTTACTATAGAAATGTTTCTTTAGTAGAACATTATTCTGCACATTATGAACAACAAAAGTTCTTAATACTAAGATCAATATTGATCTCACATCATGATCACAGTTTCCCTTTGATTACTTTTTCTCAGGAAGTTCAAAAGGAGACCCAATGATTCTCCGTCCTTGGCCTGACTCCACAGAGGAGGCATGCTCATCAAACCCAAGGGAAGGACAGCCAAAGGTGCCATAGTTTCCAGAGATGGAGGAACACAGACACTTTTCTTTAAAGACCTATAAGATTGGGTTTAACCTTTTTGGTGCCAAGCCCTCCGGAACGCTTTTAACCTCAGCTGGCCACACCATTTTTTGCAATGTTTCACTGTTTTTTTTCAACTGCAGCTTTTAGAGTTTGTAAAATACCCCCCCAAACCATATATTTTCTGAAAGCACAGGCCCAGTAGAATAAAAAGATGGTGCTACTAATTTTGTAGGTCCTGCGATAATTGCGCAAATGTTTGTCAAATCAAATTTAAACCAATAAAAATACACAAATAAATTGATAAAAGCACACTAAAATCAGTATCAGTGCACAAAAAAACACTTTTCTGACTAAATCTAAAACATAAAACTGTATTGAGTTGATAAATAACAAATATTTGTACATTTTAAATTGCGCCTTTTAAAAAATGAAGGAAAGCAAAACTGTAAATAAGTGACATGTTAAAAATCGTTTGTGCGCTGTTTGGTGTTTGTGTTGCGATAAAATTATGCAGGCGTACATTTAATTGCAACACATCGTATCATAACGCACAGCAATGCTTCACAACGCTTTGCCATGCGTTGCCACACAGTTAAATTAATGTTATTTTAAAAATGTTAAAAATCAAGCACTGCGATGTGTTCTAACAATGCACAGCAGCACATGTGCATGGAGTATTGCACAATATGGTGCACATTTATGTTATCTGTGTGTGTGGGGGGAGGGGTTGTGAGTTTTAAAGAAAATTTGTTTTTTGAGAGGGGCGGGGGGGGGGGGGCGCTTCGGGGAAATATCAGGGGTCTAAAAATACCCCTGATATTTCCCTTTTGACATAGAAAGAGAAATTGAGGACACAGAGTCTATTTTTTTGCAGCCTCAGCACTGAATGAATGGAAAGCACTCAGTACAGAGGCTTCCCATTTATTCCCAAACTGAAGATAGTAAATGGCCATTATACACAACTGAATTCAATAAAGCAGTGAAAATTCGCCCATCAACAATTCAAAACTTATACTCAGGTGTGAGGAGTTGATCTGTAAATTGTAAACCTGATACTTAAGGTGCCCATACACTTTACAACCAGTTTTGCGATGGTTGTAAAGTAATTAAAAAACGGACGATCTGCCCATCTTGGACAGGCAGATTGTACTTGCGATCACCGCAAGCCCGCCCCCCTGAGGGGCGGGCTTCCAATGACCGCAATGCCGAACGGCACACCGGCCCGTTCGGCATTTGTCTCCCGAGCATCATTGAAACCAGGCGACAATCGTAAGATTTTCGGCTGGTTTTCTAGCATGCTCCTTAGACAAAAGACGTGTGACCGTACAGTAGAAACGGTCGCACGCCTTCATTCACACTCTACGATTCTCGTACGATCGCGGGATTTCAGTGTATTATAGGTGCCCACACACCTTGCGATAATCCTATGATAATCGCGGGAGGTCCCACGATCATACGATTATCGCAAGGTGTGTGGAAGCCGTGCGACCTCAACTACTGTAAGTTCGCACGACTTTTATCTTAGGAACATGTTCGGAAACCCGACGAGCATCGTACGATGTTCGGCGGGTGTGTAGCATGTTCGTAAGATAAAAGCCCAAAGGGCCGGTGTGCGCAAGCGCACACTGCCCGTTCGGGATTGCGGTCATCGGAAGCCCGCCTCTCAGGGGGCGCAGCTTGCGATGATCGCAAGTACGATCTGCCTGTCCAAAATAGGCAGATCGTACGTTTTTTTTTTTTAGTTCAAAAAGGTTTTTATTTCTTTTCTGTTTTTGTCTTGGAATCAGATAGACAAAAGTATTTGCGCATACATCAAATGGTGATTACCAAATACAGTATAGGAAGTATACAATACAAAGTAAAATTATGAACATGTAGATAATCTAGGAGAAGTCCCAAGAAACTGCAGGTTCCTAGTATACATTGCATTATCCTATTGACTTGGACTTCGAGTCAAGGTTGCAGAGAGGGGTGGGAGAGAAAGGTATAGTCAGTGGGAAGAGAAGGGGGTAAAGCGAGGAAGGTGAGGTAGAGAGAGGGAAATAGAGTAGAGAGCAAATCCTTTAAGGGGAGTAGAGATAGCTGGTCATCAACTCCGGCTTCGGGTCCTTATATTGTCAAGGAATCCACATTGAAAGAGGGAGGAAGGTACGACTCAATCCATGGTTCCCACAGCTTCCTGAACGGCACCAAGGTGTCCCTTTGGATAGCAGTGAGTTTCTCAAAAAACATCACACGTGTTGCCCTGCGTTTGACTTCCGCAAAGGGAAGGTCAGGGGACTTCCAAGCCCGCGCAATGACCCTCTTGGCCTCTGTGAGGATGAAGGTGAGCAATCGGTGTTGACGTACCGTGCATACCAATGGCTTTTTATGTAGCAGGGCTTCCAACGGGTCCTTTTGAAAAGTCCTGCCGGTAACAGTGTATAAGAGTTGGTAAACTCTATGCCAGAATCTCTCGAGCCCTCCACCCGGCAACCCCTAAAGCAGTTTGGGGAGTGTGATGGATCGTACGTTTTTTTCATTACCTTACAACCATCGCAAGACAAAAGTCTTGCGATGGTTGTAAGGTGTGTGCCCAGCCTTAAATGAAACTGTTTAATTTCATGAAAGAAACTAAGAAAAACATCCTGGCACAATGTAGGTTTGGTGTAGACATTTATCCTGATTGGAGTTCACTTTTTAATCCCTCGTATTTTATTTTAGCACCACATCCGACAGCTTGAGCCATCCCATTGATTAATCTTTTCATTGTGTCACTTAGCAGCAAACATCTAAATGCCCCACATTAGCTGCATGCTAAAAACAGAGGAAACAGCAAGCGACAGGCTGCACTTGTCTGTAATCCTCCAGCTGACAGTCCTAGAGATAAAAACTCAGAAGATAGCCAGGGTCATTACTACATGGCTGGCAGATTGACACAGTACACTAACCATAGCTGACTTCCCCTCTGTCACTCGAATGCAGCATGTTGAGAATTTTATTTTATAAGAATAAAAAAGCTGCAGTGAACGCAACTTAACTGGACATACACAGCTTGAATTTTGTCTGATTCCTGCTAAACCTCCCCAGCTTCAGCAAGCAAGTCTTGGATGATTATGCTACAATTCCAGACCCTGAGAAGATCTCATCCTCAACCGCCCACTCCACTCACTGGTTCACATCCAGAAAACTATGGAGTTTCCTTCATGCTCTCACACCTTGTTTCAACTTACTCTTCTAGAAACATTTCTCTAAACTCTTCCGGCTGTTGGGGGGTGGGATTATGGGCATTTGAGGCAAGACCTCCTTATATGAAAAAATGAAAGGGGGATAGCTAGGAAGCCCTTGGAGATGATTGCAAAAATGTAACATACACATACTCTATGGTATTGAACCTAACCACAATTATCCATCATCATCTGACTGTTCCTGGAGATGTTGTGTCGCAATTGCCAACTACCTTCAGATATGGTAGAATTGCGTTTTTACCACATACCAAAGTAGGACAATCTGTGATATTTATCCCTCCCCTCAGGTCCCCCTCTTGTCCATTATACTAGTGCCTTTAATCAAAATCAGGCGAACCATTCTGCATCACTGGCTTCTAGCTGCCAAAATGGTAATCTCTAGTCACCTCATCTACCTGCCCTGGGCACAAATCATGAATGAGACATATGTGATGGAGGCACTGGTGGCATCTAACCAGAATAGTTATCTCCAAGCCCTTAAGACCTGGTCCTGCTGGTGGGCTCCCAGGGGCTCAGCTATATTCAAACATTTAGCCCAACCGTAACATGACACACCTTTCCTCTACTAGAAAATTCTAAAGGTATACTCCTAGGTCCAACAACACCTCTCAGACATATGCCGATTTACCTAAAATTAGACCTTCAGCTACACCTAATGCAAAATAAATGTATTTAATATAATATAATAAGATACCTTTGGGGAGTGCCTATTGCAATTTCACCCTTGTTCTACCCTAACCCCTCATGTACTTTTACTGTTCTTTACTGGATGTTTCTCACCTTTGCCATATTTTACTGTGTTTAATTCTTAGATGCTTTGTCCTATATACTACAGACACAATAACTAGGACTAGGTGTTCTGTCATATAAATGTAGCCCAGCCAGTGGCCCCTTAGGGGCTAGCATGTCAATGGAACATGAGGGGAGAGAGAAAGAAAGAATTCAGACTTGGAAATAATGCACTACTGATGGGAACTTGAGGGGACTCCAAAGAGGCAACAGTGTGGGCTCAGGAACAAGAAGCAGGGCTGTGCTGTGCAGAAGGAATGTAAATCCCCAGAGGCATTGGAAGGGAGAGCCTGCAGGGACACGAGCTAGGAGAGAGAGTCTGCAGAGTCATGAGCGAGGAGCAAAAGAGTGCTGTGGCCAGAGAAGCAAGAGCCAGGAAGCATGGTGCTGCGGAGTTGAGTGAGAGGACTCATGTGGGCACAAGCTTTAGGCACAGGCTTGGGGCGAGACCCAGGATATTGCAGAATACCTCTCGCTTCTCTACCCCCAGAGGTGTGACTACAGAGATGTGACAGTGAGTGCCACCTTTCACCCACCATTGTCTAACCAGGGTGGTGTGGCCTACCTTTCATTACAAGAGCCTACGCTGTTGGCTTCTGACAAAAAGTCAAAATGTACTTGCAGTAGTAGCGTTGTTAATCTGCGTAGACAGCACATTTTCAGGAAATAACTGCATAGGAAAAGGTTTGCCCACAAGCTTTAACAGAATACGCATCTTTAAGGTGCGAATGTGTGCACAAGGGAGGTTTTTTTTCAGCGTGCGTTATAGTCCACTGCATTGCCAAAAAAGGGGGTTATATATGTTTTTCAGTCTGTTCAATACATGGGCAGCTCATTGGTAATGAATTGGCTGTAATGTACATTAATATGTGACATAACACATGTTAACACATAGCGTTGCAACAGATCGCTAATGTGAATAGGGCCTAAATGAAATAATTTAACTACCCTAAATACATCCATCATAAAACTGAAAAAAAACAATTAGAACTTTTTTTTTAAGCAAATTTTGTCTTAATGAGGATAATCAATAATTTTCAGCAAAATCAATTTTGCCAAAATCACTTCGCTAGTCCCTAGTTATGCCTTACACAAACCTCCTCATGTATCACTTGCCCTTCCCTTTTAGATTGTAAGCCCTCACGGGCAGGGCCCTCCTTACCATCTTGTCTTGAATTGTATTGTGACTGTAATGTCTTCCTTATATTGTAAAGTGCTGCGCAAACTGTTGGCGCTATATAAATCCTGTATAATAATAATAATAATACATGAAAATGATCAAGTCATTCTACTGTCTTCACAGCTCAGTGGGTACTTTCATTCAGTATGGAACACAAGGTCAGAGAACATGAGCAGAGTGCAGTAACTCATAGGTCTGAATGATAAAACTTCTACACTGCATTCCTACCATTAGATGGAGCCCAGATGCATAGGAATTATTCTTATCGGCTCCATGTAGTGGCAGGAATGCTGTGCGAACAGCATTCACATTTATATATCAACCCCCAGTAACTACTCATATTTTAATTTACAATAATAGGATTGGGGAAATAAAAGAAAAAAATGATATTTAAAAATAAAGGTTACCACTACTCGCTACACTGTCCAAAGAGGTAAAAATGTGGCATATATATTTTTTACATACTGGACAGCAGATACATGCAAATAGGTCTAACTGAAAATCATTCATTGATGACCTGTACCACGGTTTTCATATGCTCTACACAACACACTTCGCCAGGCATTGGTGATATAACTGCACAGTAAATATAAAGTTCTTTAGAAATGTTCTATTGGGCTTCTGTGATAAGGTTTATATACCAACACTGCAGACTTGATAACATTAACTGTATTCATACTGTGAAACGGATAAGACCCAGAAAAGCCAAATCTTTTCCCTTCATGCAGCTGCACATTCTATTTTCCTAAGAGTTTATGTAAAATGGATGTATTTTGAGGATTACAAACACACTGAGATCACATCTATGCCTTCCATGCTTTCCTACATACACATTGCCCATGTAATTTCACAGGGAAGGAGGCCTATGGGCAGCTCGTTTTATGTTTATCTGCAATGCGGAAAAACCTATCAATTTCATTCTTACAGCAAATGACCTTCAACAAGGATAAGGAAGTAACATGCAGAATCAAAGCAGTAGTTATTGTACAAGTATTTCATGCTACATTACCTGCTGCATTTGCAGCTGATTAATAAATGATTTGCAAGGTTTTTTTTTTTTAATATAACCTTGAAATTGAACAGACAGCAGGGCAAGCAGTTTTCATTATGTACAAAGTGCAGCAATGCATAGCGACCAGTTTTTCTTAAGTTTATGTAGCAAAATCAGTAAAGAAAAGTACTATTGGTTGCTGTTGGCTTCTGCATTTTGCCACATCGTTGTGTTTAAAGGGTCAGTCCACCCAGAACGAATATTTTAACATTTAGTAGATGTCTAAGAGTTAACCCATCTGACAGTTTCTCATATCTCTCAGGGACATTATCAGTAAAAACTTGGCATCTGAGTAACTTCCTAATTCTCACATTTGTTGTGACCAAGGGGTTCTCACTCTCTCTGCTGGAGTTTTTAATTGCTTTATATTAAATTAGGGTTGCCACCTGTCCAGGATTCACCCGGACAGTCCGGGTTTTGAATGCTGTGTCCGGGTTTCATGGCTGCAGAAACCCGGACACAGGATGTCAGTAAGACAGGGGCAACCAAAATTAAGATAGGGGCTACTGGCCCCCCACTGTGAACAATCTAGGCCAAAATAGCTTAACTGGAAAGTGAGCTGAATTGGAGAATTTTTCCAAAACAGCTATTTTGGACTAGATTGTTCACTTCTCCTGCCTTCTCCAAACTGTGCCCTCTTTAGTGAATAACCCTGTCAATTTCTTACTGACGTTGCACATATGAGAAGCAGTCCTACCTCCCTTTACCCGACCAGGAAAGGAGCTGTTTTATATTCTGAATGCGACACCACCTGCTGGTATAATCTAGTACTGCAGCCAAACTTTGAGGTATTCTAATGCAAGTACCATTATTCAGTATTTTTGTGTTAGGTCGGATTTACACTGTTGCATTGCAGTAATGCACATGTTACCGCAGAGTGCATTTTGTGTGATGTGCTGCAGTACCATTTAGAATAAATTCTATGCACCTAACCAGCACATGCTGTGTTGCTAAAATAGTTCAGGTACTTTTCTGGTGCATTTTGGTGTGTAAAGGTGCCCATACACTGTACGATTCTCAAGCAGGCTTGAAAACCCACCAAGAAAGGTTAGTGGCCTACTTGTTCGACAACTGCCGAACGGGCCGAAGTGCGCACGCGCACACTGCCCGTTTGCAGTGATCAGAACCCGCCCCTCACTGTGGTCATCGGAAGCACTGCCCCTAAGCGGGGCGGGCTTTCGATGATCGCAAGTACGAGCTTTCTATCCAAGATGGGCAGATCGTACGAGCTTTTAATAAGCTTACGACCATCGCAAGACAAAAGTCTTGCGATGGTCGTAAGGTGTATGTGCACCTTTAGGCAGACCATTTAAAAGAATGAGCTACCTTAATGCAATGCAAGTTAATAGGCATCATGTTAACGGATATGCATTGAACACAGCACATTGATGTAAACAGGGCCGGACTGGCCATAGGGCAAACCGGGCACTTGCCCGGTGGGCCGGGCCGGCCCGAACACAATCAACCTGATTGTGTTCGGGCCGGTTTGCTAAGCCTGATGGCCGGCTCTTAGCAGAGCCGGCTCTACTACACAGTAGACACTAGAGGGAGCTGGTGGGGGAGGCCAGAAAACACTTCCTCACCCCGCTCTCTCTAGTCTCTACTCTGTGCTGTCTCCAGAGCTGCTGGCGCTGTTTCTGTCCCCTGTCCCGTCCGCGATATTTACATATGAATGGGCCGCTATGATTTGCATATCAATAAGCTGCGGCCCATTCATATGTAAATATCGCGGCTAATTCATATGCAAATCAATGTCAGTGAACGCTGGTCGAAAGGATTGTGAAGTATTGATTGGTAAGTCTTTGCGATGTCTATGGTGGGCAGAGCCCACCACAGATCCTGCACAACCCCCTGAGACTGCAGGGTTTCAGGGGGCTGTGCAGGATCTGTAAAAATCATCAACCGGGTCCCAGGGGGGATTTGCAGGATCTGTGTCGGGGTCTATGGTGGGCTCTGCAGGGTCTCAGTTGGGCTTAGCACCCTGAGGCCCTGCAGAGACCACCAGCGATCCTTCACAGCCCACAGAGCCCACCACAGACCCTGTAAGGATGGATGGATGGGCTCGGGCGTAAGTAAGGATGGGCTCGGGCGTGTTCGCGGCTCCACGTGCCGGGCCTGCCACGAAGCCGGCAGCACCAATCACAGGCACTGAGACATTTCCCGATCTCTGCAGCTGTGGACCGGGAAAATGTCTCACTACCTGTGATTGGCACTGCGCGCTGTCAGCTTCCTGGCGGGCTCGGCACGTGGAGCTGCGAACACTTACCAAATTCATATACTATTATTCTGCATTGCTGTATAATGTTTTGCAGGGATTTTTAGTCCTCTATAGCTGATGGTATTCTGCATTAGAGTGTAAGCTCCTCTGTACAGAGACTGATGTGACTTCTCTGTACAGTACTGCGGTATATGTCAGAGGTTTATAAATGTATAATAATAGTGTGTGACTGTGCGGGGGACATTAGAGTGTTAGCTACTTTAGTGCAGAGAATGCCAGGGGGGTTGGGGGGGCCAGTGAGATCCAATTCTCAGTAGAAATATGTCTGTGAAGGTTCTCATTCATCCAGGTCATGGTGTATCTGTAAAAATTAAGTCAAGGCAACTGGACATGCTATATTTTTCTTGAAGACGTTTCACTGGACATCTGACCAGCTTTCCCAATTCAGAAATTTCTGATCTGAGAAAGCTGGTTGGATGACTAGTGAAAGGTCTTCAAGTAAAATACAGCAAGTCCAGTTGCCTTGACTAATTTTTTACAGATATTCTCTATAGCAAGCTTCCTATATTGTTGCAAGGTTTGTGTATTGGTTGTAGCAAGGCTTGTGTGTCAGCTGTTGCCCTCCGGTACTTACTAGTGGCCGGCCCTGCCCCTCGATTGCGCTTCTATGTTTGGCTCCGCCCCCTGTTGTGAGGGGTGTGGCCTGCCGGTGGTCATGTGATTGGGCTGCTCAGTCTAAAATGCCCGGGCCTATTTTTAGTCCCAGTCCGGCCCTGGATGTAAATGAGCGCTCCGAGTTTATCTGATGTTGGCTGTATGGCTATAAACTAAAGCAAGACATTACATTTACTATTCTAATCTAGTCATAAGGGTATCAGATTGATTTATACAGAGTATCTGCATGTTTTTTTTTCTTGTTTTTTTAAAGTTAATTAATAATCTTCCCTTAGCATATTCATTATAGCAATAAAGGAGAGGTGTGTGCATGGACTGCATCACAGGTGTTACTAGAGCTGGGGACCTAGGGCAAACACACTGGTTCTCTTGCCCAGTGTCTGTGTCTCGCAACAGCTTATAGTGCAGACAGGTGCAGAGAGCAGGTGGTAATTAGCAGCCCGGGCCCTATGCAACTCCCCAGGCAAGTTGCAACTGAACTCCTATGTTCTCTCTTCTGTTAAATCCTCCCTCTTTAGCCCATACCCATTGTTTGACATGATAAATCCACATTCATCTTTTGCCATGGCATGCTCAAGGGTACCCCAGGTCTTTTAGAATCCTAGCAATGCCTATTGACTGCATTTAAAGATTTCAACAGTTTGTTGATTTGAAACAATATTCTGCTTTTTCATTTGTCCAGACTCCTTTAATACCACATGTTTTTGAGCACTTTTGTTTTAACATAAGACAACTATAGACATGAGTTGGCACTTCCACACTCTGCCCATTGTTGGCTGCATCTCACATCTTTTGGCAAGTATCAGTGTTCCAGATAGAAAGAATCTTGTTTCCACATTGACAAGTCAGAGATGCAAATATCTGGCATGTTCCCCTACTATGTGCATAGCTTAAACGTGCATGCTTGGTCAAGCTGAGTATATTATGGAGGCACTGGGAGACAGACAAGCTTGAGAGCAGATGGATCATGCCTGTATGGCTGACCCTCTTATATTGTCAATGACCAATGGCACCACCACTTATACTTGAAAAGTACTACTGAGTTTAGAGACTTTTTAAAATGAAATTCCAGTTATGTTTCAGTGTCTACATATCAAGAAAACAAAATTAAGAAATCTATTTTTTTTCTTAATCAGTAAGGATATCTGAAAATGATCACAGCAACGACTCACACTCATTTATATATTTTATAAGACAGTGAATGGTAAGCTAGGAAACATTTATAAATTACTGCCTAATAATCTGCTGAGCTAACAAAAATTAATTCAAAATGATGGCGCAATTGCATTATGTTTGAATCGGATAAAATATATATCTAACAACATTTTACAACTAAGTCTCTGCCTTAGGGAAAATTCCTCTTGAAAGCCAACTTAAAACCACACGTCAAATTAAACCCCGAGTAAACATCTTGCTTGGTACAAGATTTAATTTTTCATGTGCTCATGGCCTGAATGTCACACAGCGTAACATTCAATGTGCCTGGGAACCATACCCTTAGTTTACTACTGAATGCAACGTTATTTTGTACCTTGTGTTGTTAATGTGTACATTGCCTGGGGCATTACCGCTATAAATTGTGTTATTCTACTCCCATACTAATTAAATAAAAGAAAAGAACAAACTGAGTTTATGCCGATGAATGATGAGGTGGCATGTGTCTTATGTTGCTCTGTAACCTATAAGATTATCTTTTTATTTCAAAAATAAAAATGTATGATTTATAGAAAATAATTCACTGCTTTTTTTAACTACTCTTTTTGCTGCCATTTTCTAAACATGTTTTACTATCTCCTATAAGCAGTCTATTTTCTGCCATTCTTCTAAGCCTAATGAAAGTTCAAGCCACATGCTGAGACACTTCCTTCTCTTTGCTCCTCACTCTTTCTTGATCTCTTTTCAATTGCCAGCATACAAGCTGTATTATATTCTCTTCAAAGAAATCAAGATTCCAATTTTGATTACTGCATAGTATGTGCTCACTTTAAAGGCACAGCCCTAGAAATAAAGCTTTCCTCAAAATGATGATAATACTAGTAGGTTTACCAAATTCTTCCCACAGTTGATGTGATGTGTTTATATGACCTGTTGATAGGCACCTTAGACTGTAAGCCCCTTCAGAGACGGGGAACCCTGTCAATGGTCTATATTGTCTGCAAACTGCAAAATAATTTGTTGTCTTCTGCTATAAATGGTAGATAAACTATACATTAATATTGGGCAGAATCTAAAAGCCTTCCTTGATCTAAGGTTTAGGAAAGAGTAAAAAAAGATAACATAGTCCTTAAAAATTACACTTACCTCTACCAAGTTTTGCAAAAACCTGATTTGAACGGTTTATGTGAAAGATTTTACTTACTGAGCACCACCTGCCATACAGTGAGATAAGCATCTCCAATGGATGGGTTAAAAGAGCACTAATAAATCTATGATTGTCTTAGAATATCTCACATTCACAAATTAAAAAGCAAGGAGTGGTGATGAGAGACAGAAGGTCTGTGTGGTTTTCTTTGTGTATTTTTCTTGAAAGGGTTCTCTGGTGCCCTCCACAGGTATAGGGATCAGGAGGTGGGTACTAGAAATATAAGGCCTTTTTTGCCTTGTGACTTACTACAGATAACAATTAGCAGTGGGGATATGGTAGGAAAATACTCAATTGGCAAGCAATAAGACAAGAGAATGAAATAAAATATATTCCTGGTAATATAAACTGTACAGTACATGGATTCTGGCCTTTTTGACAAATTATAGAGTTTGACAAAATGGGGTTTAATGGAATATGTGTGAGTTCATAGTCAAGCTTTCACTCAAAACATATAATTGTATAATCATTCACATAAAACAATATATCTAGCAATAATGACTATGTTTTAATAAGTGAGAATTGCAAGATTTTAAAAACAAGTCTGCTGGAGCCCAGAACATGTTTTACAGATATACCATATAAATACTTCTAAATAAGGAAAACATAAAAAAATACAATATGGGTATGCATTTCCTAACAGCAGCAGTGATGATGTTAAGCCATCCCTCTCTCCTCACTGTCCATGGAATCACTCAGCCCCTTATTAAACATCACCCAGACATCACAGGTATTGAAGTCACTGGCCACCATCATATCCACTGTCTCTTCACATATGATCTCATGATCACTATAACAAATCCCATCCTTTTAATACTTAGCCTTCTTTCCTTGCTTTATATTAATATACATAAATCCAATGTATTAAATATCTTCCAACCACCCAACATTTCCAGTGGACCCCAAATCACCTTCCATTCTTAAGATATCTTTTTGATTAGCTCCTATGATACTCATCTGATACCTTACTTCACTTTCTTGGTTGGGTAGAGTCACAGCCATAAAGATAATCTTTATAACTTTGTTATTGCATGTCTTCCCTCTCATATACTCCAACTCCTCCAAACCAAATTTTAAATTTTATATGGGGGACCCAAAAAATCTTGTTGCCGGACGCATTCTCTACAAACCAAAAACCCAAGGCGGTCTGGGAGTTCCACAACTCTCCAGTTACTATCATGCAACCCACATCTCTCAATTAACCTTACTGCATGCTACCCCCCATGTCCTGTTATGGGTTAGGCTGTAAGCCAATACAACTGTACCAATTCCAATCAACAACCTACTATTACTCTCCTTAGTGGAAACATTCTTCTTATCCGATCCCATTCTTTTCTCTAAAAGTCTGCAACAATAATAAATACCCCAGTAAATTAATATCCATAATTTTCCCTTATCCTCATTTCTAGGCAATCCTTTCTTTTTTTCCTGCATATGATTCCATAGTTAGCTTTCGTTGGTGGCACAAGGTGAACCTTACCGTAAGTTATCATTGATTCTCTCTTGGTGGCATTTGGATCTTTGACTCCCTCAAAGCACAAAATTCCCTCAACAGTAATATTTAGATATCTGCGGATTAAAAATAATGTCTTTGTACTAGGCTACTCATTTGCTTGTTTTAAAGGTTTTCCACTGGTTCCCTATAGGTCCCATTAGCAGAAAGTTCTGGGTCCAGGTTTAACGACTCATAGCAACACTGTTGGGTAGCCCCATTAGCAAGAATTCCGTGGTGGCACTTCTAAGTAAAAACAACTTTTGGGATGTTCAGCCCCTAAAACCTGTCTTATTACACATGTGTTTACAGTGGCCAAGCAAAAAGTCATAAAAGCCTTGGTAAACACAGCATCCCATATCCTGAACTTCGCTCTCGAATGCACAGACATGTGTATGTACCATGAAAAACCAGCAGCAATACAGACAGATAATTTCAAATATATGGGACCCAAATGATAGTTCCAAATGATGCTATAATAATCAACATTATCAGCTTGTTCTTTCAATGTGAACTGCATGATACAAAACATTTGAAAACAAAATATTCTTGTGAGTGTGCTTCTATTTTTATTTCTAAGTCCAGTGCGTTGCTATGTCCTGAGTCCAGTGCCTTACTAAGTCCTGAGTCCAGTGCCTTACTACGTCCTGAATACAGTGCATTACTTCGTCCTGAATACAGTGCATTACTAAGTCCTGAGTCCAGTGCAATACTAAGTACTGAGTGCAGTGTCTTACTAAGTTCTGAGTTCAGTGCATTACTAAGTCCTGAATCCAGTCCGTTACTAAGTCCTGAATCCAGTGCTCTGTTGGGGGTCACCACAACTTGGCAAATGTTATCAAGGGGTCCCGGCCCTAGAAAGGTTGAGAACCACGTCCTGAATCCAGTGCATTACTAAGTCGTGAGTCCAGTGCCTTACTAAGTCCTGAGTCCAATGCCTTACTAAGTCCTGAGTCCAGTGCATTACTAAGTCCCGAGTCCAGTGCATTACTAAGTCCCGAGCCCAGTGCATTACTAAGTCCCGAGTCCAGTGCATTGCTAAGTCCTGAGTCCAGTGGATTACTAAGTCCTGAATCCAGTGCATTACTAAGTCCTGAATCCACTCATTCCAGTGCATTACTAAGTCCTGAGTCCAGTGCATTACTAAGTCCTGAGTCCAGTGCATTACTAAGTCCTGAATCCAGTGCATTACTAAGTCCTGAGTTCAGTTTGTACCATGAAAAACCAGCAGCAATACAGACAGATAATTTCAAATATATGGGACCCAAATGATAGTTCCAAATGATGCTATAATAATCAACATTATCAGCTTGTTCTTTCAATGTGAACTGCATGATACAAAACATTTGAAAACAAAATATTCTTGTGAGTGTGCTTCTATTTTTATTTCTAAGTCCAGTGCGTTGCTATGTCCTGAGTCCAGTGCCTTACTAAGTCCTGAGTCCAGTGCCTTACTACGTCCTGAATACAGTGCATTACTTCGTCCTGAATACAGTGCATTACTAAGTCCTGAGTCCAGTGCAATACTAAGTACTGAGTGCAGTGTCTTACTAAGTTCTGAGTTCAGTGCATTACTAAGTCCTGAATCCAGTCCGTTACTAAGTCCTGAATCCAGTGCTCTGTTGGGGGTCACCACAACTTGGCAAATGTTATCAAGGGGTCCCGGCCCTAGAAAGGTTGAGAACCACGTCCTGAATCCAGTGCATTACTAAGTCGTGAGTCCAGTGCCTTACTAAGTCCTGAGTCCAATGCCTGACTAAGTCCTGAGTCCAGTGCATTACTAAGTCCCGAGTCCAGTGCATTACTAAGTCCCGAGCCCAGTGCATTACTAAGTCCCGAGTCCAGTGCATTGCTAAGTCCTGAGTCCAGTGGATTACTAAGTCCTGAATCCAGTGCATTACTAAGTCCTGAATCCACTCATTCCAGTGCATTACTAAGTCCTGAGTCCAGTGCATTACTAAGTCCTGAGTCCAGTGCATTACTAAGTCCTGAATCCAGTGCATTACTAAGTCCTGAGTCCAGTGTCTTACTAAGTCCTGAGTTCAGTGCATTACTAAGTCCTGAATCCAGTCCGTTACTAAGTCCTGAATCCAGTCCGTTACTAAGTCCTGAATCCAGTGCTCTGTTGGGGGTCACCACAACTTGGCAAATGTTATCAAGGGGTCCCGGCCCTAGAAAGGTTGAGAACCACTGGTCTAGTGGGCAATTTCAGTAATTTTTACCTGTTTTTTGTTGTTGTTTTTTTTAGACTAAATTGGAAAGGTAGTGATTATGTATGATATTTTCAACTGAATTTTAGCATTTATCATATAACCCTTTGCTTTTATAATTCAATATTTTAGAGCATAAAAACATTTTATGTCATTTGGAATAAATTGAAAAAAAACAAACAAATGTGCACCATCAATTAACCTACTCTCTGATGTAGTACTAAATCATACCTCCCAACTGTCCATCATTTGGAGGGGCTGTCAGTCTTGTGAAACCAAATCCCTTTGCCCCTCTCCTCCTCAGTTGTCCCTTTTTTTTCTTCCTGATGTAAAGACCTCTATCGAAATGCACTATTTAACCATCAAAAAGTGTTTAACTACATTAAACCTTTAACTCAGCCGCTATATTTTTGCATTTGTTTTTTGAAAAGCCAGTATGATGAAAACATTGTGATGAAAAAGCACTTGTTAGCTTAAAAGAGAACTATGGGGAAAGTTTTTTCCCCCATAGTTCTCTTTAGGGTCACGGGAGCACATATACTAACCTCCTCCCGTGACCCAAAGTTCAGTATATCGTGAGTTATTGTCCCTGATATACTGAAAGTGCCGCAGCCGTGACGGATCCTGACATTACTGTCGAGATCCACCCAGCTGCGTGAGTGACAGCGGGCTCTGCCTATCTAGAGGCAGAGCCAGCTGTGCCCGCCCCCTCCCCGTCCGTTCCTCCACTCAGCGCTGGAGGATCGGAGAGGGGAGTGGGGGAATCCCTGCGGGGAGAGGTGACTGACAGTCACCATTTACTGCAGGGAGACGATCGAGAAGTGAGCAGATTGGTGCATGTTTCTGCTCACTTACCGATTGATAGAGTCGACCTGTGACAGCTTCTTTGTCACAGGTCGGCTCTAACTATGAGGATGAGTGGACATCACTCACCTCACAGATCTCATTTAACCAACAAGTTGTCTATAAATTCTTTATCGTCCATATAACTAGGGTTGTGACAAGGGTGCATCCTTTGTCTACATACTACAGTATGTGATAAAAGGTGTCCCTCTTTCTCATTTTAGAAAGTTGGGAGGTATTTTAATTAAAGCTTAATTAAACCTGTAAAGCTGGTGTAAAGGCAACTGTGTATGTAACATGCATGTGGCATTTGGAACTGCAACTGGATGCTTTTGGCTCCTTTAAGAACAGTAGGCGGTGGAATTCACTATACAGTCAAAATACTGATGGAGAGATGGATGTGGCTATTTGGTGTTGGTCACAATGCTGGCATATCCTCAGCTGAGTAGCAATTTCAGTGACCATGTTGAAGCATTGTAACCCATCCACAGGAAGTGCCACCACAACACCTTTTTTGGCACCATCGCTAGGTATGTTGCTAGCCGTTGAGGTGGAGGAGTCAAAAGGCACAATTTTTAATGTCTATCTATCTATATATATATATATATATATATCTTTTATTAAAGCATACATGTTATTAAAACATGTACGGGGACTTGAAGACATGATTTACGTACCACTAGTCTATACATCAATGCTGGATCATTGCTGAGTAAATGTTGAAGTGTTGTCAAAAGTAAAAGCAGAATGTTTCCTAATGATCCTGCAACAACAAATTACCATTCTAATGATCCATTATGTGTTTCCTTTTTTTGTCTAAGATTCAGGATGCAGAACATCATTTCAGAGAATAATTTAATTTCTTTGTTTAGCTTTTATCAAGCATTGTTTCTACCAAAATTGTGCTCATTTTCATGATTTAATTACTGCTGTCCGCTGATGATTTCAAACAAGAGCAATAAGTCTGAGAAAACAAAAAAACATATTTTGTTTTGTACACCCACCCAAAACGTACACGGCAGGGACAACTGGACAAGCGAGTACAGTCCGGAGAATCCCAAAATGCAACTGGAAGTTGTTTTTCAAAGTCACATTATGATATTCACTTCTTTCATGGCTTTTTAATACTTTTGAACAGTTACTAGAATGTGGTGGTAAAATGTACCTATACTTTAAACATACAATCTCTTGCAAGGAAATATGAAAAAATAGAGCTTATTCTTCATAAATATATAAAGCATAACGTCCCAGTTCTCATCCCAATCACAGTGACTGGACAGTAGGGAAGTATGGGGTCAAGAAGAAGCACCCCATTTCACCCCATCAAAGCAGCTCAACATTCAGGATGGGCACATGGACCACTACCGGAGATGCCAATAATGTTGTTGAGGTCATGGAGACTTTGTTAGCATATTCTGCAATTATATTTAATAGGGTGCTCTTATAGCATTAGTTATACACTGAGAAGCAGCTGGGCTTAGCATCGGACTTCAGCTGTCACTATCAAAAAGTGGTCCTAACACCTGCCCCTGCAAGAGTTTATCCAGAACTCCTGCACTGACTGAGTATTTGTATGACAGCAAACAAGGAAAAAACGTAATATGTATTCTCCATGTGAGCGCCATGTGAGGAGTTTAAATGCAGAAGGGAGAACCTATGATTTTCCCACCCCGAAGTTGATCTAAATAAGACTATTTACAATGGTGATTAGGGACCTTATAGTTACAGTCACAATCGACAATGTTTCAGTACTTTTTTTCATCTAGGGACTAAAATAAAAAAATTATACTTACCTGAACCTCGCAGCAAGGGCGCCACTAGGTGTTAACCCATCCCCTCTCTACAAGAGAATGTATTTTATTGTTATCCCCAGAAAGTTTCACCCCACTTCCTACCCTATCTAGCGTCCACTAAATAGACAGCACTTCATTAAAAAATCTCCAAAACTTTCATGTAGATAGCAATAAAAAGGTGATAGAATTGATGATCCTTCCCTCCAAGACAAGTTTTTGGCCGGAGCTGGGCTTTAAGAGAAAGAGAAAAAGAACCAGGGACACTAATAGGCCAAAGACTGACTATACTAACATTTTTACTGGTATGTTACCATACTGCTGTCATCTACCTCAGATAGGGAATATGAAGTTGTGCTCTTCACACATCATCACACATGATTTTTGGAAACATTTACCATTGGGATTCCTCTGATGATGTGTAAGTAAGTAGACAAGACAGTTTCATCTTCTGTCTATGGAAAGTAAGTACTTCCTGACCCGTATGTCAACTAATTCTCTAAACTGAAGTAAACAACAGGAGTAAAATCTAAAGCTGAGCGATGACCTATTTTCCTCCTGCAGTTCTGATTCAAGAATTTTTCTTTGAAGTAGAGTGCAAACTATGACATCGAGAATAAAGTAAATGTCAAGCCAAAACATTTTTTAGTTTTGAAAAGAGAAGGATTAGAAGACCTGTCATATTTTTTATGCTATCCGAGGCTCTGTTAAAGAAATGTCCCTTCACATCCTGTCCTGCTAACAATAGTTTTACAAGACCGGAAATGAGGATAAATCTCTAATAACAACACTAATAAAAACACTTTTTTTTAGAAAAGTAGTAAAAGACCAGAACCTTTGTCAGCTTTTTATTGCTCTCTATGACCCTGTTGCAGATTTTCTCTCACTTCCTGTCCAGTAAAGCCGTTGTCACCAGGACAGAAAGTAAGGGAAAATCTTTCCAACTGAGCCAAGGATAGCAGTAAAAAAACCCAACATAAGTTCTAACCCTTTCCAACTTTCCAACTACTAAAACATTGGTTGGACATGCACTTTAGGAATTTAAGAGGGATATCAGGTAATACCAAACAATACAAAAGCACCAGGGCTATTATATTGTAATACAGTATATAATAAATCATTTTTAATAATTGAAGATGCTAAGAGATAAAGAAAATGATACACCAGATACTTATTTCCTTTTTCTTTATTCTGTTGTTTTTATTGAACATGAATCCCATCATGATATATACATAATGCACATTAACTATAAATGTAAAAAAAAAGTTAACAAAATATAAAACTGCTGGTAACACTGTTTGCCGCCTTTGTTTTTGTCAGTTTGCAATAATTAATTCTGAGTGTACCCTAAGCAAGTCATTGCTGTAACAAGGAGATCCCTGCAGGGATTTATTGGTATACTTGGGGCTTTGGGAGGGGCTCCAACTGGGTTATGGGTAGTTATAGGGTGTAGAGAAAGGGTGGGTGTTGGGTGGGAAGGGCTATGAAACAGAGGAAGTGGGGAGGAAATGGTAGGAAAAAGGGTCCATAGTGGGAAGGATACTTATAAGACTATAGGAGAGAGGCCAGAAGTGGAATTCCACCAGAGGGTTCAGCTATCTCTGTAGGAGCACAGTTCATTTTGAATGTATCAAAGGAGACTGATTCAGGAATTACTATTTCTGATTAAGAAATGAATGATATTGTCCAGTAAATTGGAAAGATATTCAATAATACCATGTTTTCCTAAATTTTTTCATCCTGGTTGAGAAGTGAAAAGATAAAATCCTTATCTGCATGGTGTTGTTCACTCTGGAAAACCAATGTTGTATCTTTGGGAGTGTGTTTTGTTTTTAGAGAATAAGAATGCACGCTCTCACTGCAGTAATGTGATGATTTTACAAAGATTGATCTTGAGGTCTGAGAGGGGGTAGAATTTGCTTAGTTCATAGAGTAGAATTGGGTTCATGGTGTTGGGACTAGAAATAAAGAACAAGAGGTTGTCGTAAAGTGCCGCAACTATATAGGAACCCAAATTCATCATCAAGTGTATACTTGAATTCACTTTCATTGAGTAAAGGAAATGTTCCATTATCAGTATAAATATTTAAGGTTAGAGCAGGAAGCCCTGACGTGTCCTGTTCATAATTCACAGTTTCAAATATGGTCTCTGACCATGTCTGAAGGATTGGAGTATATGGCTTGTGGCCAGCATTTCATATGTGTGCCAAGGCCTGTATGGCATAGGGTTTCTTGAAGGAAGTACCCGCTGACTCAGTTCAAGGCCTTTATATCATCTGTTGACAGTACCACTGATGGAGTTTTAGTGGAAGTAGCAAGGTGAATGAGATTTAGTACCTGTTGGGTGTTATCTTGGGTATCTCACATTGGAACACAACCAGCTTGATTTGGGTGGATAAGGTGAGGAATTTGAGGAAGACACTAGAATTTTTTTTCCTGGTGCAATGTTCCCTAAGGGCTCTGGCCAATATTTTTTCCAGGTTTAGTGCAACATTCAGCTTTAACCTTATGCATAAGCAGGTCATTTAATCTCAGGATTTTCAATTTGTGGGCCTTATTCTGGTTCTATTCATGATGCTTTTCAAGCCTCTGGATATCCAACAATAACATGTCTATCTTGGCTGGGTACACATTGAGTGCCCTGCTTAATAAGTGGGCCCCAGGTGAAGTATCTATGTGCTTTCCATAGCTTTAAAAGCTTGGTAATGTCATAGTCTGTTGGTAAGAAGGAAATTGTCAAGAATTTTTTGTTTTTCTGCCAACGGCCCATTATGAGAGATGTATTGAGTTTCAATGGTAGTGTTATGTGTTATTGCGATCAATCACCCCATGTCAGTGTGGGGTGACAGGGTCATGATCTGACAGGGTGATGAACTTCATAGAGAATTTGGTCAGCATTTTGTCCAGGTAGTGTTCCAGTGTGGTGATTTTGCTATCATTTAGTAAGTCTGGTTTCCGGATGTTGAACCCTTTAACATTGTATGATGTAAAAATAATTTCAGGCATGGTAGGGGAAGAGGAGAGATTTTGTTCTTAACTTCTACTAAGGAGTTGATTTAAAGCCAAAGATTAGGCTGACCCCCTGGAAAGGGAGAAGGGAATGGGAGGTATTGAGATCAAGTAGAGAATAGAGTGTGGAGGATGAGAGGTTAGAAAGGGGGAACAGAAAGGATGAGAGAGGGAGGAGTTGAGGAGGAAGGGATGATGAGGTAATTGGGGGAGGTAAGAGGGGAATGTGAGCGGGGGGGGAAACATAGGGTGTTAGGGAATGTGTTTAACTTAGGTAGATGGGAGGTTGGGGGTGGAGAACTGCAGATGGGCAAACAATGCCGTAATCCCTTAGAGTATTTGACCTTGGTCCTCAATAGGGAGGCCAGCACCAACAGGGAGTGGGCAAGATTCTAGTGGATTGCCTAATGTGAAGTAGTGGAAGGCAATGTATTTAGGTGAGATGCATTTGGCCACTGTACCCCCTGCTGTAAGAAGGATGAGATCAAGGAAAGTAGTAACGTGGGGTAAACATGTCACCTAAGGGAGGAAGAAACAGCAACAACATAATACTCTAAGAAGATAAAACCAACACACAAGTTCACAATTATAGATTGTTTAAACCATTTACATACATATATTAATCTTCCCAGAATTATCTCATTATTTTATATGCAACAGTGATAGTATTAGGACAATTTTATTAATTATATTATTTCCTGACCATCATGTGTGACAGCAGGATGTTCAATCACCTTGTCATGAAACAGTAGTGTACTGCACACAAAATAACATGAAGTCTATCTTGGAAGCAAATACAACATGAATATTAAAATCTGCATTAAATTATCATGTAGTTAGAAGAATGGGTTTGGATTATACTCAAACACAGGAAACAAATCAAAAGAGACTTTTTTTTTTTTTGCTTGGACTATATAGACATCTTCATTCAGCCTGCATTTATTATGGACAGCCCTAAACTTCTTAACTGTTGCCAACTATGCTGTCTGACAGCAGAGATGTTATAAATATATAAAAGCCATAACCATTGATTAATAGAGTGTACAGACCAATAACTAGCAAAAACAATAAATGTTTTCATGGTTAGAATCTATTTCACAAAGCAGGGGAAGGCAGTTTTCCAGATGGCCATAATCCATGAGATTCTAGGGTCAAGCAGCACACCCACCAATTATGCAAAACAAACAAAGAGAGGGTTTCTTTCATCATAGACTGTGTACTCCAGTTAAAGCACAAATCCAGATAACATTTTCTCAAGTTTTGGATAACGCAAGGAACTGTTGGAACTTTTTTTGGTTGCCGTCTATATCTCCACTGGAGATATTTTGTGTCTCTTTCCTAAGCTCACCACACATGTCACAATCTCTTCAGATCTATCATCTTGCAGGGCCTACTGGACTGGATATAAATTTGTTGGGTAGTTCAGGTAGGCCCTCATATTACATAGTTTTAGTAGATTTAAAGTTGATTGTACAGAGATTGTATGGTCAGATAGTAACGTGTATGGTAAGCGTTATTGATAGGTGTCAGACAGAGCATGAAGTGAGGAGGAATCTCCCAATCGGAGACTAATTGACTATTATAAACCTGATAAAGGTTCTAAGCTTTTGCCACTCAACTAAAACTAAAAAAGTTGTTGCTGGTTTTATGTTTAGGATGAGTCGCCATACACAACAAATTTTGGCCAGATCTTGATGAACCATCTGAAATTTGAGCCATGTGTAGCTCCATCTAGTGATCATAACATACTTGATTCTAAAGGTCGATACCGGCCCTTTAAATGTTAAACAAGTTCGCTGTCTAAGGTCTCATGCTCACTGGGGACCTCAGGCAGCATGCTGGGGACCTCAGACAGCTGTCTTTAATTATTGCCGGTCCGGCCATACATTGCCTTCTCCTACTTCCCAGCGCCGTCACAGTACAGGACAGCCCCACACCTGCCGGTACAGCCCAGCGCTCGGCACAAGCCCGGATCCAACCCTTTTAGCCCACCGCCCACCTGCACAGCCCTGGAGAGACTTAAACGCAGCCCTGGTGAGATCTGCACACAGCCCTGGTAAGACCCAAACGCAGCCCTAGTAAGATCTGCATGCAGCCCTGGAGAGATCTAAACGCAGTCCTGGTGAGATCTGCATGCCGCCCTGGTGAGTCCCAACCGCAGCCCTGGTGAGACCCAAACGCAGCCCTGGTGAGGCCCAAACGCAGCCCTGGTGAGGCCCAAACGCAGCCCTGGTGAGGCCCAAACGCAGCCCTGGTGAGACCAAAATGCAGCCCTGGTGAGACCCAAATGCAGCTCCAACATTTTATAAAAACGTAACAGCTAAGCCCTCATCTCCACCTCTAACCACTCCCCATTGCTGCTGAGAGAAGTGACCTATGACTGTCAATGGAATGGCAGATGTCTTTAATATGCTGCTTTTGATTAACACCCTGGCTCCACCTGCTATATGCTGTGAAAGAGGCACAATGGTGGAGCCCAATCGGAGGATAGCTGGATCTCCAGGGAAATACTTGCACACAGATTTTGTTCATTTATTATGCACCAGTGAGATCTTTATAAGCTGAGTAGTTCATATTTGGCAGAAGTTTCTGTAAACATTGGAACATTGGGAACAAGGGAAGGGTTGCTTTAAATACTGCATCTATGCACTGACAATAGCAAAAGAAAAAAATAAGATGTTACCAAATGTTTTAAACACACAGTAAATAAATGAATAACCCTACAGGGTCAAATTTGCAGTTCATTTCCCACGCCAAACCTTCCAACATCAACACAGTGGTTGATCTGCGTGATGTAAAATACAAGGAGATATACATCCAAATAACATGACTCACTGGCTGTCCATTTCCTGCTTGGACTTCCGTTGGCTCTGCAGCCTTGTTGGTAAGAAGATTGTCTGGTAAACGAAGGCACATTTCCCCACTGTGTTGTAGGTCAAGTTTGCATAAGATATTTGCAGAAGAGAGCTAACTGTTACCATATGGTGCTGTAAAACTGACTTTGCATAGTTGTTGGCTTTCTGGTGATGAAATATATTTGTAGAACTACGAGCATGGTTATGTTACTGAAAGGAAGAACAAAACGGTCCTATAAACAGGACAAAAATGACGTCAGTCTTCGCACTCTCTTTACCCCTGAAGTTACTCCTATTTGGAAAAATTTGAGAAAACGCAACTGTCTGCTGAGTTTTCAGACAGGCTCAGGATACATGTAAAGTTGTGAAAAGAATATAATGTAAAAAACATTTGGAAAGGTCGCTGTGTCAGAGAGAGGATGTTAGAAGTTTCTAAATAGAGCAGGAAACACAGTATAGAATATTTAACTGGGGAGCTAATTAATGTTGGAACATTTTGCTAATGCTTAAACTGGCCACACCAGTAGGTTCTGTTAGAAAAACTTGCTTTTAGAACGTTAGTTCGATTTACTAATAGTTAATGGGGACAATTTGTTGTTGTTGATAGTTTGCATACGTAGTGACAAAAAGAATCTATATTTTTCTCAAGCGGATGAAATTCTTACAGTTTGAGCAACTCCCATTCTACATTCACTCTAATGGGGCCGCAAAGGTTTTGTGACTACCTGCGCAGCTCTTTCTCTCTTTTCTATCTATTTTCTCATCATCTTCTGTCTTTCCACTTTTTTCATTATTTATTTATCGTCTCTAAGTACCTTTGCCTTTTTTTTTATGGCTTTAACCTGTGCTGGATGATTGGCGTGCTGTCGGCCCCTGCCGCCCAGCCTCGTAGTGCCTCCCAGAGCCCTGATGGAGTAGAGAATGGGATGGGGTTGAAGCACAGGCCCCTTTTTCTTGATGTTCACCTGCTTAATTACCTATTTCAATCTGTTATGTGCCTATCTGTTTTTCACAGGGTGGATTATCTATCTATCAATGCAGGATTCATTGAACAATAGATAGTAAGTGCTGTATTTGTATTAATTTTCTTAACTTAGGATCTTAGTAAATATAGCTGCTAATATATCACAAATATAGTTGCTTTGGTTGAGTCAGGTGAGCAAGGAATAATTATTACTTATCTCTACCTGAGATTGTTAGGCTCTATCATGAGTGGTGGTTGCTTCGTGTAGAAATAACTGCAATGCTCTCCCAGGTGGGGAAGTCATGCGATGGAAACAAAGCTTTCTCTTCAGCTCTGTAATCTAGCTGGTCAACTCACATGTTGATTGAGCTGTTTGATTCAATACACAGTCAGTACACTGGGTTCCATGAAGTGTTTGGAGCATGCAATAAAAACACAACTTTACAAAATATCAACATGGGTGGCCACCATAAGGATGAAATACATAGCAGCTCCCTAATGTATGTCTCTGTAGAGTCCATTCATGAGATTTCACTGAAGTAGTTTGGGTTTCCATCCCCTCCCACACAGATATAACAACGGTGTCACCCTTTCAAGATTTCAAGATTATTTGTTTATTCTACACTATGGAAAATACTGTATGTCATACTCCATCCATCATTTGCCTTTGTGATGCTGCCATGGGTGGGTGGAGTTGAGTAGTACCAGTAGGATGTTTTGTCGCTTTTGTCTCCCAGAGATATAAAAATCAACTAAGTGATACACCTGGCCAGTAACGGTGAAAGCTGACCTTTACATTTTATATGGTACCTGTGTGCATAGACTGGATATTACTGAACATTCAGTGTACTTAAGGCAGTATCCAAATTAAACATTTACACTGCTACATACTCCAAAATGGGAAAAATTGCTTTTAAACACTTCTTATAAACTTATTTCTATCCACCCTGTTACCCCTATAAGTAAAAAGGAAAGACTGGGAGTATTATGATTCATACACAGAAATACCCTTTATTTTCTCTAAAGACTAATCAGCAATCTATATACAAATAGCTTCAGATGTACAAACCCTTCACCATCCTTATAAGAAAACTTTTATTAAAAAAAAGATAGATCTTTATTAAAAGCTGCCCTGCTCTTTAAGACCTATATAACCTGCTTACCCACTAAGAAAACAATCTTAAAATACCCAATTAAAAATAATAAATCTAGGGGACCTATATATGACCTGGTACATAATGATATGCTGGCAGAAATAAATGATCAATAAATGAGCGTACAAAGCACTCTATACACCGCAGGGGTGTGGAAATTTTGGAAAAAACTACTTGTCCAAGGACTAAAGTGGGGGCCGAATCTACTTGTCCTTCATGACAATCTACTTGTCCTGATACAAAAAAAAGAATTTTAACCAAACCCGTATTTAGCAGTGCTAAGAAGCGCTTCTCATTGGTCAGTGCCGACAGGTGACTGCGTTGACCAACGAGTGCTTGCAATTTGCGAGCGAAATTCAGACTACATGGAACAGGTACAGATAGTACACCCGTACTGGTGGACGGGAAGGACCGTTTGCTGAAAGGTAAGTATAGTGGGAGGGAGATTTGTGCGGGTAATTCCATTTTCCCAAATTACTTGGGAAAGTGAATTTATCCTTTAGGGTTGGTGCAGACTTGGGGATTCCCAGGACGTGCGATCGTGTGCGGTTGCATACAGCGGTTGCATCCGCATGTATGAGGTTACATCTGCGTGGCAATCGCTGAAAAAAAGGTAGATGTACCTATTTTCACGGCATGCACCGCGCAGTGTTTTCAACCGTTATCGCCTGCGGCGGTATTGCAGTAGGAAAACGCGCAATCTGCCTACAGATGACTGGGGTGCCATTGGAAAATAATGGCACTGATAGCACGATCGGCGGTGGTGTGCAATTCCGTGACCACCCAGCCATCCGCTCGGTTTCGTGCACGTTGACCGGGCAGTCACAGATCGCACACCACTGCCGATCGCGCTGGCAGTGCCATTATTTTCTAATGGCACCCCAGTCATGCCAGGCAGATTGCGCGTTTTCCTGCTGCAAAACCGCCCTGCCCGTGCGGTTGCACACGATTGCAGTTGAAAACACTGCATGTTTATTCGCGTGCAGATGGGGGCAGTGGGGCTGGTTTTAATTTTTTCTGTTTTTATTTACTTTGTAAAAAAATTTCATGTGTTTTATTATTTTTACTTAATCACCTTTTATTTAGTTACATTTTTAATTAATATTTTTTACTTTTTCTTTTTAACTATTTAAAAAAAAACTTTTTATTGTATTGCTATCACACAGGGAATAATAATCCCCAGTGGGATAGCATTTGGAGGTGACATGTACTCTTTATTGACCCTGTCACCCCCAACACAGGAGTTCTAGCACAGCACTGTTGCTAGAACTTCTGTGACAGGAACGAGCAGCGGCCGCCGGGGACAGAGGCTGGGGGAGGTGACAGAGCCTGTCACAGCTCCACCGTCCGGCTTCATCACTGCTCCACACGCCTCGCTCCGTCACGGCTCCACGCCCCTCGCTCCATCACGCCCTCTGCTCCGTCCCCATCTCATTCAACGCTTCGTCCCCGCCTCCCGCTCCATCCCCGCCCCCCGCTCTCGGCGCTCCACGCCCCCATCCACGCCTCAAAGAAAGCCAGCCCTGCTACTTGTCCGTAGCAGGGCTAAAACAGTGCAAAAACCACTTGCCCGGCGCCCGGAACTACATGTCCCGGGCGCCGGGCGATACGAATTCCACACCCCCGCACCATTAGAAGCAATGTCTCATCTGTTACAACATTTTCATGACTTTTGATTATCATGCTTTGCCAACCACTATCCTATCCGGAAGAGCCCTGGGACCATGCTAAAAAAAATATGAAACATAATTCTGTGTTTAAAAGTCAGAATTCTAAGTTGGAAACTCAGAATTTTAAAAACAGAATTCTGAGATTAAAAATACTAATTCTGAGATTAAAAGTCATAATTCTGAGATTAAAAGTCAGAACTCTGACTTTTAATCTCAGAATTCTGACTTTCATTCTCAGAATTCTGACTTTTAATCTCAGAATTCTGTTTTAAAATTCTGAGTTTGAAACTCAGAAAACTGACTTTTAAACACAGAATTTTGACTTTTAAACACAGAATTATATTTCATATTTTTTAGCATGGTCCCAGGGCTCTTCCGTAGTGCTGGATACTACAATACAGTATTTCTTTTAAAGTCCTGTATGAGTACCAGTCTGGGACTGGTGGACTATAGGACTAACCATACCTATGCTACTGGATTGGTGAGAACATGTCCACACTTCAGAGAAACAAATCAGAATTTGTATCCACAATAGATAACAGATCAAAATGTACTGGAGAATAACACTTATACTGTACCTGCTCTGCCAAAACCTCAGGTGAGATACACATCTGACTGGCGCCTGTAGTGATGGCATCTTCAATGTCCACATTCAGCTGCTCTAGTTTCATCATGAGGCATGTCATGGATTTTGCCCACTGTGACTGCTCTTCCTTAAAAAAAAAAAAACACGAATCAAAATGATGTCTACATTTTCACTGGCGTAGCATTTAGGGTGGTAGCGGGCCACAGGATCTGGATCTGGATCTGCATCTGATGTTTAGGGTTTATTAAGCCCCATGAGCAGGGCTCCAAAGATCACGCTTGCCTGTTTTGCCAAGCACAATGGAAGGTGGATTAATTGTAATGGCAAACACCAAACGTTTTCTTATTTGAACTCCAAACAATTATTTTACTGAATAAAGATTTTTACTTTTAAAAGGAAGACTGCAATTCATAAAAAAAATAAAAATAATAAGAGCTATTCTGTAAGTGTTGTTACCATTATTATTAAAACTGCTTTTCAATTTTCCAGGAAAGATTCTATAACATGCAAATACATTCAAGGACAACAGATTTCTAAGACAGTTCCGTGCACAGTTTGCATGTTTGTTTGGCCTAAAATCTGTTTTTCCTACTTATGGGATTGACCAAAGGGTAGCTGAAGCCCAAATTAATTTTTCACTGTTAGTAGAGTATGAATAGGTTAGAACCCTTGTCAGATTTTTATTATGATTCCAGGATGGTGAAACATGTCAGGGAGTAGGGAGAATGTGAGTGTTAATGTATGGCCTGACAGTAAGCCATCTGTGCTCTTTTCCAGCCATTACTTTTTGGACATTGATCTTTCCAAAACTGGACTGTGCTTTCCCGCACTGAACCATCCTCTATATTGGGATCAGCATCAGGAGTATTGACTGGATTTACATATTGTTCTCGGATACGTATCAGATATCAATGCTGAATTACATCTTGCAAACGCTGAGTGCCTAGCAAGTTATTGAATAGCTTATATTCTGAGTGCAATTACCATCACATGGTCATTCTCTCACTAGCAAAGTGAGTGCAGCAAGATATACTCTTTTTTCCACAAACACACAGGCACAGCAGGGCAAGCCACTACCCTCCCCCCTGTTCCTCCCTCTTCCCTTCACCAATCTAGTAGACAGCTGCTGGAGACTGTTCTGTCCCTTGCAACCTTGTACTGGACAGGATGTTCAGGGAAGCAGAGCTGAGAGAATTGGAGCTATCTATTCAGAAACCTAATGACTGTTAGTGCATTGGCAAAATAAAAAAAATTACTTTGCTGGGCAATGTATATTTGTTTGATCTGGATTCATTATTGAAAAAAGTTTGAGCGTTTAATACGACATTATTACTTTTAAGTGAAGATAAATCTTCCCTGTGGGATGCAGTAATACATCAAGCACACCTTCCTACTTCTCAATAAGGTTGAGAAAGTTAGTGGAGTGACCTGCCTTAGAAAATCTAGGAAAAAGAATCAGATAAGAGCTTGCAATGTAACTTGCTAAAACCCTTGTATATAATGACCTTGGAATGAACTGTTTGTTTCTCAACAAAAGGAGAGTTTTACTGTGACACAATACTCCTTGCCCCGACTCCTAAACTTTCACAAATCATCTTATTATACAATTCTGGCAATTTGTAAAAAGTGTTGTAACTTTTCTCAAATGGAATGTCAATGGCGCTGCTGTCTTGTTCAAATCTGACATGCATTGCTTTAGTAATTGTGTACATGCTAAGTGACAGCCAGGAATATGATGTGCTATAGTACAAGGCTGCCTACCTTTTTAATTGGCAAACTAAGGAAAGACTCCCAATAAAAATAAAAATAGACAATACACCATAGGTAGAGGGAATGGGACAAAGAAATACAAAGGGGTCTATTCACTAAGCTGCCATAGGCAGCCAAGTGAACGACCGGCTGGTACGGCTGATTTAAGCCGTATAGCGGCTGAAATCAGCCGTACATCGGGTGGCTTCGTGTGGCTATGTGTCGGCCGGGCAGAAAAATTGTCTAAAAAGTAAAAAAAAAAAAAATAGAAACCGATTGTGCGGAGCTAGCAGTGACAGCTAGCTCCGCCCCAACTGTTTTCTATTGGCCAGGTGGTTCTGCTGCCGTCAAAAAAAAAAATTGCCATAGGAATGCATTGCTAGATTCCTACTGGCCATTTCAATTTGCAATAGCCAATAGCAAACTAGCTATTGCACCCGCCCTCTGCTGCTGTCAATCATTAGAGGGGAACTGATGGAGAACTGCGGGTCCCCTCTGCTGATTGACAGCAGCAGTGGGCGGGTGCAATAGCTAGTTTGCTATTGGCTATTGCAAATTGAAATAGCCAGTAGGAATCGAGCTATGCATTCCTATGGTGAAATTTTTTTCTTTCTTATTCTGAAGGCAGCCAATGGCTCCATGTCAGAATTAAAAAAAAAGCAGGGAAAGTTTTACTCTGCTCGAGCAGAGTAAACCTTTCTTGGAAAAAGTGTTTCTCTCCAGGACAGCTGGGAGGGGGAGACTCCCGGAGCGCCTGGGAGAGTTGGGCTGTCTGGAGATCAGTGTCCCTGGTTAGCTGGTAACCAGGGACGCTGATCTCTCTGTAAGTGGCCGGCA
>NW_017306276.1:2204991-2230972 GCF_000935625.1 Nanorana parkeri | reverse complement strand
TGACAGCTGAGCGGAGCTAGCCATCATCTCACGACTGGCTCCGCCCAGCTGTCAGAAGCAGGCTGTCGGCCGGGCCAAGCTTCGGCTTTCAGCGCGGCTCGGTGGAGCCGAGGCATATGCGTTATGCGTTCGGCTCGACTGAGCCGCTCGGCCAACTTCGGGAGCTGTACGGGCTATAGGGAATAGCCCGTACAGCAGCCCTTCAGTCCTACTGAACCGAAGGGGTCCAGGGGCCGAAGCTAGTCGAAGGATCAGCACAAAGCTACGGCTAGATCCTTTGGCTGCTTCGTGAATAGACCCCATAGATTATGTATTTTACTGCATTGTATTTACACTGTGAATACACCTCAAAACTTGATTAAGGTTGACACTAGCACAATAATTTCTTAGAATAATTTCAAGTCAATACTGTGTCAGCATTTCAGCGCACCTAAGGTTGCAAAAAGGTCAAAAATTACTATGAATTTCTCCATTAAAATTCTTATTGCTTACAATCATAGTATTCAGTGAACAGGCTTCAATAGCAGCACGTCTGTCTGGTTTCTATGCCTGTAAGCCTTAAACGTGACAAGCCCAATAACTGCCAACACATCTTGACCTAAAATTCTGGAATGAGAAAAGAATCAAAAGTAATCTCAATAAGAACTTCTTGTTGAACAAGGTCATAAAGTTAGTTGTTCACTGAAAGCATGAAAAAATGTAATTAGGCTGCTAGGAGCAAGCCACCAACACATAAGGGTTATGAGAAACCTTCGAAGCGTTTGCCTCTGTCAGCTAAAACAACCCCCAGTATGAAAGAGACATTGTTTTCTTCCAATTCCATTCATGTGTATTCCACTCAGCAGATTTTTATTTACATTTCATGTTTGTCTATTCATTTTACTGCGAGTTCTGTGGGAAGTTTTGTGTGTTGTTGGATAATAAAGTATAGGAATCCTCATGTCATAAATGATGAATTATGGATGTGGGATAGTGGCTGGAAGGCAGCAAATCTTTAAAAAGACCTAACAGCCACTTTTACAGTGCTGACGTTGCATCATTATTGGTGAACAGGCACCCAGAGCTGTCTGTCTGTGGGTCCACATACTTTGTATAATGTTTTAGCAACAAATCTGATCTAATGAACAAATCTGATATCAAGATTATGATTTCAGCAACTGGAGCTGTGGTGGGTCCAATGCTATTGAGTTCATGCCTCCCTAATGGCACATAAGTATGAAGGGTGGCCTCAAGGGCCAATAGTGTGGTCTACAACCATTGGAGTACCTATCTGAATATCAGTTTACATGGGCTTTGAGGGTGTTGGAGGAGTACACAACATATGTGTACACATGCAGGCAGCTATGGTTACCGACCTTACATTACTGATGCACTTTTAGCTCTTTAAGGGCTTGTTCACACCGAAAGCGTGTGCATTTCAAAGTTTTGCCACGCATCAGATCGCACTGCGGGGGGAAGTTTCTCAGAGATCGCAGTGCGCTCCAGCAGCTGCCACTCTGGAACGCACACGCTTTCGGTGTGAACAAGGCCTAAAGCAGCCACAAATGTATATTCAATATGTAACAGGAATAACTTCATAAAGACACCCTATGATAACAACTACAAGCATTAAGATTGTATTATTATAGTGCAGCCTGGTGTTCACTAAAGTATGTTACATACTGAACAGTTCACCTATCAATATCCTGCAGAGAAACAAGTAAATAAAGCTCTGTGCAAGAGAGAATGTACTCTGCAAGACAGTCAGCTAAACCTTTTTTTTATTCAAATAGCGTGGGGAAAGAACCCTGGTCAGGTTTTTATTTGCTGTCTATATGCCATTGTGAAGATAATCTCCCTTACTTCCTGTCCCAGAGACACAACAGGTAAAGAGTATGGTGCAAAGTAACAAAGTGGTGTCTATATAGGAAGATTTCCCAAACCCCTCGTTCTGGTGACCAGTGTAAAATTTGGGATTTCCCAGATTACTACCCTAACTCTTTCCTACTCTATCCTTAACTGAAAACAAAAATGTTTTTGGATAGATACACTTAGGTATAGGGGGCAAAAAGTGCAATGTAACTAGTGTTAAAGCTGAACTCTGGGAACTCTGAGGGTTAGATGTTTGTTTTTGCCTGAGGGCATAGGAATAAGGTGCAATACTTATCTTATTTCATGCTTCCACAGGCTCTCTCCAACTTTGTGACCAGTCCCCAAAGTATCTTCTCTAAGGAGCTCCCTGCCGGTGGTTGCATGCTGATGTCATCATATGCATTGTACGGGGGGGATGGTGAGAGCCTGCCTATACCACGAAGCATTAGGTAGGAGAATGCCAAAGCCCACTGGAGTGAGAAATTAAAATGGCCATACACCGGTAGAATTTAATTTAAAAAAAATTTCGTACCTTAATCTTTCTAATATTTAATGGTGTCAAGTCAGCAATCGATGTCTACCATAGTGACAAAAAAAGGAGGCGAATGGAAAGTTTTTCTCATATGAATGAAATTTTAACAGTGAATGTGGTTTTTGTTTGGGAAACTCTATTCCTTTACAAAATGAAATGTTAAACTCAAATTAAATTCCGAATGAGTTCCTATAAGTCTCTGATGGCATTATTAAATGTTCTAACCAGATTTGTCTTATGAAAGTTTGTATGAAAATCTACCAGTGATAGGCCAGCTTAAATATTTCAGCCTATTCCTCTACCCCTAGGCAAAAGCGAGCATTTAACCCTTGCAGTGTGGGGGGCCCCCACAGAGAATTTTTTTTTTTTTAATTACAGGAGTTCAACTTGAACAGAACCGCAGGCAGAATAGGTAAGGCCAATTAAAGACACAGCAGGAATTTGTAGAACAATGACAGAATGTACAATACTATGTTTAGAAGTTGAGATCAGTAAGAACACATGATTTTCCTGGACTTCCCCCACAACTTCAACATGATGAGTCCTGCTGCCAAAAATCCTGTAACTATTGTGTCTGTCCCTTCTGTTATTAGATTCTTTCCACACTTAGCAGGTTTCCCGTTCTTATTTTTCATGTACAGTATTTGTGTTTCATGTGGAATGTAGTCACTTTTCAGTGAAGAAATCATTTAAATTGCCCTGTCACACCAAAAAAATGTGGTATTCCCTTCTTCACATCAGAGTCCCTCCTTCAAATCAGGAGCTCCCCTTCACATCACAACCCTCTTTCACATCAGAGTCCCCCTTTACATCAGTAGTTGCCCTCTACATTAGGAACCCCCTTCACAGCAGGAGCCCCTCTTTCATTCCGGAGTCCCCCTTCACATCAGGAGCCCCCTTCACATCAGAGTTCTCAATCCCCCATCACATCAGGAGCCCCCTTCACATCAGAGTTCTCAATCCCCCATCACATCAGGGTCCCCAGTTCTCCCTTTACATCAGAGTCCTACCATCACATCAGGAGCCACAGACGTGGCAGAGGGCGGCTGGCGGATCAGGCCCAGACAAAGGTGAACTTATGTCCCTTTAGATGGATCTCACCCTTCCTGGATTAGCTTAATTTGTTTCCATGGTGCTGGCGTGTGGCCAGCCTGCACTATGGAAAGGCATAAAGCTGTGTAAAAATTTCGAGGTACTCCTGAGGAAGCAAGTAGGCCACCTGGTTAAGAAAGGCTGGTCTAAACTGTAAATCACCACGGCACACACTGCTGACTGCAATCCGAATTCTGGGAATTACTTCTGCTGGTATGATACACCCCTAATACCTTTGCAATCATTTTTATATACTTGCTTTTCTATATTGTTTGCTATCCTAAAAATGAATTGGTAGAATAAACTCTAGAGGAAGCTCTGCATTTCACTGCAATTACTTTGCCTCCCTGCTTGAAAGATAGTTGTACTGCTAAAACATTATCTTTTTAAATCGATCCACGGATGCCAATCAGCTTTACAAAATAAGTCTCATACCTCTGCATTCAGCTTTACTGCATCTGCACTGTAACTGCAGACAATGAATAAGAATTGGATTCACACTATAGCAATAAAAAACAATATGCAATTTGCTTGTTTTACTCTGCAGTATTTCGTAGCAAGTGTTTTGTTGAATTAATTAAAACATTTATTTTTAAGCCCAGCAACATGCAGATAGATGCTCATGGGTTGTTGTGGGTTAATGCACTTGTTAATTGGCATGTTAGGAAAAAGAAAATCAGTAATAAATAGGGCTATGTGTATCCCAGTGGTGAAGCTAGGCTTCAGCCACGTTATAGGGTTAGGTGAACTAACTCCCTCCTCACCTCCCAGTCCCTGCTGTTGCCATGATCATCTACTGCCACCCTCAGCAGCCAGTGCAATGGGCACACTTCAAAGCTTCGCTACATAGCCTAGGGGGCTATGTGGCATCATAATGCTGGCAATGGTGACCTTTGAGAATTAAAAAATTGAGAATTTCTCGAAAAAAGAAACTCTCGTTGCTCAGCGGGGTCATGGGGCCATGCTGACCAATGACCACTCACCATTGCCATCATTATGATGCTATACATCAACTGGGATTGTGTAGTGAAGTTCTGAAGTATGCCAGTAGACGATCATGACAGCAGCTAAGGGCAGCAGGGACAGATGGTGATGAACCTTCCCTTTAACTACATAAAATATCAACACAAACTGCATATCGTAGTACCTACCATTACTCAGAAAAATAGGTTGTTTTGCTGTCATCGTAACAAAAAAGTTACGATGACAGACAATGTAATTTTTCCATAGAAGAGGCAAAAATAACCCTTTAGATTAATTCCCATTCTCTAGCTACAATATCACAAACTAGACTGTGATTTATAAAAGTGATGACACTTGTAGCCAATATAAACCCAAAGAAAATGTTACACCTGGGCCAGTTCTTTGTTTCTCACCTACCACCAGCTTTCAGCACCTAACTTATTACATTCTAACAATATCCCCAATAATAGTAAAATCAGAGCTTACTATTATGATCTACTATAGAATGTCAGGGCCACAAATATAATGAAGTGGCCCCATGGGATTGTGTCATCCCCTGCACCCACTTAATTCAATTAAATTATTATTTTAATCCAACAATAGCTTTAGTCACGATAAGGTACAGTCTTCTGGAATTTTCCGTTGGGCTGTTTCTGGTTTCCCATTTGTCTGTTTCCAGGTGCCCTTAATAGTGTCATGTCAATTCTGCCTGGAGATGGCTGTCGCTAGGAAGATCTTTGGAAATAAGGTGGTCGTGATTAGTTACCTAAGTTTTGGAGGGAAAAGTAAACAACCAATCAGTTGTGGGACTCACCTTTAAATGTTTACGGTCAGAAGCTCTCTTCAGCAGTGATCGTCTGCAACACAACTTGCCCCACCCTCCCTCCCTTGTCGCGGCTATCCTTTTTGGGGGTATTGTCGCCCACATATGTGGGTGGACAGTGTTAATGTTATATTGGACTGGTGATGAGTATGGCTCGAGTCTGGGTGACTGAGCTACTTTATGTTAACTGGTTTTAAAAGTTCATTCGTTTATATATTAGTGTTGTTGAATTTAAATAAAGAATTTATATTTTGCTTTTAACCCCAATAAAGGGCCGCGGCCAATATTTTCCACTCATATCGTTTGTATAGTTTTTATTTATTCTGTCATATATTTTAATCTATTTATAGGTTGTGGGTGCGGTGGGGTTCTACAATCCCATGTGAAAAAGGGAACATTTCTACTTCCTGCTGAAAGAACAGGCCACTTGCTTCCATCATTGATATTTATTCTAACTACACAGTTTTCAAGCAATATTAAAAACCTTCAATTACAAAAGCAAATTTAATGGCTCAAGCCAAGCCATCACCAACACTTCTGATCATTTCACAGCATACTGAATATAAAGTGACCGCTGGTGGTAAGGTGCATTCATCCGTTTGGTTCTTTTCGCAAAACAAAAGCTGGTAGAAAGTGGGCGAAAGTGGTTGAAATGGGCTGAAACTTGTTGTGTATGTGGTCAGAATGAGGTTTCAGGGTTCTTGGCACTGATAATGTTCAGTGTTGTAGGTCAGTGCCAGAATTTTTGCGATTGATATGCCACAAATATTTGATTCAGGTCATGACATGTTCAGTGTGATAACATTATCAGTGATGGTATTACAGTACTGGCACAATAACACACACAAGCAATAAATACCTGACATAGGTTTTTAACCCTTCCTCAATTAATTCAACCAAAAAAATATTTGGTTTACATTTCGGCAGTAAAATGTCAGAGGTTTTAGCATGTGCTAATTCCACTGTAATAAAAGATGAGGTAAGTTATCGGTGTCAAAAATTGACTTGTTGAAATGTTTATGGTCGGTCAACATTCCTGTTTTCTAAACAACCATCTCAAGAAGAGAAAGCTAACATCCAACTACCAATATTAGGCCTCATGCACATTGGCATATAATTTTATGTAGGATCCCTCTTGGTTGCTAGGAAACTAGGTGACTCCCGCTACCTAAGGCCCCATTCACATTGAGCGATTTATCGCGCGGTAATTCCCGCGATATCACGGCTATTTAGCGCGCGATATCACTCTCCAATGCATTGCAATGGGGCTCTGTCTGTCGCTGTCGCGGGTCGTGCGTCGCTACAGCAGGACCCTTTTTGGAGCGGATTTTGCCGCAATTCTAGCTTGCTCAATGCAAGCATTTGCGCGACAAACGCGCGATATCGCGCAAAATGCAAGTCGCACGACCAACGCACGATTTGCGAATCGCTCAATGTGAATGGGGCCTAATGTGTTTATTGCTAGGACTCAGGCAGCTTGTGCACAGTTGCATAGTGTCCTTTGTTGCTAGGACACCAGCCGCTGTTGCTAGGACACAGGCAGCGCTTGTACTGCAATAGAGAACATCTGCGTTGTACTGTAGGCATGTAAACATTAGTACAAACATGCTAAAGAGTACAATGTGAAATACGCTGGACCTTGGATGCAGATTTTTTTTTGGTGGTCCCCCCCATAATTACCTTCCAGTATTATTGTGCATCACTGCCAGCATACAAGTCCTAAAGAAGGGGGGTCTGTACGTACCCCAAACAAGTTGGCTTTTTACCTTTACATCACATCTAAAGTAAAATGACATCCTTCTATACCTTACAGCCAAGAAAGGTGCCATCTTTTTGCCTCTATCTGCATTGCAGTTGCCATGGTGCTGCACTTGTGATCAGCTATAACACCAGCCATTTGAGGGTTTGCATGTTCGGTTGAGAGCTGAAATAAGCACACTGATAACCTTGACAGATGGCATGCCTTAAAAATTGCTAAAAAAACACAGGGGGGCATTTATCTGGAGCAGTTACCTAGGGCAACTAATCAGCTTCTCTCTTCAGCTTGTTCAGTTAAGATTTGAAATCTTATTTATACTATTAACCCCGGAGAGCAAGACCATTTTTCTATCACTGGAGATTATAGAGACACAACATCTGGGTTACTTAGGAAGAACTATTTGTTAGGGTCACATTTTAAAACAGGGCATAGCCTGGTTTCCTGGTCTTAACTTGGCATAGACTATTGTGATCACCTGTAAATACCCAGAGATCTCAAATGCTAAAGATTTTGGAAAAATGTGCGGCAAATAATTATGAAGGGAAAACGTTCTATTTGCCTCTGCTGCCTATATGTATGTGCCTACTGTGCCTAAATCTGGCTCCGGTGGAGGAATATGTATATTGCAGGTATCTTCTTAAATTGTTGCAAAGAATTGACCATTTGAAGAATAAAGTACTTGTGGCCTTTTAGATTTGTGCCTATGTCAATATTATTAGGATGGATGCAGAGTAGTTGGAAAGGGAAGTTTTATATTAGGGTGTTAGGGTGAAGAATTATATATTTTGTTTCACTTGGAATATTTTACAGTATAGCCTTGGTTTAGTGCTAAATAATGTTGTAAATAATGATATATTGATTTGTAATATCATTATACTGCAGATTTTTTTTTTTATTTATTATACTTTATCCCTTTGTTTTGCATATATTTCTGTGTAGCAGGTTTTTAATTTTAATTCACAATTCTGTTTCCAAGCCAAGCACAGCACATATATTTCATGGTCATGTAATTTAATTATCTGAAAGTTAACATCCTGGCCTGTTTGCAACAGCATTGTAGGGCCCTCTAGTGGCACATGAAAATTGATTCCATCTGAAGATTACAGTATATTACTGAAAATTGCATATACAGTAAAACCCACATTTTACATTGTTCAAGGGATTTAGGATGGTAAAAAAAATAAGAACTCTAACGTCTTCTACATTTACAGGAGAAGAAAATATTTGAGCCCCTTCGAAGTTCCCTTATTTTGATGCACTGGGGTGGCTTATGTGGTCAAATGAACTTAATAGCTATATCAATGGTTAGGTAGTTACCATAACCACATAATTTACATAATTGAAAATGTCTCTCTATCACACTAAGTTCTATAGTAGCAATATGGAAAGAACTAGAGACCATTACAATCAGGCCAAAAAAGGCAGCAGCAAAGGACTGAAATTGCAACTTCACGTTTACAGATAGGAAAGATCTGGATACTGGAGGAAAGGAAATAAAGAAGAATATCAGGTTGGTGCACTGGTTTACAACAAAGTAAGGCCACGTTTGCTGGGAGGTCTCTGGCAATGACCCAAAGGGGCAATGACCCACACAAAAAGGATGCGTTTCTGCAAAGTCTAAAGGATCAGAAGCCACTCGTCTGAGAGATCTTTCCCAAACAAATGTGGATTGTGTCTGTGAGAATTAGTACCCATTCAGCCAAAAGAGCATTTAAGAAATCAGGTAATGATGTTGGATAAGAAGACATGGCTCGCAAGAGAAGTTCCAGTCCATTTCAAAAGTGTTCAGCTGGGTTGAGGTCAGAACTATGTGCAGGCCACTTGAGTTCTTCCACACTGGTCAGACCATGTCTTTATGGACCTGGTTTGCCGGGACAGGAAAGGGCTTTCCCCAATCTGTCTCCATAACATACGGGCGCAAGGGGTTCTTCACAGTTAGAACGGTTAGGGTCTGGAACTCTCTGCCGCAGGAAGTAATTTCAGCGAAAAGTGTGGAATTATTCAAGAAACTCCTGGACGAGTTCCTTGGAGACCGTAATATACAGGTGTACAGGTACACCAAACAGCAAAATCACACATGAACTCATACACATGCACACACCTAATCAAACATAAATGCACACACGCAATAGGTTGGACTTGATGGACTTATGTCTTTATTCAACCTCAAATACTATGTAACTATGTAAGCTTGGAAGAGCACAGTTGTCTAAAATGCCGTTATATGGTGTAGCATTGACAGCACCCTTCACTGGAAACACCTTAAAGAGGAACTTTAATCAAATACTATGAAAAAGAGGCACCGTAAAGAAAAACTAAAAAAAAACACATTTTAACAAACATATTTACATATAGACAAATTATATCTTGCCTCTTTTTAGAATTCCTGAGTGCCTGTTCTCTGCCTCAAACACATCTTCACTTAGGTCAAAGGGTCATCAGGCCATCTCATGTGCGTCCAGTGCTGTCCAAGGGGAATAGTTTTGTTTATGCATTGCCATAGTAATGGCAAACTAAATGGTGAGAACAGAGTTTATGTGAAGACTTCTGAGACATTGATATCCCAGGAGCCTGCAGATAAGGGGGCTGTACATGCTACATCATTTTTCGCCTAGTCAAGAAATATGGAAGTCTGGGGGCAGGAAGTTAAAAAAAAAATATATTTGCTAAAACAAAAAATACTTAAAAAATAGATTTTTGTCAAAGAAAAGGAAAAAAAAGTAATATTAGGGAATGTGGAAAATTAGGGTGAAGATTTAATTAAATAATTTTGCCAATACAGTGTAGGTGCGATAGTCAGGTGTCCACAATGTTTTGGCAATATACAGGGTTATTCACAGAAGGGGGAAGACAGGAGAAGTGAACAATCTAGGTCAAAATAGCTGATTTGGAAAAATTCTACAATTCAGCTCACTTTCTGGCTCAGCTATGTTGTCCAAGATTGTTTACTTCTCCTGCCTTCTCCAAACTCTTCACCGTTTTGTGAATAACCCCGATAGTGTATACTATAATTTAAAGCCCAGGTCTCAGGGAACCTTCACCAAAAAGGATTACATCTAGCGTTCATGGTACATAGGTGTAACGTACTTGCATGTTTGGCTTCCAGAGTGGATCATTTTTACCAACTTGTACTCTATACAACAAATTATTTTCAGCAATAATCATAACACGAAACAAATAATAATGGGCAGAATAAAAATGCAGACAGTGCTTGATGAATCAGGACCATTATATTCACGAGTCTATGGTACTATGTTGAGCTCCTTGGTTTGGGCCTAGATTTCTTCAGATGAAATAAAACCAAACTGCTAAGAGTGACAGACGTGACATCACAGGCAATTCAGATGATGTGACAGTACATAACATGCTGGAGACATTTTTTAGCTCCTCCACCAATCTTGAGCGATATAATCCTAAAATTTTATTGGCTCATCTCACTTTATGCACCTGTCAGGTAAGAAGGAGATGGACCCTGATGACAGTTATGTGAGAAGATTTATAGAATATGCATCAAGTTACAAATTCCAAGAGAACAGGCAGCCTATGTATACTAATCCCAGTCAAAATGTGGTACTAGACTAGATAGGTTGTAACTTGATTTATGTTCCTGTGTTCTAGTCTTCACTTGTCAAAGTAGATAGCAATTTGACAGCTAAAATAAATGATGCTTTCTAAGAATGTATTATGTCACCGCAATCACTGCTTCAACCGAAAAATCTGACAAGTGCTCATTTTTTATTTCAAATAAAACTGTTGCTGCTAAGAAAATACAAAATATCTATTTGAATAAACATAAAAGCTGTGAATGAAAAAAAATTCAGATAAAAATTGTATTAAAGTCATGAATTGTCAGGTTTAAAAAGAAAGCATTTTGAGTTAGCAAGTGAAGCTGAAACAATGCAGAAAGAAAACCACTCAGCCCCCAAAGCTTCTCTGAGACTTAGGGGTCTATTCACAAAGCTGCCGTAGGCAGCCGAGTGAACAACCGACCCGAAGTGAAGTGAGCCGAACGCTGTTCGGCTATTCACTTCAGCCTTGTACGGCTGATTTCAGCCGTATATCGGCTGAAATCAGCCGTACATCCGGTGACTTCAGGTCGGCCAAACATGCCCAGTGGCCGACCCAAGATGCAGAAGGAGTTCGACTCAGCCGATCCAACATCTGGACCGGCTGAGCTGAACCTCCGGCAGGCTACTCGCTGCTGTTTCGGCCTATTCTTATGGATGCCGAACAGCAGTGAGCGAATCGGCGGAATAGTGAATAGCCCGTACAGCAGCCCAGAACCAAAGGGGTCCTGGGGCCAAAGCTACCCGAAGGATCAGCCGAAGCTACGGCTAGATCCTTCTCTACCTTTGTGAATAGACCCCTTAGTAAGTGGTGGTGCAAGGCAAATCATATGTTTCCTCGGGGGAGGTGGAACTAAGCAGCAAGCTAGCAATGCATCCATCCATATACAATCTCTTCACTGGAATCGTCACATGCCAATGCAGCTCAGGGCTGATGTGTTTTGAACCACATAGGGTCTGAAACACGTCAGAAACATGTCAGAACCTAGACTGATTGATATGGCATGCTTCCAATAAAGAGGTTATATGGATGGACTTTCCACTCAGTAAATAAAGTCAGTCAATGAACCTGTCTTGATGGACCTGTATCTTTTTTCAACCTTATCTACTATGCAACTGCTGATACTATCCATGCCGAACTGCGATAAATACTAAATTTAAAAACCTAGTCCAGTTGTCTTGTGGCGGTTTATACTTGTGCATTTTCCTGGAATAAAATCAATGCAAAGCCAAAATAATAGCTGATTGCTATCTTGCCTGTTCCCTTGATTGTGCTGCAACAAAACAAGGATCTGACAAAAAGAACATACATTTCACAGTCCATATAACAGAATTCTAACATGCAAAATCATCTGTTTTGTGAATTACAAAATGGAAATGGATTGATAGATGGATCACCTAGTCTTCTTACTAATTAAATACAGCATTACAGATATAAATCTATTTTTACAGTGCAGAGCAAACCATCAGGTTCATTTAATGGCAGCCCTACCAGCTGCACATATTTACCTTTCCTTTACTCTCCTGCTGCTCCAATTGGCCGCCTGGAGTATGGGAGATTTTGTTCTAAGGAGTATGGAGCTTACACACGAATGAGAATGTTTTCTTTGCTCCTATGTGGCATTGTGAACGCCTAAGTAGCCAGTCACAAAGCCCGAGCTTCTACAAGGGAGAGAAAGGGATTGAGTCACATCCTCTTCCTTATACCAAGAAGTTCCAGGTATTGTTCTACAATCCTGGCAGCCGCAGTGGCGTAACAACCGGTCGGCGGGGTTAGGTGGTGGGCGCGTCTGCCTGATCCAGCCAACCCTGATCGCATAGCGGCGATCTGGGCTGGCTGGATCAGGCAAACGCGGCCCTCCAATCAGGAACATAAAATCATTGTCCCCGGGAACATAAAATAAAACTTCTTTTTTTTTTTTACTACTACTCACCTGATTCCTGGATCCAACAAGTGCAGCCTCCCGTCTCTTCTGAGAAGATACGCTATTAGCGTTGCGGGAGCAGTGCAAAATGCGCAGCCGCCTTCCCCGCTATGCTAATAGCGTATCTTCTCAGAAGCTGCACACAGCGCGCGCCGGTTTAAGTAGTAACCAGCACACGCTGTATGCAGCTTCTAACAGCGTGGAAGATGGGAGGCTGCGCTTGTTGGTGGATCCAGGAATCAGGTGAGTATTAGAAAAAAAAAAAATTTAATTTTATGTTCTATTCTTAGTTCTATAATGGCATTGTAGTACTTTCAGGTGGAATACAGCTTCATAACATATCAGCTAGGGAACTACAAGTCTCAGCATGCCCTCATTGCCCCTGTACAACAACCAGATATTGCCGTTCCCTGGGTGATATGTGTGTGTGTGGGGGGGGTGTACAGGGACAATGATGGCATGCTTGGACTTGTAGTTCCTTAGCTGATATATATATGTGTGGGGTACAGTTCTAGTGGATGTTTATATAATATGGGGGGGGGGGCCCGGGCGCCAATAACTCTGGTTACGCCACTGCTGGCAGGTAAACAAAACTGGAAGGTGGATGAAGGGATGGTGAGTAGGTACAGCTAATAGGGCATTAATAAAGTAAACCTTGTGCTTTACCCAGTATGAGGTTTACTTTAAAGACTAACGATATGCAAAAATAAAGATTATAAAGCTGTTTACTGCAATGTTTACTAGTACAATAGTCCTTTGGATCCCTACCAGTTCACGCCAATACTCTTGATGTTTCATAGGTGCGGGCTTCCATTCTTACTTCAGCTTCTTCAGCTGGCAAAGGTTTCTATTTGTGTTCTATTGCTAAGGGCAGGTTCACACCATTTTCCAGGCCAGATCTGGACCAGATCTAGAATGCAGTGCATTGCGGTTTTTGGCGCGTTTTTTAACCACTATTTTACAGCGTTTCTACATCGATTTTGCCACGTTCCGGAGCTTTTTTAGCTTAAAATGGGATTTCAGGTGCATTCCAGTGCGTTTGCATGCATTGGTGTTTCTATGCATTCCAGTGCATTCCAGACCAGACAAAAAGAGACATGCAGTATTTTCTGGTCTGGTATGGAATAGAATGGACTGTGCTGGTGTGAACCAGAAAGAGCATAGGGATACATTAGGATGCATTTTGAGTCCAGAAACAATCTGGTCTGGTCTGAAGATGGTCTGGATGTGGTGTGATTGGGCCCTTAATCATTAGCAAATTGTTATCCTACAAAATAAAATTGGGAGACAATCTGGGACAAATTGGGACAGGTACTACTTGGCTGAAAACACCAGAAATGTTCTACATATAATTGTGACTATTCATCTAATGCAACATGGCTTGAGACTGCCCACCATCTAGCTCACAAGAAATATTAAAATTCAAGCTGATCAGTAGTACAGCTGTTTTTTGTTGTTGTTGGACCAGAGGTCCCATGCCCTTCCTGTGAACTGCTTGCAGGGCAACAGTGTGCAAATACTCTAATAATGAACTCCAAAATTAAATTTAAATGTTTTAATAACAGTAGATATAATAATAATAATATGAAACCAAAAAGCTTTCTAACTTTGACAGTGGTAGCACAGCAGGGAACAGGAATAGCTTAAACTCACCAAAAAAACGTTTATGCAATGTAATGAACTGGTAAGAGATCAAAAACACTCCTATACCCAAGTGTCCTGAAAGACCCAAGAAACCCCTGGGCACCTAGAAAGTAATACGGGGCTTGTAGCATATCATAATAAAAGAAGGCAGACATCCCAACCTGCAAAACCTTATTTCAGGGAGGTTCCCGTCTCATTTCAGGGAGGTGCCCTTTCAGTTTTGTTTTTTTTACAGCGGCCGTCGTCAGAATATAAAAGAAATAATAATGATAATTTATATATATATATATGTCCCTGAGGAGTAAAGGAGTCCCTGAGGAGTAAAGTCCCTGATACACAGTTGACTGGTTGCTATGGGCAGCAAATGAAATAAATGTTCTCTATAACTAGACAACCAGGACATATAATTGATTCTATATTATCCACAAAGGGTTAACAGCACTCTCTCAACCCTGCAGCAGTAGATCTCAGTGCCTGTACCTGCTCTCAATAGTAGTCTATGTCCGCCCTCTCTGTGCAGCAAGTAGCTTCTTCCTTCTGAGACAGAGCCAAGCGAAAGGTTTACTCAGAATAAACCTTTCAGGGAGAAAATGCCTCTCTCACGGACGTCAGGGAGCCGCTATCTAATTGAGGGAGACTCCCTGAACATCAGGGAGACTTGAGATCCCTGAGAAGGTATGGCTGTTTCCAACTCATCTATTCTCTCTCTCTTTTCTGTCTGCTATCTCTTTGTGCTGTGGTCCTTTGCTGATAGAGGTTCAAGGGTAGAATAGCAGGATGCTCAGGAGGATACCCATCAATACCTTACAATACTTCCACCACACTACATACTGCATGTCCTTAACCTCTTGCCGTCCGCCCGTTAAGAAAAAACGGATGGACGGCAGACTCGCATCCGCGGGTTGCCCTAGGGCGCGCACGGGCAGGAAAGACCCGCTCGTTACTACATATAGGTCTGTGCAGGTATCCTCCGTTCCCGAACTCCCTGGTTGTCAGGATGGAAGTCAACTGGTTAAAGTAACACTTAACCTGGGAGTTAAAACTTAAAAATGTATTCAAGTACCTTAAAGTGACACTAAACTCAGAAGTTAAACAGATTATTAACAGAAATGTATCTTATTTGTGTATCACTCGGCTTTAGATCCTCACATCATCTCTGAATTGGTGCTGACACTGTCCTTCCTTCTGGAGGGGGGCTACTTTTGTTCCTCATGGCCCCTGTGTGTGTTGTGAAGTAGCCACCGCTCCAAGCTCCCTCCCATGATGGACTACAATCTCACGTTTAGTTTACTAATTTGTATTGAGATTGTAGTCCATAATGGGATTGAGTTTGGAGCGGTGACTACTTTACAACACACACAGAGACCATGGGGAACAAAAGTAGCCGGAATCCAGATGTCCAGAAGGAAGGACAGTGTCAGCACCAATAGAAAGAGGATTTGAGGCTCTACAGCCGAGTGATTTACAAGTAAAATACATCTTTGTTAATAGTTAAGGTATATGAATGAATTATTAATATTTAACTCCTGAGTTACGTGCCATAGAGAAATAACCTGGTACTTGGGAATTGACTTTTGCCAGAATTTAAAAAATCAATTTCCGACCAATTCTGCGAATATGATGACATGTCTAATATAAAAATTCAAGTTTACCAATGTGCCTTTATTGCTTAAAAATATTACGGGGTCTATTTACTAAGCTGCCGTAGGCAGCCGAGTGACTAACCGACCCGAAGTGAAGTGAGCCGAACGCTATTCGGGTATTCACTTCAGGCTGGTACGGCTGATTCCAGCCGTATATCGGCTGAAATCAGCCGTACATCAGGTGGCTTCGGCTGGCTTCGGGGCGGCCGAACATGTTCGGCCGACCCGAAGTGCAGAAGGAGTTCGACTCAGTTGATCCAACATCTGGATTGGCTAAGCCGAACCTTCGGCAGGCTACTCGTTGCTGTTCGGCCTATTCTCATAGATGCCGAACAGCAGTGAGTGAATAGCCGAATGCCGCCAAGAGCGGCTGTTCTGCTCGGTACCTCTGTGGTACCGCGCAGAATAGAAAAACAGTTAAAAAAGTAGTAAAAAATAAAATAGAAAATGATTGGGCGGAGCTATCAGTGACAGCAAGCTCCGCCCAATTGTTTTCTATTGGCCGGGCAGTTCTGCTGCCGTCAGAATAAAAAAAAATCACCATAGGAATGCATAGCTAGATTCCTATTGGCTATTTCACTTTGCAATAGCCAATAGCAAATTAGCTATTGCACCCGCCCTCAGCTGCTGTCAATCACAAGAGGGGACCTGATGGAGAACTGCAGGTCCCCTCTGCTAATTGACAGCAGCAGTGGGCGGGTGCAATAGCTAGTTCGCTATTGGCTATTACAAATTGGCTGCAGTTATCTAATAGCGGGAGACTCCCGGAGCGTCCGGGAGAGTTGGGCTGGTAACCAGGGACACTGAACCGTCTGTGCAAGTGGCCGGAGCCAGCCGTGAGATGACGGCTGGCTCCGCCCAGCAGTCAGAAGCAGGCTGTCGGTCAGCCAATGGCCGGCAGTTCAGCCAGCTTCGGCTTTCACCGTGGCTCAGTTGAGCCGAAGCATATGCATTCGGCTCGACTGAGCCGCTCGGCCGACTTCGGGAGCTGTACGGGCTATAGTGAATAGCCCGTACAGCAGCCCTTCGGTTCTACTGAACCGAAGGGGTCCTGGGGCCCGAAGCTAGTCGAAGGATCAGCCGAAGCTATGGCTAGATCCTTCGACAGCTTAGTGAATAGACCCCTAAGTATCAGAGGGGGCTTGATGTAAAATGAAAGGGTGGGAGAATTCAAAGGAAGCACGTGGAAGGTGGCAGGACTGCAGAGATTGCTGGGTGGAAGTTGAAGGGATCTTAGGTAGATGCAAAAAGGTGAATGGGATCAGAGTGAAGGGTGCAAAATGATGATGTCAGTGATGTGACGGCACAGCCTTCAGCCCTGTAGACAAAGAATACAGTATAGTAGGCATGTCAGACTGGTGTTTTATGGGACACATGTGGCCCTTTTACTCCTATCTAAAACAAAATTAAAAAAAAAGGACACCCAGCTGTTCTTCAGTTAATAAGTTATATTTTGTTACATGATTTTGCAGCTAAATATCTAATGAAATGTTTTATGGCTCCTTTCTTTGGGCTTAAGGGCTTGTTCAACCGCACAGCAGCTGGTGTGCATGTGCCTGCACAGTGCTGATCCATTTTTTGTTAGAACTTATTTGAAATGTCACAAGTGACATTTTATTAGGTTTTATGGGCTCCCCGTAGTGCAGTGGAGCTGTACCACGTCTCACTGCGTTGCAGTTAAAAAAAAGTGCCACATTCCATACTTTTTTAGTACACACCACTGGAATACAGTGGTGTGATCTGTGACCATCCATGACAAGGCAAACTGCCTTGTATTTCTTTCGGGCTGCGCTGGAAAAAAAACGCAAATGCATCCCCAACGTACATTGTGTGAATGAGCCCTAAATATTGGGTAGCTGCAGCTTTGTACTATAATGTTAAGGTAGTATGAGGCCTGGTTTACACCTAGACGTTTTTGAGCAGTTGGAAAAGCGCTTTTAAATGCCCAACACAAGACATCCCATGATTTCCAATACCCCTTGCTCACACCCGAGCAGAAAAAAGCCAGCAGGAAAACGCCCAATGCCCAAAAAGATACTGGAGCTTCTTTGGGCAGTTAAAAGCACGTTTCTGCCCCATAGACTTCAATGGAAATGCCCAACGCACGGGGCAGAAGCATGTTGCACATTTTCATAAGCGTCTTTGCACGTTTAAAACACAGGTTGTTCCATTGCCCGCAATGTTTCATAAGTTGCCAGTCAAAACGTACATCTTCATACATGCATAAAAATGTGCACAACGCGCATAAACACACAAATAACGCGCAAAAACAGTCCCGCCTAGCTGTGAACCCGGCCTGAAACACACATTCTCTTCATTCCCATCTGCTATCTTCCATGAATGACCAGTGAGTCACCAAGGGCTTGTGATCCACATACATATTTGCTCACCACTTGTATACTTATGGAATCCCTTTTATTATTTGCCTAACCAGGGATCACTAGTTTTTGACAGTGCCATGAATAGTTAGAAAAACATCTTTTATCATACAAATATTTGCCTGTCACTGAAGTGCTACCGTGTATCCTAAAGTGTACAACTAATAAAGGGATTACACTCTTACAAGACAAGTCCATAAAGAGCAGCATTGTGCGGCACAAAATCCACATCCATCGCACTGACAACGCCTTTTATATGAATGAGATATATGATGACGGGTGACGAAAGCAAAAAACAAACACAAACATACATCCACGGATTTGAATACAAATAGCCATGTACATGCAGGGAACTGATCTCCCCGGGCTGAAATAATCCTAACCCTTGCAGTGGGGCTACCCCCACACTGCAAGGGTAAAAAGTTCATTTTCGTCTAGTGATGGAATGTCCCTCAGTGTCCTCATTTCCAATACACTACTTTGACGTGATGATTTACAGGACCTTAGACCACTGGAGTGAACGGGGATGAGGCTGCAGGGACCGCTGTTCTATCAAAGATAGCGACTGGGTTGGAATGTGTGACCGGTCATGTGGTCACACATTTTAACATAATCCGCCCACTTTTTTGGCGGTGGAATATGTAACCGGCAAAGGTGAAGAATTCCAATGCTTCCTCAGGTGTTCCAGGGCAGATTGGCATCGCAGATGGTATGTGTAGGAGAAGCGATCTGCCCTGGAACAGCTGATCGGTCCTGAAATGCCACTTCTATCTGACTCTGTGAGTGCGATCTCACATTCCACAAAGTCAGATAGAAGTGACATTTCAGGACCGATCAGCTGTTCTAGTGCAGATCGGTTCTCCTGCACATACGATCTGCGAGACCGATCTGCCCTGGAACAGCTGAGAAAGCGTCAGAATTCTTCACCTTTTGCCGGTCTCATATTCCACCGTCGAAAAAGTGGGCGGGATTACGTTAAAATGTGTGACCGCGTCACCGGTCACACATTTTAACGCAGTCACAAACTTTGATAAAACACCGGTCTAGCAGCCAGTTGGCTCTTAGGTTCAGGTAAGTATATCTTTGTTATTTTCATCCCTAGATGAAAATGAGCACTTCACCCTTCCAGTGTGGGGGTATTTCTGCCCAGAGGTCTTCTTTAAGGGTCAGTGATATTTGAAGTTTGATATATACTGAAAGTCAGAATTAGCTACTGGCAGTGACATCTATACAGGACCACCATGACCCCTATGTTGGGCTTGCCATGGTTTTTATAGTATAAAAGAAACTTTAAAGCTGGTAAGGTAAGAGCTGAACATTTCAGCAGGCCAATGTGGGAGTTCCACATACAAAAGATACAAGAACCTGGCAAATGAATCAGCTAATTAGCATGTACTGGTAAATCAAATGTCACTTCTAGTTATGGGCCTTTAAAGGAAAAACAGAGGCTGCCATTGTTGGCCTCCCCCTAAGAAAACTGGTTGCCTTGCTGTTTGTGACTTTAACATGTTTTTTTTTTGGTTTTTTTAACCTTTTTTTAACTTTTTTTACTCTACTTTAACATGTTTTTAGTCTCTGATCTGGAATAAGCATGAGGATTTGAAAATCAGAGCGAGATCAGAACTTCTGATCTGCATACATGTCCTAGTATTCCAGAAACTACTATTCTCAGAAGGAGGTCAGCAATATGGCAGCCTCCATATTCTCTCACAGGTTTCCGTTGGCACTCAATAAAAGGTATGTGTATGCAGCTGGACATATTGAGCCAGCTACATATTATCTGTCTATATACACTATAGACTGGCTAACGGACAACAGACCTGGAGCAACTTACTGCTACCCATGTCCTAATGCTCTGCAAAACAAAGTCCTCGCCACTGTGGTTGTGTGTAACCTAACATGAGATGTCGTTCACCCCACAGGTAGACCAGTGCTCCCCAGTCTGACTCACAAACTTGATCCAGCATAACAAAAACCCTGAGCAGACTGGGAGTTTAAATAGAGCCAAAAACAACCAGACAAAAGCAAATATTCAACCAGCCAATCACATGGCACCATTGCAATGCATAAAACCATGCAGATACATGTCTGGAGCTTCAGTTAAATTGTCACATCACACAACAGAATTGGGGAAAATGGGATCTCAGTGATTTTGACCTTGACATCATTGTTGGTGTCCCATCAACTGGTGTGAGTATGTTTTTAACTGCTGATCTCCTGGGATCTTCACAGACAACATGAAACCAGCAAAAAGTAACTCACACTCCAATGTAACGTATAGTCAATCTATTTATTGACTAAATGGTGCAGCATTTCCATGCAACGTTTCGGAACCAAGAGGTCCCTTCATCAGGCTTACATCACTTTCTGTTTGGTGCTTGATCTTCTGCTGCTGTAGCCTATCCACCTCAAGGTTCCAAGATGCTTTTCTGCTCACCACAGTTGTAAAGAGTGGTTTTCTGAGTTATTGTAGCCTTTCTTGTGAGCTTAATCCATTATCCTTTGATCTCTCTAATCAAAAAAGTATTTCTGTCCACAAAACTGATGCTCACTAGATGTTTTTTGCACCATTCTTACACTTTTGAGACTGTTGTCTCTGAGGCCCCGAAAGCGCTCGCATTTGAATGGCAATGTGCCAATAAATGGACTATTGCTTGATTATCCTTTGGAGTGATGGTGACGTTATTTTCTATCTGATCTTTTCACGGTGCCATCCGTGGCCACTACAAGCACCCAAACGTCCGTACGGGTCTTTTTGATACTTCGGTAAGGAGTGCAGCGAGATCTTTTGATTTCGGGATATTTTGGACTTCACAGACAACAGTCTCAAAAGTGTAAGAATGGTGCAAAAAACATCTAGTGAGCATCAGTTTTGTGGACAGAAATACTTTTTTGATTAGAGAGATCAAAGGATAATGGATTAAGCTCACAAGAAAGGCTACAATAACTCAGAAAACCACTCTTTACAACTGTGGTGAGCAGAAAAGCATCTTGGAACCTTGAGGTGGATAGGCTACAGCAGCAGAAGATCAAGCACCATTTCTGTCAGCCAAGAACAGAAAGCTGGGGCTCCGGTGGCAGCATACTCACCAAAACCCGACAGTTGAAGATCAGAGAATGTACTTTGGTGTGATGATTCTCTATTTCTATTGAGACACACAGATGGTAGGTCAGTCACCAGACCTGAATCCAAAAGAACAGCTTTGGGATATGCAGCTTACAAATCTGCAGAAATTGTGTGATGCAATCATGTCAACATGGACCAGAATCAGTGGAATGTGGAATTCATGCCAAGAAAAACTGTTTTTAGAGCAAAGGGAGGCCCTACCCAGTATTAAAGTATAACTCTATGCAAAACTAGTTTTGGATAGAGTGGGGAAGGGTCAGACCCTCTGTTAGTTTTGTATTGCTGTCTAGGTAGAATCACCCATCTACTTATACTGGTGGCCATTGTTATGTAAAAGGAAAAATGAGGGGAAATTCAACATTTTAGAGATGTCCTCAGAACAAGAGGTAAGGGGAAGCCTTCCAATTGTATAATATCCATTTGCAAGGATATCATGTAATGCAACAATTCACCATACCTACAGTATTTGCCTAGCAGTGTGCCAGGATCAGGAGCAAAATCCATGACCCTAATCTAATCTGCCAGAGCATGCTGGGTGACCTTTATCAAAATATCTGAAATAAGAACTTTTAGGAGGTTATTCACTAAGGAGCCAAAGGATGTAGCCAAACGTTCGGCTACATTCTTTGGCTGCAGGAAACCTTCAGTTCAGTTTAACCAAGTACTGATAAGCGGCAATATATTAAAGTTTTGTTTCTTTGGGTTAGGCACGCTTTAATCAGGATGATACATTTGTTGTTGCAGTGGAAGGAGGCTTTCTTAACCTCTACACGACCAACGGCGTACAGTGTACGTCGCTGGCATCGGTTCTGTTTAAACAGACTGCCGCCGTGACTCTGTGACTCTATTTGTAAAGCCGACTGTCGGCTTTACAGTAGAAGCAATTCTGGCGACTCACCTGTCGCTAGATCGCTTCTACAGGCCGGTGCCCCGCCCCCCGCCCAACACCCCCTGCTGTGTTTCCCGGGCTCCGTTGCCCCTCCTACGGCCCCGGACCGGCTTGTTTGGTGTCGGCGGGAAGCTGGGGAGGAGATGGACGAACCTCCATTCGTCGATCCCCTCCCCATTCTATGGGACCAGGAGCGATGCAGATTGCATGTAAGCCCCCCTATGTGATAGCAGTTAAAGTAAAGTAAAAAAAAATAACAGTTTTTAAAATTGAATTAAATAAATCTAAAAATAATTTTTAAAAAATGTAAAGTCCCCCGCTCCCACTTTGGGTATCGCCGCGCACGCCGGAGTAAGAGCAATAATTCTAGGGCCAGTATTTTTGGGTATCTCTAAACTGATGACCTGTGGGGGCTTTTAAAACGTTGTCTATTGACTTTTTGAGGGTACTGAATTTTGTCGCCGTTTCACGGACGCACGCAATTTTTAACCTGGGCATGTTGGGTATTTATTTACTCGTTGTAACCTCATCTTTTATATTTTATTTTAAAAATTGGTATTTTATTGTGTTTTGGGGCATTCAAGTACATTTTTCACAAAATGTTGGGGTTTGATAAGGAGTTGCGCTAATATCATGCAACATAAAAATTTGCAACTGTCACCATTTTATTCTATAGGGTCTCGGCTTTCAGAAAATATATAATGTTTGTGGGTTTTAAGTAATTTTCAGGCCAAAAATGTGCAATATAACATGGTTGCAAAAAATGAAGAAAAAAAAGGCCTCAGTCATGAAGGGGTTAAATCAGCGTCAGAATGTCACTTACAGGTGCCCCCATGAAGTTAGGCATGTCCCTAGTCAACTCATCAATAATCAGAAAATGATTCCCAGTACATTAGCTCTCAGGACTGAAATTGATGCACTACTCTAAAGGTGCCCATACACCTTACGATAATCGTATGCGATCACGCTTTCGTCCGATAATCGCAAGGTGTATGGGCAGTGTACAACTGCAAATACTGCACAATCGTACGACTTTTGGACTTTCAAGCATGTTTGAAAACTTTGGTCGATCGTACGATTATTGCAAGGTTAGTGGCGTTTCCGTACGTCAAAAATCGTACGATCGACACTGCTCATGCGCAAACGAAAATACGTGAGGCTGATTATCGCAATTCGTCCAGGTGCTTTTCTTTAATTATGGCTAATTGAACCCTGTGATAATCGGGGCATAATGGGGCCGCCGTACAACAATCGTACGACGGTTCGATCATCGGACGAAAAGTGTTGTCCGATAATCGTAAGGTGTGGCCTTTAAGTCTCCCCCCACTCTCACACACTAACCCTCACAATAACCCTCACAATAACCCTCACAATAACCTCAACACTAAGGCTGGGTTCACACCTAGGCGCATTGCAAAAGCGCGTCTGTCGCGCGACCGCCGCGCAGTTTTTTTACCGCGATTCGCGCGATTCCAAAGGCTACTTGGCTGTATCCCAATGGAAAACGCCCTACAAAACGGCCCAAAGTAGTCCCGGGACCTTTTCAGGCGTGGGCCGTTTTGTAGGGCGTTAGGGACGGGGCGGAAATACGCCTAGGTGGGAACGAGGGCATTGACTACAATGCTATTTATTTTTTTGACCGTTTTGTAGCGCGTTCGTCGAGCGTAGGACACGCTACAAAACGGTCAGGTGTGAACGCAGCCTTAAGGTGCCCATACACTGCTCGATTCTCGTACGAGAATCGAGCAGTGTGAACGGAGACATGCGACCGTTTCTACTGTACGGTCGCACGTCTTCCGTCGAACCAGCATGTTCGAAAACCAGCCGGGAATCGTACGATTCTCGGCTGGTTAGAACGGTGCTCGGAAGACAAATGCCGAACGGGCCGGTGTGCGCACGCGCACACTGCCCGTTCAGCATTGCGGTCATCGGAAGCCGATGATCGAGAGTGCGATCTGCCTGTCCAAGATAGGCAGATCGTACGTTTTTTTAATCCCTGTACAACCATGGCAAGACTAAGATCTTGCCATGGTTGTAGAGTGTATGGCCACCTTAACACTAGCCCCCTAATAACCATCAGCTGTATACTAATTTCTCTAACACCTGGATGTTATGGGCCCAAAAATATCAGCACTGTAATTCCAGCTCTGGAATCTACTTTAAGAATTCATTTTTTTAAGAACGTTTAATTATTCAGTTGTCAGATTTCTAAAATGTTTAAATGATATCTGTGTGTTTTGCCCAATTTTATCTTTCATTCTCCAAAGCTCCACTTCTATCAACTATGGTAGTTTTTAGAATCTGTTTGTGGCCAAATTAGGGTCATGGACACTTCTAGGTATGGCTGCCTATGCACTCCATATCCTACTGATTGATCTTTGCCTGATAGTCTGCACCCACTGCTCGTTGCCAAGAGATTTATTATCCCAGTCCCCGGCATCTGTTTCCATCAAATTTCACTGCTAAGAAAATAAATAGTCACAAATAAAAAACACCCATCTTTACTGGATAGACAGCGCAGTGCATCCCTTGCCAATTTTATGCAGTGAAGCTGCTGATCTACTAAAAAGCGATAAATGTTCTGTTCTTTGCAATCTCAAATCCAAGACACTGGAGCCATGAAAACCATCACTCATATTTTGAATTCAGATTAAACAAACCTTGCTCTTTCTTGTAAGTTAATCAAAACATGGGAGCCCCCCGAGGCAAATGAGATATATTATACCAAAAGCTTGAATATGTCAGTGAATTTATTACATCTCTTGGCACACACATACCATATCATAACACCCCTCTTACAAATATTTTCATATACTTTAAGCAGTATTTTATAGTCTGTCAAAATTCTAATTTTCTGTGTTCGTAAAACTAGTATTAACGAATGGATAACGGAAAATGAAACACCAGTAGTTCCAAAACACCAGAAACACTAAAACCAAACACCAAAAAAAAAAAAAAATACCAACAGTTCATTAGCTTCAGAGGACACAGCCAGGGAGAGGGTAGTGCTGCTATTGTATGTACCAGCTGATCCCCATGCCAGTATGAGTCTACCGACTACTCTAATGTTACAAAGTAAAACTGTTTTTAATTGTTAATGATGTAGTAAAACAATCGCCACACTAGATCCAGACAGGGTTCACTGCAACGTCAACAGTAAAACCAGGGGATGGGTAGTGTCCATATCACTTTGCGAGGACCAGATCATGCAACTTTACATTTTGTTGGCACTTTCCCTTGACCTTTAACTTGAGGAAGGTTAGCAAACACATATGAAAGATCTTTTTTAATAATATGTATGTTAAAATTGGCAGAATGTACATGTTCATTCCTATGGTGGAAATTGGGGGCACTCTGCAACCCTATCCCCAGATAGGTTGACCAGGGGATATCTGGCAAGATCATGGAGTTGCGCACAGTCATGTGCTCCATGAAAACATCACATCTGGTTACAGTTCTCATTGTAACTATTGCTCAATTAAGCTCTAATCATCAGGTGATGTTCAAGTAGGACTATATCCTTTAATTAAAAAAAGGTTGTTCTGCTGCACTTAGCATAAGTGTATCTTAGCATACTGTATATCTTAGCATGTATCACATATAGCACATATAGCACATATCTTGGCATACACAATAGCACTGCAAAGTCCCACAAATACCTGTTGATCCTGCCAGTGAAGTCTACCTCATGCAATTCCTGTGATAGGGTGGCAATAATACTGCACTGTTCCTGAACTAGTTGCACCCTTCCATTAGTTGCCCCCCCATCAAAAAGTCCCTATACATGTT
>NW_017306276.1:2201772-2204933 GCF_000935625.1 Nanorana parkeri | reverse complement strand
CTCTGATAGGGCCATCTAATGTAAGGGGGCACTCTGATGGGGACAAATAATGTAAGGTGCCACTCTGATGCGGACTGTTCCTGTGTTCCTGAATTAGAGCAGAGTTGCACACTCGCATGTAAGCTGTGCTTTGATACACAAAGGAGGATTTGGCTCAGTCAGGGATTGATTTTACTGGCTGCCAACATGTTCCAGGTCAAAACTCAATATGTAGTTAACCGGGCATCAGGATTACAGACCAGGAGTTTGCACAAATAAATCCATCTTGGCAAAATGAGCTCCCATAATTTTTTTCCTCATGGGTTCTCTTTATTTATTTTTTCTTTTGATGAAAGGAGTTCTCCTTAAATTCTATCTCAGCTACAATTATCTTTCTTAAGCAAAAGGTATCTCTGTTGCCATAGAAATCCAGCTGTCTCTCCAAGACCAGCAATATCAGATTCCACCCTTGTCTACTCATACCTAATGGTACTCTATAGTTACCATTACCACTAAAGATAACCTAACAGTGCAAGAGGTTAATAAGTGGGATATAGTGTAGTAAGAATTCTCAACTGAAAACTGAATTATTTTTAATTAGCTACAGTGACTTCCAGCCTTTTGAAAAATATATGTAGCTGAGGGCCATCCTGAACCAGACCCTTACTGCAAAGTCCTCTTTAAAGCAAACTTGTGCTTAAACCATGCAAGGCAAACCAAAAGGCTCTTTCTCGTGAGTCGGAACGGCGGCGTCCCCGGGACCCATTACACCCCTTTTGCAGCACTTACTGCAATTACTTTTGCACGATATTCTAATTATTCGAGTTTCACCTGTATATTTACCATTACTTGTTATTCTTGCTTTCTGCCTGCTTGGCTCAAGGGAAGGTTACTGTTCAGCCCTGAATAAACTCCAACTGTATCTATTAGAATTTTACACAAGGCTTTCTTTCCTTCCTGGTTGCTGAAGATAGTGGCAAGGAGGATGGGGTCATGTGAAGGAAACGTAAGTACGTGCAGCAGTATTAAAACAAACTTATTCTTTGGCCTGTATGGGCCAAGCATGGATTCAGTTCTAAACTCTCTACATATCAGCAGATCTGGAATCCAACTAACACCATTAAGTGATTAGTGTTTGCTTCTTATCACAGCCACCCAAGGAACAACCCTGTGATGTAGGTAAAGCAGAATGTGACAGTTTTCATGTCATCATCTAAAGTCCTTTAAGACATACAAGCACATCATGTTTATTGGATTTGTAAGGGTATAGACACTTGTGAAGTAAAGTATTTACAGGGGAGGCCTTTTTTGTTCTCTCTACCCACCCCACTTTAACATTTTAGGCTGGTTTAACAGGGTGTAAAGGCTTACCATGAGGCTCTTTCTTTCTTCAGCATCTGATTGTATGCCATCATTCCACTGCTTCTTGGGGATCAATTGACCAAAACCCTTGGAATCACCTATCAATTTTCCATTTAATCTTCTGGGATGGGAACTCCTCCTTTTAATTCCAGTAAAAGTATATCTGCAAAGAGGCAGATCTGTAAAAACATCATCACCTTCATCCTCCTGTTCGTATTCACTGCCATCATCACTATCTTTGTCCTCTGAGGTATCATTGTCTAAAGTATCACTTAGAATTGTATCCGAAATCACATCGAGAGGGAAGTCAGGGAACGTAATTGCACTGGGTTTATGCTTGATAACTCGAATGTTTCGAGACCCAAAAGTGATTTCGTGTTCTAAAGAGGTAGGTAACATTTCTTGACGTTCTGAGGTATGAAAACAGACAGTGGTAGAAGGATCTCCTGGCCAGGTGCCAAGCTTGGGGGCAGTTGTGCTGTTCTCTCTTGCAGATAACAGATTACTAGTGTCAGTTTCAGATTCCAGCATTGTGTCAGTGTTCTCCACTGCTGAGTAGTGTACACTGAGCAGTCTGTCAGCTGTCACATTCGGTAATGCTAAGGAGAGCTTGAAAGCTGCAGAAAGAACAGACATGTCTTCAAGATCTAAAATTGATTCCATGCTCTGATAGGATTAATCACAGTTTTGTCATTTTGTTGAGAGGCCTTATATTATATACTTGGCTTCGAGTCAGATGTCAGTGTGCCTATCCAAACATCTTTAGTGTAATTAATGTCTTTATAGCCCACTATTTTCTTTTCCTGGAAGAAGTACAAAAGAAAGAATAGGGTTATAAATGATATACTGTATATGCAGATGTAAGTATAGGGTGAGGCTGTAAAAACACTAAAGGACCAATAGTTTGATATACTACAAATGAAACACTTTTAAATGTAAAGGTTTATTTGCATGAGCCCATTACTGTGAAAGACTAGGTCACATGTAAAGCTGGGGTGTAATATAAATCACAGGGACCCAGAGGTGTAACAAGGTCATGAGGAGCCCGGGGGCTAGTCATTCATTAGCGCCCCCACAAACCAATCCATAGGTCAATGATCTGGACCAATTGTTCCCTTGCCTAGGTTTTCCCCTCCTGATCCACCTTCTATCTTCTATCTTCCTGGCGCTGCCCCTTCTACTCTGTCATGGAGGAGAGACTTGAGTGATTTTAAACTTACACTCCGTGGTGGATCAGGAGGGGTGCTCGAGCCTAACCCTACAGGAGAGCTGTCAGCATAATCAGTACAATACTAGGGAGCAGTGTGGGGGGTAAAAGTTATAGTAGCACTAATAATAATAATAACCATAATTATATTTTATAATATGATAAAATACAGTAAATAATGCTCTTGCACACACTTACTCTTCCAGCTTAATATCAGCTACGTAAAACTCTAGCTTTATTAAACTTTTTTTGTAGAACTACAAACCTCAGTCCTTCTATAAAGTTTTAACAGAGGTGACACTCTGGAATTTTAACTGCATTCGGCATAAAGGGTTATTTTCAGTCTATAGCAGAAGTTCAGAGGGAAATAAATCTACTCCGTGGACAGGTGGCTAAGCCAATACTTCTTACTGTACAGAGGGGGAACTCTGACTAAATGATCCTGAGATCTGACTTCAGCCCTTCTATACTGGAAACCTCACAGTTTAGTCTTCTAATCAGCCTAATGGGGCCCCTTCTCCCCAGTCCCCATAGGAGACGCGTGGGCTGCTATGGCTATTGTTATGCCACTGTTGTAAAGGCAATCTGTTGTTATTCATGTTGGTTTATATAT
>NW_017306276.1:2183573-2201676 GCF_000935625.1 Nanorana parkeri | reverse complement strand
CTGTGGTCATTCAATATCCCAATTAATGATCAGAATGAACTATTACAATTGCAGGATGACCTAATTAGTGTACACTAATGATCACTGGTACTGTCTTCCACATTGTTATGCTGTTCTGCTTTTACATTGACATCAAGATTTTTATAACTTGGCCGTGCTAATTTTTTTAAAGATCAGCTGCCCAATGTATTGTGGAATTGGTCTATTCATTGATATCTTTTCAATAGTTTCCAATAGACAAACAGTTCCAGTGACTAATATGCATGTCCCACTGGGGAGATTTACCTTCACTTCGTGTCCAAAAAACACAGGAAGAGATAGGAAATCTCTCTAAAATGAGGTACAATCTCCTCCTGGACATCTGTCACTAAATAGGGGGTCCTCGTTGGAAGATTTCCCCTTCTATCCCTGTTTCAAGGACAACTGTAAAATTTTGGATTATCCATCACTTTCTGTCCCGGTGATGATGCTAAACAGGTCAAATAGACAGATGAAATCTTCCCAGTGTGGTTTCAAACAGCTATAAAAACCAAACAGGTAATCTAACCCTTCCGCACTCTTTCCAAACCTAAAAAGAACACGTTAAAGTTATATTTAAGTCAGAAGTTTTATTGATTTACCTTAAAGTAGTATTAAACAAGAAAAGGAATGTACTGTATTGCAGTTTAACATTCCTTAGATGTTGTGGCTGCATTCGTTTAATTTTTCAGGCTAAGAACATTTTCAGCAAGCACAGAAAATACCTGTTGATCTTGGCAGATATGCTGTGTCCTTTTCACTTACTGTGAGATAAACTGGAAGCAAAAACAATGTAATTTTCCTTGTGTATACTACTAATTGCTTCACCCCCATGTAATGCAGATACACAAAGGCACACATTTTTAAAGTCCAGGCAGGACAGGACAGGACAGGACAGGAGGTGTGTTATTCACAGAATTTCCAGATAGAAATATAGAAGAAAAAAACTGAAACAACTGAAAGGCAGACCTGATTGGAAGCCTGATGTTAGTTATGGGCAGCTGCATGTAAACAGATGGGAGTCTGTTTACATCCGGTCACCCCCAGCTCCAGTCAGGTCCGAAAAAATAAACGGATCAGAGATCCATTTAGCTTGCCCTGATCGGGCCGGATTAGGGGTGACCAGATGTAAATGAACACTCATCGATTTAGATTCAGCTGCCCATACATTAACATGGGTCTGGTAATGCTTTTTGTTTTTTCTCCATCGTAAAATGGAGAGAAAAGCTTCACAGACACAGATTTTACAACAGTGACATCCGTTCTGATCAGGAGGGGATCCGTGCACGGACTGTGTGAAAGTGGTCTAAAACGGCACACTGTAATACCATCACTCTGTCCATATTGCCTCAAGCAATCTTTTTAAAATGTCCAAGGCAGGTCTGAATCTAAATGGGTAGCTGTGCAAAGCTCAGTTATGTATTTTTATTGCAGACTTTCTGTGCATGAGAGGAAGCAAGGAAACTGCTCTAGCATCACCTTTAGATGTGAACCACTGAATTATTGACAAAACCACTGAATTATTGACAAAACCACTGAATTATAGACAAAAGAGCTGTGGGGTGGACTGTATCCCTGTGGTTACATTTTTACTTATGACACATGTACCTTCATATACAGTATGTATGTTCATATCTAATAACTAAGTATGCTTAGATGCCCAAAACATTTTAATCATTTTTTACCAAATTGTTTTTATGAGAATGTGCTGGAGTTGATAGAGCCTTGTAGACAGCTTATCTTTTGATCCTGCCAAAATAACATCTTTTGGGAAATGCTAAACTAAAGTTTGTTATAACTGTCAGGAGCCCAATTGGTAGATGATTATTTATTTATTTAATAGTGAATTTCCACCTAAACAAATGGGCAATGACAAAGCCCTTAGCACTTTCTGAGACCGTAACAACCCTGACTACAGAACAACAGCCTGTCATCACCTTCATTACACATGTAAATACAACAAGAGCAATAAGGGTCATTCAACCGCTTTGTGGTGCCCAAGGCAGCAGTAGTTACATGCTGAACCTATTTATTGCTAGTGCTGAATTTATGGCTTGTGGGAAACAATCAGTGACACTAGCAATGAGGTTGCTCTGTGCAGCTTAAGTACAGTGAAGCAATGTTTGTAAAGTGGGAAGCAGAGTGGAAGAGTATTCTGGCCTATTCAATGCCACCTACTCTGCCAATTTCCACGTTTTGGTATAATCAGTCCAAAACACCCATTTATATTCATGTACAGCATGTGCAGGACCATTGACATTATCTCAGGTGCAGCACTGGGACTCAGTAACAGGAGGTTCGTAATCTCTTAGTAGCATAATACTAAACCATTTTAACAATTTAGTTTTTTAAATAACATTGATAAGCACAACAGAGCTTTATTTATCGCATCTCCATCATAATCCCAAAAAAATGAAGTTTACACCTTATTTTACAATAGCGGATGGAGGTGATAAACCTGTTTAAAAAAGACCCTGCCGTGCATTGTGTTTGTTTAGTACACAACATTTTGATTCCATTATGCCCAAGTAATGATTTACATACTGAGTACGGATGATGGCCAACAAGCAGAAATAGCTGTATGCATGTTGGAATAAATGTTTCTATAATAATTGGCTCTATTGGTGCTTTAAACCAGCAGTTTGGAATGTCCAGCTGGCCACAAGGTCAAATTAGATTATTTACATCGCTCTGCCCACCATCCTACAATGTGAAATGCACTTCTTATTTTTTGGATTGTGATGGAAGTGACACCCTATAAATACCTTCTGCATTAAACAGGATCCTTTGTACACCATGCTGATTTGTTGGAAGGCTTTTTGGGTATTTTAAGACCATCTCACCATGTCTGATTATAGTTTGTTAGGCCCCAACCTCAACTCCAAAGAAGACATCGTTTGCAAACACTGTACTGATGATGGCCAACAAGCCTGATATTGCAGTATGCATTTTTTTTAACTTCTTTTTAGAGGTATTTCTGTTCATACATATTAATTTGTTGGTATTGTGCAGCAAAGAAAGTTGTCATTTATCAGTGATTAGAAGCTGGAAGTTGAATAATTATTTCTCACCCGCCTATGCAGTGACCATGTATTCATGCGTACTCATGTATATTTATGTGGTTACTTCAATTTACACTCTTGCGGTCATATGTAATTCACTGTGCACCCCAGACAATAAATATGTATGCAAGAAGGCCCACGCACTTCTAAACTTAGGAATTATAACCAGTGTAGATCTACAAGCTTCTGGTATGTAAGGAATGGCCTAACCAGGATGTAGACCTACCATTGCTACATAGCAATGGTCCTACTAAAGAACAGATACCACTGTTCTTAGGTGGGTGCCTACCATTAGCAGGAAAGGTTCCACCTACCCATCAGCCCTACTCCCATTCAAAGGGGGTCCCATTAATAGTGACTGAACTGCTTTTATTAGACAGGGAACCAATGAAAACACAGTTTTTAATACAAAATCTTCTTAACAATACTTACCTGTAGGGATGTTCAGTTACAAGTTCAGATACCAGGGTTGAAGAGGTTGCAGCTGGGACCTAGCTCTGGAGCTCCTCCACTGTCCTGAAATCATTAGTCTGCATTGTTTTAGAAAAACTGTCACACAACAATAAACAAAAATGTTTCAGTACTTGTATCTGTGAGTACTTGGACAAGTATCAGTACTTGAAAAAATTGTATCGGTGCATCCCTTATAAATATATATATATTTTTTAAAATCATACATAAAAACAGGGATGCACAAATACCAGGAGCCCCATAGCCAATGCTCCTTGAAAATGGTAGCTGCCTGCTAACTTTTGAATTTTTCTGTAGTCTAGTCCTGGAGCTGGAAAAGTATCTGTACATGCAGAGGCGTAACTAGAACCCTCAGGGCCCCTGGTGCAAGAAACTATGAACATTTACTTACGGTAAAAAGTATTTGTTTGTAATGGTTAATTGTGACTGTTAATAATATACCGTCCATGGCAGTAAATGACGGTTGGCATATTATTAACGGTCGCAATTAACAATTTAAACAAAATACTTTGTGAATAAATCTGTGTTTCCTCGATAATATTGGTCTGTGCGCAAGTGTAGATGCTGAGGTCGGCAAATTCAACTACCTTGGCGTTCTCGACAGAACACCGGTATCTGCGTTTAGTGTTGGGGCATTTTCATGAGTATGAGTACTCGTGAAAATGCCAAGTATTGGCACTGGTGTATCCCTACTTAAAAATATAATGCATTGCTGGGACTTGTAGTCCTACATAGTTGGAGCTATTCTGCATTGCTGTATAATGATTATACAGCAACGCACAATACCACCAGCTATGCGGCACTACAAGTCCCAGCAATACATTATACTAAAAGTCAGCACTACAGAATATCACCAGCATCCCCCTACACCTACCCGCGCCCCTCTTCTCACTCCAGACTTACCTTTCCTCCCCTGCAGGGCCCTCTTCCTCGTCTCGGCAGCCAGGGGGCAGGGCTAAGAGGAGAGGATCCTCACACAGCAGAATGTGCTGCCCGGCGGTGCCTGCAGCACATTCTGCGGGACTGCTGACAGCCTCTCCATCCCCACCGCACAGCCGCCCGTACATGTTGCGGGTGGCTGTGCGGCAGGGAAGGAGCGGCACAATCTCGGGGGGCCCTCTTCTTCCTCGCTGCCCCCCCCCCAAGTGGCGGAGCGCCAGGGCCCGGTTGCAATTGCGACCGCTGCGACCCTGGTAGTTCCGCCAGTGTGTACATGTACCTGTTATCTGAACATCCCTACTTACCTGTCCCATTGCCTATCTTTGCTGGGTTGAAGAGAGAATCTAGCTCAAGGATCTTCTGCATTTCATGGCTGTCTCTGCATACTACAGGACACTTTAGGGACCAGCAGAAGAAGAGACAACACATAGTAGGGGATCAGGCATCCATCACAACCATAAGTGTACCGGATACTGAACATCTGTCAGTCCTTATGTTGCCTGGAACTTTTTTCAATCTTCACAAGTTTATTTTAAGTTTAGTCATGTATTTAATTATGTATATATGTACACTGACCTTGTGGTCACATTAAAAGCGTTAAATGGGAGCAGACACTGAAAGTAGGACGAGATAGCTATAAGTACACACACACCTTGCAGAGCATTCTGGTAAACTCCAAAACTCAGGGCTCTCTTGTATATGTCCATCATATTTATGAGACAATAGTGAGGTATGTGAGGCAGATTATGGGATGAATCCAAATTTGACCACCAGAGCTGGTTTAGATTTGAATTACACAGCAACTTGTATCAGCAACAGGAACACCGCACACCAAGATGCAAAATAATGTTCTTCCTTTATTAAAGGAGAACTATGAGGTGAGTGCTTTTCACTCACCTCATAGTTGTAGCCGACCTGTGGGAATGAGACTGTCACAGGTCGGCTCAGTAGATCGGGAGGTGAGCGAACACACGCCGGTGTTCGCTCACTTCTCGATCCTGTCATGGCTCTCTGCCGTGACAGGGAAGGGATGGATTCCCCCCTCCCCGCTCCGATCCGCCAGCGCTGACTGGCGGAACGGATGGGGGAGTGCCCCCCCTTCCCACTCCAGACTTACCTTTCCTCTCCTGCATGCAGGTCCAGGGCCCTCTTCCTCATCTCGGCCGGGGCTAAGAAGAGAGGGTCCTCACACAGCAGAATGTGCTGCCCGGCGGTGCCTGCAGCACATTCTGCGGGACTGCTGACAGCCTCTCCATCCCCACCGCACAGCCGCCCGTACATGTTGCGGGTGGCTGTGCGGCAGGGAAGGAGCGGCACAATCTCGGGGGGCCCTCTTCTTCCTCGCTGCCCCCCCCCCAAGTGGCGGAGCGCCAGGGCCCGGTTGCAATTGCGACCGCTGCGACCCTGGTAGTTCCGCCAGTGTGTACATGTACCTGTTATCTGAACATCCCTACTTACCTGTCCCATTGCCTATCTTTGCTGGGTTGAAGAGAGAATCTAGCTCAAGGATCTTCTGCATTTCATGGCTGTCTCTGCATACTACAGGACACTTTAGGGACCAGCAGAAGAAGAGACAACACATAGTAGGGGATCAGGCATCCATCACAACCATAAGTGTACCGGATACTGAACATCTGTCAGTCCTTATGTTGCCTGGAACTTTTTTCAATCTTCACAAGTTTATTTTAAGTTTAGTCATGTATTTAATTATGTATATATGTACACTGACCTTGTGGTCACATTAAAAGCGTTAAATGGGAGCAGACACTGAAAGTAGGACGAGATAGCTATAAGTACACACACACCTTGCAGAGCATTCTGGTAAACTCCAAAACTCAGGGCTCTCTTGTATATGTCCATCATATTTATGAGACAATAGTGAGGTATGTGAGGCAGATTATGGGATGAATCCAAATTTGACCACCAGAGCTGGTTTAGATTTGAATTACACAGCAACTTGTATCAGCAACAGGAACACCGCACACCAAGATGCAAAATAATGTTCTTCCTTTATTAAAGGAGAACTATGAGGTGAGTGCTTTTCACTCACCTCATAGTTGTAGCCGACCTGTGGGAATGAGACTGTCACAGGTCGGCTCAGTAGATCGGGAGGTGAGCGAACACACGCCGGTGTTCGCTCACTTCTCGATCCTGTCATGGCTCTCTGCCGTGACAGGGAAGGGATGGATTCCCCCCTCCCCGCTCCGATCCGCCAGCGCTGACTGGCGGAACGGATGGGGGAGGGGGGCGGGTACAGGTGGCTTTGCCTCTAGATAGGCAGAGCCAGCTGTCACTCACGCAGCTGGGCGGATCTCGACATCGATATCGGGATCCGCTCCGGCGTCTCAGTACACCGCGAGCTGTAGCTCGCGGTATACTGAGCTTAGGGTGACGGGAGGACGCCAGTTTGTGTCCTCCCGTTACCCTAAGGAGAACTATGGGGAAAAGTCCTGACCCCATAGTTCTCCTTTAAACAGCCAGCAGGAACAAGCTCTTATTCTAATGTGTTTCACACTGGGCCCAGCGTTTTCTCAACAAATTATTTACAGAAGTCCTGTGCCTATTGAGAAATGTATCAGCTTTAAGAACTTGTTCTTGCTGACTGTTTATTAAAGGAAAACCATTATTTTGCATCTCGGTGTACAATATTGCTGATACTGCTACAATTGATTGCTTTGGTGATAATGAACCGAGCCAGCACTGCAGATGTAATTGGAGAGAGTAGTGCAGAGCCTAGCCTTACTGGGAGCTGCATGTGGTATGTTAAGATACAGCAACTTGTGTTTTAGGCCTCCCAGCGGGACATTGTGCCAATATGTGTAAGCATTGCTGGATATGGTAAAGAAGACAAAGTGCTCTTTTCTCTCCACCCTGATCTGCCAGAGATTGTAGGGTGGCATAGACTACTGTTGGCTTGGCTGACTGCTTGGATTGGCCTTAGGGAATAGGAGGCGGTGGTTGCTGTGATTTAGTTACAATGACCATTGTGACACAGAACCATGTTTTCCTTAATACTATGATAACCAAATTTTTTCTTCCACCTGAGAACTAAGATAGTGAATAGGTCATCACAAATAGTAAATTCATTTTTGTCCCTTTCACAAGAGTGTTAAAATTATCTTCCCAGTACAAAGAACGTTGAAGTAAGTTGAAACAATGAGGAAGTTTAAATTTGTTTTTTTGCTGTACTACAAAAACAAACATAATTAATAAGAAAACAAGAAAAGTTTATATACACAATTAAAATATATACACACAATTAAAACTAACAAATATAGATATCTAAGACATAATAAAAAGCTACTAGGAACAATTAATATTTATAGATAGAAAAACTTTTTTTCACAATTACAGGTTTGCTGAAAATTACATCAGTTGCGGATCAAAGAGCAATTCTCTAACATAAGCTCTAAGAAAAATGCACTATAACAATATTATTATAATTTATTTCTGAATGACGCCTACAACTGCTGCTTGCAGGCCTCATTCATTCATAAAGTGCTATCAGGCCTCCTGATATACAGAGCAGGACATGGATATCAAACTGACTGTCAAACTGTGCCCATACATTACACCAGGAATATGCATCAGGTATCTACTGCAGGGCCAAAGAGGGCAAAACTTCTGCCTGTGCATTTGCCCGTCTGTGTACATGTACCCGCTTTCAATGTCTGCTGTTAGTTTAGCATTGTTTAAAGTAACTATATATTCTTTTTTTTTTTTACATATTTACGTAGCCTAACCAAAAACAAATATTTTCATAGCACATGCGCATAAACACTGCACTTAAACATCGCATGGCTATAAATAAGAAATTGACATGTAACTATGTATAGCAAGCTGGTTAAGAAAAATGTTGCATCTAGCCACAAAAATGCTTAAGCAAGCACTGCACTAACACAGAAAATTCATAGGAGCATGTCAAATGACACATTTGTACAATGAGTTACCTTCTTTGAAGAGATCCCATTTACCCAAGGGAACCTTGGCAGTCAAGTGATAAACACAAGGAACAGTTCATTCTGAGAAAGAACACTTTCTAATACAGTGATACGATTCTATGCACAGCAGAGCACATGACTGTCAAAACTGTGTACTAGGGCTGCAACAACTAATCGACATAATTAATCGGCTTCAAATTAGTTGGCCCTGTTCACAGCTCCACACACACTGTGCGCCGCACCTCCTCCCCACCTCACGCTCGCCGCTGCCAGACCCGCCCGCATCCACGCTCCACACGCCGCACCTCCTCCCCGCCTTATGCTCACCACCCGCCCACATCCACGATCGGCACAGGGACGCGGGGAGAAGTAAGGAGGAGCAGGTGTGGGGGGATGACAGCCGCCGATGGACAGGCCCGATCTCAGAAGCAAGTTGCTGGAAGACTGCTCAGGTAAGTCTCCACTTTCCACCCCACATGGTGCTCTATAATGTATTGCTGGGATTTGTAGTCCTCTACAGCTGGTGCCATTCTGCATTCATTGCTATATAATTTTACACTTTCCACTTCAGTATATTGCACACCACACTTTTTTTTTACTCCCACCGCTCCATGCTTGCTCCTCTGATGGACTACAATCTCAATACAAACTAGAAGTCCCTCCCTGGAGCCATTTTTTAAAATGTATTTTATTTTATCCGATTAATCGAACTTAATAATCGGCTAACTAATCGATTTTGAAAATAATCATTAGCTGCAGCTCTACTGTGTACACTTTGTAATCAATGCAATCAAACCTGTAGAGCTGGTCATACACTAGTAGATTTTTATATGAACGTTCAAATGAGAAATCTCATCAGAAAATTTGGAAATGCCATCAGAGACTGTAGAATGTTGCTCATAATTGTATTTGATTTAACATTCAGTTTTTAAATGAATGGAGTTTCCTGAACGAAAACCACATTCACTGTAAGAAATTTGCTCATTCGAGAAACATTTAACATTCTGATCCGTTGATTGCTGATTTGATCCCATTAACTATTAGAACATTGAATGAACGTTCTGAAAACATAAAATTCTTCTGGTGTATGGGCAGCTTAAGTCTTTAGCAACAACAAATACCCTCAATTAGAAAAACCGGTTCTAGAGGAGGTTTTCTATGCACAAAGCTATAGTCATAATAACTTGCTTCATTTAAAATGAAAAACATGAGGAATTTACAATTATTTCCCAGCCTGAAATGCCAATGTTCTGTGCATAATTAATATATTAATGTTAAATCTTTGTAGATAAGATCACATGGTGCAAATATAAATCACAAATACAGATTTTTTAAAAGTGTTACGAAAAAGATCAGCTGTCATGCATAGCAACTAAGCAGGTCGAGTCCTTCATTAAGGTATTAGGAATGAAAACTAGTGGTAGTTTCAATGGGAAACACTACATCACTTTGCACCACGTCTTTTAAATCAGCACCATAGAGTTCCACAAACAGATAACTAAAAAAAGCTTTACCAAGTTCTAGAGAAAATAAAATCTTTACCTGTACTCTAATCATGATCTTTGAAGTCACAGGGTCCAGAGTTCTAGGAAAGCAGAGGACAGGATTCAGAAAGGATAATGGGTAATGAAGCAGCATGAACGTTAATGTGGAAACTGTGGATCCATAATATAAAGCTTTGCAGCTTTCATGCTGCACAAAACTCTGTCAACAAAAGTATGTATGTGAATCCCTTAGGCAAGGACTGCCTCTACAGGCACCAGTCAAATTATTCCACCGAGGCTGGAGCAGGGAGGGAAGGCTCTAAAGGTTGTCACTACTCACCAGTGCTAAAACAGATCTGGCTTGAACTAATATAGTAATATTTATATCAAAAGAGCTGAAATGATTCTATTAAATAGGAAGTGTAAAAGTAACTCGCTTGTAAAGTTCCTAATTAATCCAAGCCTATGTATTACTAGTATTAGTAATTCACATTTAAAGGGTTAGTTAACCTTTGGTGTTTTTTTTAATACATTCTTTTATTTGACACGTTTTCAAAATTACACGCAAAGGTAGCGAGCAGGGGACACATCTCCCATCGTAAAAGCAGTGGACGCAGCCACCGTACATGTACAATATAACAACCCTAAGGCAGATATAGCTATAAAGACCACAATGGCAGTATACCAGAGTGTTTTTTATTGTTCACAAATCCATTAACATTACATGTTACAATACATATTAAAAATGATGCCTTCCATTTTAAAAAACGATGCTTACATTTACTTCTGTTGCTCCTGTGGGCTCCCCCTCTCCATCCACTACATATCAGGACAGATTAGGACTAGAAGAACTCAGCTTGCTGACTGTACATGCGCAGTCCACTCTTTTGCAGCAGTGGCTGAGCTCAGCGTTCGGTAAGCGCATGCATGGTTAGCCAAGGTGAGTTCCCTTAGCCCATTGCTTGTTCATGAGGAGCTGGGGCTGACCATCCAATGGCTGGTTCACCTTGCCATGTAGTTGGGATGGAGAGGGGGAGCCAACAGAAGCATCATGAATTAAAAAAGCATCATTTTTAAAAATAGAAGGCAGCATTTTAATATGCAACAAGCAGTCAAATGTCCTCAACTTTACGTAACAAATCCAGTTGAAAATGACTGCAACTACTAGATGTAACTCTTGTGTACTTAATGCTTCTAGTACTTTCATATTTATGTTAGGTTTGTTTTTAGTTTCCTTTTTTTTCTGTAAAGTAAAGCTGAGCATAATAAAAACAGAAAGTGCTCTACCTAGTCTGTCCAATACATTCCCTCGGAACACCGGTGCACAACCAAGCTCCTGTCAGCTTTCTGGATCCAAAAAATAGAAAAGGTCTGCACACCGCCACGCATCAAACATAAAATCTTCTTCATTCAACTAAGGCATAAAAAACAGGCATAACAGACACACAACGTTTTCTAGTTGAGTATCATGTCTGTTTTTTATGCCTTGAATAAAGAATAAATACAGAAGAATATACAGGTGAAACTCGAATAATTAGAATATCGTGCAAAAGTAATTGCAGTAAGTGCTGCAAAAGGGGCCCAAACCTAGTACTGAGTACATATGCATGCTTGTACTTTTCAGAGGTCCGATATTGTCCTATGTACAATCCTTGTTTTATTGATTGCATGTAATATTCTACTTTTTTGAGGTTGTGCATTTGGGGTTCTTGGGGTTTTCATGAGCTGTAAGTCATAATCATCACAATTATGACAAATCACGGCTTGAATTATCTTGCTTTGCATGTAAGGAGTCTATCTCATATATTAGTTTCACCTTTTAAGTTGCATTAGTGAAATAAATTAACTTTGCACGATATTCTAATTATTCGAGTTTCACCTGTATATTGGATCCGTGGACATGTGCAGACCTTTTCTAGTGTTTAAAGCTGGGCATACATGGCTAGAACAGTTGTTTTTGGAATGTTCATTCGATTCACTAATAAGTAATAGATCCAAAACAACAATCATTTAAAAAAAATTATCAGAGGAGCAGGATTAAAAAATTCTCAAACAAACAAAGTTCTAACAGTGAATGTGATTTTTGTTCAGGAAACTCCATTTATACCAAAATCAGATATTAAAGCGAAAATAAATTTTATAATGATATTTGCCAAATGTCTAAGAGCATTATCGAATGTTCTGATGAGATTTTTCTAACAAGCATTCCTACAAGATTCCAGTAGTGCATACCCAGCTTAAAGAAGAACTTTACCCATGTCTTCAAAATAACAAGAAAGGCACCTTTAGAAATGTTTAGTAATGACAATCTACAGATACTTCTAGATAATTACAGTTTTTTTTATTCTTTGCATACCTTATTTCTCTTTTCTTCCCCATTCTTCTCACAGTGGCAATTTTTACTGAGGACAGATTAATATAACTCCCTTTACTTCCTGGAACTCTGGCACATGTGACTAGGACATGTGACCATGCACATGATCTCAGGGGAGGAAAATGTTTTTCTCTGAGATCTTGTGTGATTACAGAGGAGGAGATTTCCCAGCAATGCTCTGCTGATGTAACCCTCGCAGGATGCAATGCTTGGGCACATATTACATCACTTTTGCCAAAGAGAGCCAGGAAGTAGAAAACAAGAAATTGTAAGTAAAATTAAAATATGTTTGTGTAACTAATGAATGTAAGATGATTTCATATCAGCATGCAGAGATGTATGCTGATGTGATTTTAAGTCAAAGGGGGTAAAGGTCCACTTTAAGAGTAATGTTTTCTTTTGTACCACCTCTGCCTAATAAAAAGATCTTGTGAACTTTTTTCTATCAGCAGGTAGTAGAGGGGGCATTGTGGTCCCAATGTTTGCTTTATGCTCTCCAGAACAAGATCACAGAGCTGATTAATAAGGATTATAGCACGGTGTTCCCTATAAGTAAGAGGAATGATGCACTATAATGATATATATGTGGCATTGCTGTATGCCCGATTTAATATGCCCAATGATATCATCTGCATACCTCCCAACTTTCTGAGATGAGAAAGAGGGACACCTTCAAGTACAAAGTATATAGGCAAAGGACATGTCCCATGCCACACCTCCAAGCTTTGCGAACCACAAAGAATGAATATGCAAAAAATGATTGGTTAAACCCACAACTACTCTTTCTTTATACTGGCATTTTAGAATAATAACTACAATAATCTAGAGGATATAAAAGAGGTTAAGTACAACATAACAAGTCTGATATTTGAATAATACATTTCTCAATAGAGATCTATGCATTAGACCATAAAGAAGGACAACAGAGGAGGAAAGAAGGACAGCTTGGTTCCATAAGAAGGACAATCCCTCCAAATGTGGGACAGTTGGGAGCAATGCAGCTGCTGGATGCTGGCTATATTTAATAACACAGGGTAAATAATTACCAGGAATGATACATAGGATGGCCCTAAAACAATGTGCAAACATCAGTGATCCATATGAGATATGCAATGTTTATAAATGTTACCGCTCATGAACTCCTTATACTTCCTTATTAAGTAAGCCTGCAAGTATCCTAGTTCATCTTGTAAAATCGAATGTTTATGAATAGTATAGTCAGAATGCATTCTTATTACTTACTCCCCCTAAAGATCACACACAGGAGAGTAGGAGATGGCTAATAAAGATTATCATAGATTTCAGAATGAGATCATATCTATCACTTGGCCAAACGGCACAGCCCACTTGTATTTATGCAATAACCCAATATAACCTGAAGCACCTGGTTTCAACTTTTCATTCCTGCTCAGGTTACAGTCAACAGTGATACACTGACTTGTTAAATGCCTTTCAGTCTATACAATAACCACATTGCCACTGCATTACTTTCTTTACAGATGGTTGTTAAAGGGGCACTTTGTACGGAGGATGGAAGAGGTCCTCCATTATGTTTGTTAGTTTAAAATTATGTAATTTTATGTGAGAAGACACATGAGGTTTATAAGCAGACATTCCACATATACGGCAGTATGTAGAACACCTGGGGTGCTTTTCAACTTCCTACTCCAGCATCTAAAATTTCAGGTTGGAGGATTGTTAACTCATTCTCTGCTGGGTTTTTTTTTTTTTTATATACCTGTTGCAATATGCAATGTATTGTTTTTATAGGAAGTCAGAAACGTAGTTCTAGGAGGATTTTGGCAGGTTTGTTGACCCTTGCAAGCTACTGAGAGCTCAACAGGGGTATCTTCCCCAAACATCCCAGCTGCAATATACTCCAATATCACTATTGCATCCCTTGCGAGTGGTTTCGCCAAACTATTGTGCCATACTGCATGTATCGTCTTTGTTTCTACAATCCACATTATGAATATAAACAATGGTCTAAAGTACTAAACAATAGAGTAAACCTGGCCATACATAGAGGGGTATGATTGCTTGGAAATTATTAGACCTCAAATGTTCCTCAGTTCACTTGATACTTGATATGCATATCCCCTATTCAGTGCACGTCAAGTGTAGTGATGGGCTATGGAGACATCTGACTTATTCAATATAAAGTCATAGAAGAATAGAAAATTGTATTAAAGTGTCCAGACCGCTGCATCGAATGCAACATATGTGCTAGATTCCAGGTAACATCTCACTGTAAAACACAGATTACATGTCTGCCCCACAAACACTTGTATAGTCTGAAAATCTTGTCCCACCTCTCAGTTTGATGGCCACCCCCTAGGCTAGGGGCAGATGACAGTCTTGATTTTTATGAATACAATTTAATGAAAAACTGCAAAACAAAGAATGTTAATAAAACCACTAACACTCACAAGTTTTCCTTTCTATGAAATAACAAAACCTGACAATCATGGTTTTGTCTGCTGGCGCTTAGCAAATATTCCTGCTCACAACTCATCAATCTGCAGAGTGACTTTGGAATTCAATAATGATTTGCAGATCTGGTCCTTGCAAAGCCAAGTTGTACACTGACAATTATATATGAAAGAAAGTCGTCGCTACGCCTTGGCATGGAATCATAGACTAAAAACTGTCCAGATTTAATATATTTTGTTATTTTAGAATAGACATAAATGGTTCAGTGATAAGTTATATTCTTGATATGAGCACGGCTTTCCCCGGTCGGGCGTTCCCTGACCAATCTGGGGGGGGGGGGGATATTGAGTGCTTCTGGCAGTTGGAAGACTTTCTATTGCACATGGAGATTTTGCAACTTGTTGGAATAGCTCACTACAACTGGGGCCTGAGTATTCCTTCTACTATGGAGCAGATACCACTGTACACTACTGTCATCATCATCATCATCATCAGACAACTACAGTGAAAGGGATATGCAAAAAAGAAGTTAAAACATACAATCTCAATGCAGACATGTATTACCAGCTATGATGTTGCCTCCCCCCTTCCCCCTGATATATGGACTAAAGCCTTAAGCTTTCACATTTGCCTTAGCATGCCATTTGAACCTTTCTCACCCAGCATCTTCATAGAATTCCAGGCAATTAAAACATTAACCCTTGCAGTGGGGCTACCTGTATCCTAATGCACTTAAAAAAATGTATCTCTCAGTCTATCCCCTAATAGCACATTGCAAGCTATTCTAAACAATATAAGCTGCCTAGGTCTCATTCACAAAGGTAGTGCCAACTTGTGTTTACATGCATTTAGAGCACATTTCCAAATAAATATAAATGCATGTCACTGATTTTCAATAGTATTTATCAGACTTCACATTTGTCTGCATTCAGTTTAGCTGCATTTAGAGAAAACAGAATTCTCTGCATCCAGGACGCGATTAGAAGCTGTAAACGCAGCTAAACCCATGTAAATGTATCTATACGCATCTAAACAGCTAAAACAGCAAATATATGGGAGGCATAAAAATTGCTTATCCTAGATCCCCCCCCCCCCCCCCAAAAAAAAAAAACTAGAAAGGTAAGAAATATATTTTTACATTTATTTTTAGGTATGATGTGTGAATGGGAACACAAAACAAACATATAGTGAGGATTTTCTCAAATTTGACTGCAAACGTGGAAATGCACTTTAAGTGATGCCAATGCAGTTCTTTGTCTCACTTCTACCCCAGAGGGCGCCACCTAAAAAATACATGCTCATCCTGAGTACTGGGGTCCGTCACAGTCTCCATCTTGGAGCACATGCAGCAAAAGATAAATTTGTTTGCCGGTTCACCAGGAGGCAGCCCAACCTCCTTAAAGACACAGGGACATACAAGGGACCCCGCACATCACAACGGCAGCTGAGACCCCCAGTGTGTCACTGCACCAAATCAGTCAAGCAAAACAAATGGCAAATGCACTCATCAACTCATAACCACCTGAAAAACAGAGGCCACCACTGTTTTCTATGCAGGGAAGGGTGCTGGAAAGGAGAAGTATATTGCTGCTTTTTTATTTTTAGAAAACAATTGTTTTCTATGTGCCCCGTACAGTGCAACACACCACACTGCTGTCCGGGGACCTGAATGGTGTGAACACTTTGTACAGCATATCACACTGTACACTGCCGTCCTGTAACAGCACACTGGCCAGTCTTCTTAAACAGAGTGTTTTAGTGGGTGGGCTAGTGTGAATGTAGCCTTAAAGTGTATTTCCACTTTTGCTGCCAAATTGAGATAACACCTATTTTATATTTGTTACATGTTCCCATTCACATTGCACAACTAAAACAAATGATGAAAATTGCTGCTTACATATTACATGCTCTTTTTTTCTCTAAACTGAATTTTCCTCTGGAATTCAAGGGGGGTGGGGAGTTAATATTTAACCCTGTCTGTACTGTGCTGTCACATCTCATTATCAGTAAACTAGATTTGAACTCTGTCTTAACAAAGGGGTAAATATCTAGAAGCATTGTATGGTAATGAGAGGAAGCTTAGTCTGTCCCTTGTCTTTCCATGGGGACAACCAGAGTTTTCGGTCACTTTAAAATTGTAGACATAAGCTTCAAAGGTCTGCTACACAGAGACATCTAAAAGGTAAGAGAACTGCATTTTTAATTTATTTGTGGGTATACTCTGTGAATAGGAAGACATAACAAACATATACAGGGTTATTCACAAAAGGGTAAAGAGTTTGGAAAAGGCAGGAGAAGTGAACAATCTAGAACAAAATAGCTGAATTTGAAAATAGCGGAAAGTTAGCTGAATTGGAGAATTTTTCCAAATCAGCTATGTTTTCCTAAATTGTTCACTTCTCTTGCCTTCTCCAAACTCTTCTCCCTTTTGTGAATAACCCTGTTAGTGGGGTTTTTTTTTCTTCAAATTTGACTACAAAAGTGGAAATACACTTTAAGTGCGGCCAGTGTAGATCATTGCTTCATTTGTCCCCTAGAGGGCGCCACCTGAGCCTCACCTATTTTCATGGTAGTGGAAATGGTCACAAAGGATGTTATTAATACTGTGGGAAAAATAGCCAGGCAACAATATTTAGAATATGCTGTTAGGCAGAATCCCGTACAAGACGTGGGAAAATGCCGTCATGTGCAAATAATAACCCTCCAACAGAAAAGGTAAAATTAGCTGTTTAGTTACATTTTCCAGACTTCCGTCTCTGTTCCTTTCCTTTTCTATTTTTAAAGCTGTAATTTCTCACTAGCCCAGGTGCACTGGCTTATTTTCGTTCCAGGTCACATCACTTATTCTTCTCACTGTCTTCAACACTGTATGTTATATGCTGAAGATTAATGGAAAAACCGTTCACAGTTCTGCCTTCAGTTTGCTCACATTGTTTGCAATAAATATATTTTTACAGCTAGTTGGCCTTACTCTACTCCAACGTTCTGAATTTAAATGGAACTTGTCACACATCAAGATGCCTGCCTGAGAAAGCTATGATAGAAGGAGTCTTTTGCTGACTCATGGGTTGTAAAATGGTCCAAAGACAGTGAAACTAAATCTATTAAAGCCCAATTTCAGGCTCAGCCTCCTAGCCCCAAGTCACCCCCTCCGCCCCAATTAAGGCTAAGCCTCCGGCCCCGATCACCCCCAAATTTAGGCTCATCCTCTTGGCTCCATTTACCCCTCCCCATTTCAGGTTCATTCCTCTGGCCCCCAGTCATTCTCCAATTTCAGACTCATCCTCCTGGCCCCAGTCACCCTCCCATTTCGGACTCATCCTCCTGGTACCATCACCCCCCAATTTCAGGCTAATTTTCCTGGCCCCCAGTCAACCCCCC
>NW_017306276.1:2179392-2183486 GCF_000935625.1 Nanorana parkeri | reverse complement strand
CAGTCACCCCCTAATTTTTAAACTCTTCCTCCTGTCACTGTCACCCCCCAATTTCAAGCTCATCTCCCTGGCAATAGTCACCTCCTAATTTCTGGCTCATCCTCCTGGCCCCCCAATCACCCACTAATTTCAGGCTCAGTCCCCTGGCCTCCAGTCACTCCCTAATTTCAGGCCCATCCTTCTGGCCCTCAGTCACCCAAGCCCCCCATTTGTATTTTTGGCTTCTTTTTTGGGAAGCAGTCCTCTATGATACAGAAAGCAGAGCTGACATGATGAAGTCAACGGTAATCTCTGTTTCATAATGAAGGGTGCAGTGTTAACCCTTAAGTAAAGGGTCCATGGAGCTCTGCACTCACAGGATGTCCTCAGTCTTCTGGGTTAAATGATGTCCGGTCTAAAGACACCTTTGGATTACTGTGGGGGAGAGTGCTGGTAAGGAGGTGAATATTGCAGCCAGAGATTCCTTTTTATACCTTCAGGGAGAGCTTTTTAATCAAAACAAAACATGGAAGTGGCTTTTAAGCATCACTGAAAATGATGTTACACTTTGTGACACAAGGAAAGGAAACTTACATCAGAGCCTCCTCTAATAAGTAGTATTTAATCACAAATCATCTTACATTACTCTTCCCGCTTTAAGCTGATTTTTGATTGGTTCATTTGTCTAGCTGTACATCACTGCTCTTTGCTTTATGTACTAAACAAGTCTTCAGCTTAGTCAGTTGATACACTGGCTATATGTGACAAGGTGTATGTCATGTGTCATTGGACCTTTATAAAAGATGGAAATGAAGCTCAATTAAAATCAACAGCTTGTATTTAAAGCCCAACTCCAGACCCATTTTTTACATTTTGTAATAGAGTGGGGAACAAATTAAACTTTCTGTTAGGTTTTTATTTCTGTCTGTGACCTGATTGGGGGAGATATTTCCTCCCTTCCGTTCCCTGAGATGCCAAGACAAGAAATATGGAAGGCACAAACATCAATAAAACATTGACAATGGTTCTAACCCTTTGCCTCTCTTCCTAAAATAGGTTTTTGTTTTCTTTATGTGTCCATGTTGGGCAGTCTACCACCACTTCATGTCCTGAAAGCAAGTGAAGGAAAATCTCACAAACAGCTAAATCCAAAAACATAAATAAAAAGTTTTGCCTGCAGTTGGCCTGACCTTTCACAGTCATCAGGCACAGTACACATAAAACAATATGGAGGAATTCTTAGAATGCCCAACAGTTGCATTTAGAGCCCCCTCACATATGCCGGCTTTAAACTAAAGGTTAGCAAGATGGGCTCTCTTCATAAGCAGTTTGGAAGTGGTGAAAAAATATCCCTAGAGGACTCTCACTGCACCAAGTAAAGCTCTCCATAGCAGTAGTTTAATAACGATACTAAAGGGCTCATGCACATGGGCACATTTAGGGGCAAACAGTGTAGATGTGGGGTTTTCCAGTTATCCAGCTGGTGCAGACAACTACCCATAGGCATGAATGGCTCTACATGGCTGTATGCGGACATAGCCCCATATTTAGCATAAGGATATGTTCCCCAAATTAAACCATGGTGTGCCTTCTGCATTTGGGAAATATGTTCATACACTGTACATGAGTATCAATGTATACCTGCGTACAGCTATAGACAGCCATTCATGACTATGGGCGGCTGTACGCACCAGCTGTGTATTCCAGGTACTGAAAAAAGCCCACATTTACATTGTATGCCCCTAAGTGCACCCGTGTGCATGAGCCCTTAAAGCATATCTACACCCAAAAGTAAAACTGTAACAGTAAGTCTATTATTTTTCAACGTCCTTTCACATTCCAAACTGTCCAACAAAAGTGTCAGATAGCGGCTTGAAATCGATAACACATAATCACCTGCACTCCATACAGCGTACAGACCTTCACTTGGCTTAATTCCTTAAGTACCTTGGGGTGCAGGTTATCCGGACTCACTGCTTTGTTTGCATTGAAGTCACCAGCACTCGGTGATGTGTGCAAGAAATAAAGCACTTTTTATTAAATTGCTACATGCGTCATGCAGCCAACGTTTCAGGGCCATGCAGGGTCCCTTCTTCTGAGCGACATAGTGACAACCTTGTCGCCCAGAAGAAGGGACCCTGCGTGGCCCACGAAACATTGGCTGTATGACGCATGTGACAATTTATTAATAAGTGCTTTACTTCTTGCACACATCACCGAGTGCTGGCGACTTCTATTATAGATAAAGGGTTGAGACAAATCATTTAACATTGACAGGGGTGTTTACAGTGCTCAGCTTTTTTTTATTTATCCTTTATCCCAAAAGGAAAAAAGCTGTTGCTGTAACTGTTAGCTGGAGTTCAGATTTAATTTGTTAGTCAAATCCATCTAAATCTGCTAGTCCATCTAACACAACCCTCTCAACAGGGTGACAATGCTGCTGTCCAAGGGTGGCTCCATAGCTCCTCCATAGAATGGAGCCACCCCAAGACAGGAAGTGTGTTACTGGCCGGATTACCAGGTGGAAATAAAGAAAATAAAAAGCCTAAAAAACCCCACCATATTTAGGGACTGATAAGCTGCAAAATTATCCTTTTCTGTTTTTGGGTTTAGATACGCTTTAAAGGAGAACTATGAGGTGAGTGATTTTCGGTTCCAGCCGACGTGTGACAATGAAACTGTCACACGTCGGCTCAATAGATCGGGAAGAGAGCAAACACATAGCGCCGCTCGCTCACTTCTCGATCATCTGCCTGCAGAGAGCCGTGACTGTCACTCAGGCCTCTCTGCAGGGATTCCCCCCTCCCCGCTCCGATCCTCCATCGCTGACTGGCGGAACGGATGGGGGAGGGGGCAGGTACAGCTGGCTCTGCCTCTAGTTTTAGAGAACTATGGGGAAAAACACTTACCCCATAGTTCTCCTTTACTGTAGGGATGCATCGATACTGATACCAGTATAGGTATAGGTGCAGATATTGGGCATTTTTTACAAGTACGCATGAAAACGACCCGATTCTAAGCGCTTGCTGGGGACCTTGGCAGTCTTCCTGTGAACTGCGCAGTGCCTGTTTACAGCACCGGACAGACACCTCTTCCTTCTTTCTGTGCAAACTTGCTGCCCGCACATGCCTCTGAGACCCTCTAGACCCCTGGTGAGACCTTACACTGCCCACCTAAGACCCCGCACAGCCCTCTTGAGACCCCGCACAGTGGTATTCTGCTTTGCTGTATAATGTATTGCTAAGTTTTGTAGCCCTCTAAAGCTCGTAGTCACTGGCAGAACTACCAGGGATGCAGGGTTTGCAGTTGCGACTGGGTCCTGGCACTCCACCACTTTAGTAAAATTATTAGTCTGAATTGTTTTAGACAAACTGTCACATGACACTAAAAAAAGGAACAGCAATCGGTATCGGCGAGTACTGGAGGAAAATTATCAGTACTCGTCTGGAAAAAATTGTATCAGTGCACCTCTACTTTAAAACCCTTGGGGTTGAGTTATTTCCATGACTCCTCTCCCTGTGCCTCAATGAAACAAAATTATGTATTGTACTGCAGAATAATAAAGGAGACACTAATAAAACATAGTAGCTTAGGAAGGAAACTATGAACTAACCTTACCCTGTATCCTTGTGTGGTATATTTAATTTTGTATTTGTTTTCAGATTTAAAAATCATATTTGCTGGTATACCTTTGTAATTCCCTGCATTGTAACAAAATGACATTAGATCAAGTTATCCATCATACCCAACCACACAGGCACATGTTAAATATTTAAAACTGTAAACAACCATTATTATGATTTCCCTGCTTGCTCTAGCTATAAGTACATGCAGCTCAAACTGAACCATTTCAAGCTGCAGCCTGAATTTAGCTACAAGCGTATAAGCACAAGGGCATCAATCTGAGTGTGTGAAGACAGAATCTGAACATTTGCCAGGAACAAGACACATGCACTCACTATAGGGTTGCCACCTTTTCTTCAAGCGAAACCCGAACACTCTAGCGAAGCGCAGACATTTTTTGGGACAAATGAATCGCGGCTTATTCATAAGTAAATTGCGCCACCCATTCATATGTAAATTTCACAGTCCAGACTATTTTCAGTGGGGGGGGG
>NW_017306276.1:2155458-2178900 GCF_000935625.1 Nanorana parkeri | reverse complement strand
GGGGGGGGCAGAAGCCCCTATCTTAATTTTGGTTGCCCCTGTCTCTTTGACATCTTGTGTCCGGGTTTCTGCTGCCATGAAACCCGGACACAGCATTCAAAACCCGGACTGTCCGGGTGAATCCTGGATAGGTGGCAACCCTAGCTCACTACTGCCATGCTTGAGTTAAATGGATTGCGAAAATGGAAAACTAACTAAGAAATGTTAAAGTGTATTGTGGCAGTGCGTGGCAATGCCACTATGTAATCTCCATTTCCGTGTCCATATTTTGATGTGTCCAGCGCATGCTGATGGCACAGGTGTGTACAGCCTTTAAAATGAAGGTGTTGGGAAGTGTTCAGAGCTCCACCTGGGAGACAGGAAAGCTCCACCCAGGAGTCAGAGTGGAGTCCCATGCAGCAGGGTGCTGCAGGTTGGAAAAGCCAAGTGTGCAGTTTAGCACACGACTGAGGCTGTCTGGAGGAACAGACAGACAGTTGCCTGAGGTCTGAGGCCGGAGCAGCAGTGCAAAGCCAGGAGGCTGGATGGGCATGTGCCGCCAAGGGATGCTAAAAGGTAATTGCTTTATGTTTGTGAACTATCATTTAATAAAAGTGGGCAAGGAAGCTCTGAAATGAAGATTTCTGCAAGTGAATGCGTCCTTAATGCGCTACTGTTTGGAGCGAATTCTCATAGAATCTAAACCCAAAAGCAAAAATTTTACATATTACAGCTTAGATGCATTAGCTTTCTTCTTCTTCTTTTTTCTTTTCACCTGTTGACTTGACCAGTAAAGGTGCCCATACACCTTACGGTTATCGGACTAAACTTTTCGTACGACGACCCCATCCTGCTCTGATTATCGCAAGGTTCAATCAGCGGTAGTTTAAAAAAAAACACCTGGATGACTTGCGGTAATTGACCGCAATTAATTTCGTTTGCGCATGTGCACTGTTAATCGTAGGACTTTTGACGAACGGAAACGTCCACCAACCATGCGAACATCGTGCGATCGACCAAAGTTTTCAAACATGCTTGACTATCAAAAGTCGTACGATTGTACAGTACTATCGGTCGGGCACTCTATTCACACGTTACGATTGTCGTACGAAAAGTCGATCGCATATGATTATCGTGCGATAATCGTAAGGTGTATGGGCACCTTAAGTCTGTTGTTAGTCAACTTCCTTCAAAAGGTCAAGCTGTCCAGCAAAAGTGGCAGATAGAAGGTTGGGCCAAACCATTTGACTGACAGGGTGCTTACAATGGTCGGCTTTTATTAATCACTTGCTGGCCGGAGCAATTTCTTACTATTGGCACACACATGATAAAATCTGAATTTGGTTAGAAAACAGCTTCAAACGCCCAAACAATTCATTATTTTCTGAATGCAGAGGCCCTGTAGAATAAGAAAATGCTAGTTGCAATGTTGTATGTCGCACGGTATTTGCGCAAGTGTTTCTCAGGATAAAATACACTAAAATGAAATTTAGTGAACAGAATATATTACCCATTTTTTTGGTAAAATATAAAAGACGGGGTCACCCCGGGTAAATGGATACCAAGCATGTCAAGCCTTAAAACTGCGTTCGCCCGTGAAGCCGCAAAAAACTACAATATCCAAAATTTCCCATAGGGGAAATTTTAAAAGCTTGTATTGCTCATCAGTTTAGTGTTATCAGTGATTGAGGGGCCTAGAATTATTGCTCTCACTTCGACGTTCGCGGCGATATGTACCACGCGTGGAGGAATTTTCCTTTTTGCACATAGGTGCACCAACGCATGTTTGAGTATGCATGTGCATGCACGGGGGCGGGCAGGAGACTTTTAAAAAAATGTTTGCTTTTTTTATGTGCTACTTTAATTTTTTTTTTTAAACTAACTTTATTGCCATCACATAGGGGGCTAACAAGCCCCCTATGTAATAGCAAATAGGGTGTGACAGGTCTTTTTTACAGAGACATCAGGGGTCTTTCAGACCCCTTTTGTCACCTAGGGACCCCAAATAAGCTGAGGAAGCAGAGATCTGACACCGGAAGTGATGTAATACACATCACTTCCAGGTCCAGTGATCGGAGGAGAGATAAGCGAGTGGAAGCCTGCTGATCTCTCTCTGATCGTTGCGGGGAGACCCGCAGTGCAGGTCCGGGCCCCCATGGGGGATAGCGGAGCCGGCGGCGGTGCAGGGGGGTAGGGCCACGATTGGGATGCCATAAGCTAGTAATGGCAATGGAAGTGTGTTTTACGTTCGTGCGCGCTTTGTGAATGCCAGTCTCTTGACAGCCACAGACATGACTTCCAGAGGCAGATGCATGATAGGGTTTGTAGTTTCACCACAGCTGGAGGGATGTATTTTGGATACCCCTGCTATATGCTGTGACTTTAGAGCTCCTTTAATTGGCGTCCTATGCTGATAAGGCTACAAACTTTGATGTAACTTGTTGAGTTCATGTGTCTACTGATATAATGCAAATAACAGTTAAGCTGAGTGAAATGCTTGTTATTTTTGACTAGAATATAAAAAAAGAACTTGTTAGGATTCTTTGTGTACTATGGGATTAACCAAATGCTTGTGATTGCCAAAAGGTTGGTAGTGTTCTTAAATACAACATATAAGACATGAGAATGTTTTCCATTCACTGTTATTTTTTCCATTGTGTTTGTAACTGAATTCTAAGTAAACTGAAATGTGACTGCTGATTGTATAAGGAAAGTGTGTTCTTACCATGCAAAGTGACATGACATATCGCTGCAGCTAGCGCACATAGGGTTCCGGATGTCGGCTTGTATAGCAGCACAGTGGTTAGTACTAGAGCTTGAAGCGCTGGTAACCTGAGTTCAGTTCAGTAACATTGTGTTCCCTATGTTTAGTTTTCTCTGGCAGTCACAGTTTCCTTCCACAATCCAAAAACATGCCAACAGATTAGTTCAGCTCTGCCCTGATTGGGGGAGTACCTCTGTGTGCTTGTATGACTGTGCCAAGTCAATGACTGATTACTGTTTTTGATTCACAAGTTCTGTATAATTGCAGGATATAAAGCGGATAGTGTAACAGCACAGCACACATAACAAAAAAAAAAACAGTTATGAGAAACCTGCCTAGGAGCTAACTATCTAAGGCTCCATTCAGGGGCAGAAATACCGCTGGTGTACCGGGGCCTGAGGCTGTGGGGGGCCCAGTGAGGTCCGGGCCACCCCTCCCCCCCCCCGGTGGAATATGGGTCAGTGCAGGGTCCCGGTATTAGAACACCGGGGCCCCGCACTGCCAACGGCCTTCTTAGCAAGGGGGCGGGTCCTTTGACTCACCGCTCCTCTCCCAGCCGTGTCCCTAGTGACAGGCGGCGTGAGAGAAGTGTGTGTGTCACATGCCCCGCCCCCTGCAGTTCACACCGTCTGTCTGAGATGCAGTGAGGCTCTGGCAGGGTGAGTCCGAGCGGGGAGGGCTGAGGGTTGCGTGCTGTTATTTCATTTAATTAGAAAAGTGGATTATAATGGGGAACATTACACTGTAATCTTCCCTATTATAAATCTATTTATCTGATTAAATGATTACAGACAGGGCCGCTGTTCTATCAAAGTTTGTGACTACGTTAGAATGTGTGACCGCTCATATAGTCACACATTTTAGCGCAATCCCACCCAGTTTTTTGCGGCGGTGGAATGTGTGAGAAAGCATTGGAATGCTTCACCTATTGGTGGTCACACATTCCACCGACGGAAAAACTGGGCGGAATTACGTTAAAATGTGTGACCACGTCACCGGTCACACATTCTAACGTAGTCACAAACTTTGATAGAACACCGCCATCAAGGGGGTATGGCCGGTACCCATGTGAGGTACACATGGGTATCAGCTGTACCAGGGGTGGCATGGCAAAGGTGACAGGGGAGGGGGTGGAGGAGGCCGGGACCCAGCAGCAGCAGGTAAGAAGAGTTGGGAGGAGGTACAGGGAAAGGGACCCCGACGACAAGGCCACCTGGGACCCTGCAGAGCCCACCATAGAGAGTCTCAGATGGGCTATGCAGGATCTATGGTGTGCTCTGCAGGGTCTCAGGTGTCCACCACTAAAAGCGCCTACAATGGGCACGTAAGCATCAGAACGGGACCACAGAGCAATAGAAGAAGGCAGCCTGGTCTGATGAATCATGTGAATCATACCATGTGGATGGCCGGGTGTATGCATGTCCGTTACCTGGGGAAGAGATGGCACCAGGATGCACTTCGGGAAAAGGGTAAGCCGGAAAAGGCAGTATAATGTTTCTGGGAATGTTCTGCTGGGAAAACGCGGGTCCTGACTTTCATGTGGATGTTACTTTGACACGCCCCACCTTCCTAAACATTGTTGCTGACCAAGTACACCCCTTTTTGGAAACAGTATTTATTCTGACTCCAACCGCTATAATAGTGATTTATTCCTTGCTAAGACCTCTATGCCTGGCCTGTATAAGCAGATACAATCAACGTTTTTATCAGATAGTTGAACTCACCAAAAACCTTTTCATCCACGAAGATCTTTATTGAATGCAGCAGGTTAAAGCAGACAACAGGATGTAGCAGATGATTGAAAATACGGTATTTGCAGGTCAAAAGATGGTAATGCTTTTCCCCATGGGAGCATACAAAGATGTGGCAGTGAAACAAGTGGCCATGATACCACAAAGACAATGTGAAGAAGAAAGGGGAAATACATCATAAAATGGGAGGGAACATAGTAAAAGGTTGTGCTCTAACCAAAATGACCACAATGGCAGTATATAAAACAACTATACATTTAGAAATGTTTAGTAATGACAATCTACAAACACATACTTTTAGATAATTGACGGATTTGTATTCTTTGCAGACCTTATTTCTCTTTTCTTCCCCAGTCTTCTGACAGTGGCCATGTTTATTAAGGGCCGATTACTAGCTTTCTATACTTCCTGGAACTCTGGCAAATGTGACTAGGACATGTGACCATGCACACCATCGCAAGGGAGGAAAATGCCATGAGATTACAGATGAGATTTCCAGGCAATGCTCTGCTGATGACAAGGCAATCCCAGTGTACATTGCTTTGGTAAACTGAAGTCATTTTGCCCTTTCACAGCAGGAAGTGATGCTCTGCAAGTGTAAGTATTTCATAATCACAGCATTTTATACCTGACATGTCTATGTTATTATTAATCATCATACATAGAGGGATGCATTGGTAGAAATTGATTTTTGAGTGTAAAGGCCCGCTTCAAGGAAAAATGAACTATGTAATTCTCAATTCACAGTAAAATGAATATTAAGCATGACTATTTATGGTGTCACATTTTCATAAAACAGATTTAATAGCACAGTATTCCCTAATGGCGGTGGCCTCTGTTGGCAAGATACCGAGTTTGAGTTATTGACCTGGCCTCCAAAAACACAAAACTCCCCTTGCAGTAGGGCTGCCCCATGCACTGCAAGGGTTAACTGCTTGTTTAAGGGTAGCTGTGCAAAGGGCTTTTACTTTACTTTTACTTACCTGATTCCCTCTCCCTTGGCAAGTTGCCGCTCATCTCTCTTCCCTCTGCTTTGGTTTGTATACTACCCCTCAGCGTCTTCATGTATAATGCAGGGCTATGGGTCTTGTGTTCCACTTGTTGACATAAGTAGGTCTCCAGCCAATGGAGCATAGGGGGAAGAGGCTGTGGGTGCTGGTCTTTTATCCTGGAGGAAGCAGGAACAGGTAAGTAAAAGTCCTCTTTCCCAGGTACACTACACCTAATCAAACAGTTAACACTTGCAGTGTGGGGGCAACCACACTGCAAGGGGAGTTTTTGTTTTTCCTGGACTGTCCCATGTAACACTCACATGTGATGCCAAGCCTCCATGATTGAAAGAACTGAATGCAATCAATGAAACAGGCGGGCCAGGGGCAGTATAACCTGTGAGGAAAGGAATAGATGATGCTGGACATCCTCCATCCAGGAAATGAGGTGTGCTCTATTTGACTTGCTGCAGCCTCTAATACACATTATGAGAAGCTTACAGTGTGCAGTGAAAGAGGAGTAAGAAAGGAGCCCGTACAACAATGTAAGACTGAAGGCTGGAGTCAGCTTTAAAGGCTAAGTTCACCTAAACATGTTTGACCATATTCAGGGTGTAACATGAAACACGGTCAGAAAGCAACCCCCTCCCCCTTACCTGAATTACAGGGTTCTTCTCCCTGCATGCTTGTGGTTATATTTTAATTTGGCATGACTGTGCATGGCACTGCCCACACAGCCACATTATCCATTTATTGATGCTTACACTGGCTCTGCATATGGAGAAACAACAAGCGGCAGATGGGTAGTTCTCAATGGAATATAAGTCTGCAGTACCAGAGCATTGCACCTGCAATCCTTGGATCCCAGTTGCAATGCTTTACTGGCTCCATTCCAAAAATACTAAAAGCACATTGTTTTCTTTTATGAAGTGTGCATTTATTTAATTTTTTTCTAGAAGGTGGAATTTCCATTTAATAAAACAGGCATAGATTTACCCCAAAAAAGGGACAGTTCACAGATAAAATATTCAACTGTATATTTGTTTAACTTAAAGTGATATTAAAGTCTATTTATTTTTAAGGCATTTTATAAGCTGATTAAATCACTTACAATGTTTAAAACATTTACTTTCCTGCTGAATCAGCTGGTTCCCTGAGCACTGGACCTAATACCCTGTTTTAGGGTGGCTCCTTTCCCTTGCAGGGTCCTATGGAGCCACCCTTTTGTGTGCTAGTAAGCTGTGTGAGTCTCCACAAACACACAAGCCATGCCTCTCCCCCCCTCCCCACTGCTCTTTCCTCCTCCAAGATAACAGATTGACAGCTGCCAGAGACTGCCTGTACCTTGTGATCTTGTACTGGGCAGGAGGTTCAGGGAAGCTGAGGTGACAGAATTGGAGTCAGCATTTTGGAAACATGATGACTGTAAGCGCTTGGGCAAAAATGTAAAGAAATACTTTGCTGGGCGATGTACACTAAGTGGCCAGATTATTATGACCACCCCATCAGTACATCGTTGGGCCACGAGATGACTTTGTTGGGCCGCCTAGTGACTCCACGAGATGTTGAAAGGTGATGCGAGGAATCTGACACTCCACTGTTGCCCTTCTGTTGTCTTGTACCAGTCTTGCCACTCTCCGTTCTGCCCTAACATTGACTAGTCGCTGACGGCCACAATTCGCACGTTCAGACCCAGATTTTCGGCTGACAGTCCAGTCTTTAAACACTTTAACAATGAGCCCCTCTTGAACATTTAACAAATTCTGCTGTTTTGCTGATACTCGCTCTATGGCTTGCGCCAAAACTCATCCCACGTTCAAAGGCTGTTAAATCGTGTTGTTTACCCATATCTTCAGAAAACAAATCACTTCTACTGTCGTGGTAAACAACCTGCTTCCCTATTTATAATGGTCTGGCCCTCTAGCAACTTCAGCGCAAAATTATAGCTAATTATAGCTAATTTGCCTACAAACGTCAGGTGGTCATAATAAACTGGCCACTCAGTGTATATTTGTTTGATGTGGATTAATTATTGAAAAAAGTTTGAGAGTTTAATACTACTTAAAGTTCAGCTTTAAAATGTCTACATGTGTATCTGTAGTACAAAATGCCTAACAATCACATCTACGTCATATGCATGTATGTTTTCTGTGACAATATGCGCCTCTTCAGCAGCTGTAGTAGTACAAGATCCAAGCATCCCAAACTCAACAATGATACTACTGCTTGAGCCGTTGGACCGTTATAATGCCCATGACTCGGAGTTATCATTCTACAATCCGGTGCAAAGTTATGCCAATACTATCATCTGACTAACTAGAAGAAAGGAATGAAGGAACAAAGTAAGGACGCTCCGGCACATCTCGCAGATTGTTATGAAATCAGATATTGTTCTTCTTAGGTATTGTTTTACAGTAGAAGGATTTTAGACAGACAGAAAGGCAGACAGACACCATCATCCTAGATGAACAGAGCAATTGTCACATCATCAGATTCAGTCAACAGACATCACATGATATTTACTCTGAATTCTTTACCCTGCTACTCATAAATCATACTGACTGTTTATTAAGGACACTGACAAGTTTTGTCTTGTTCAGAATGTCATTTAGAAGCTATGTAAACAGGATTAATTTCACATTAATTAACTGTGTACCTTCTGTTTAATTCATTGGCCTCCTAATAAAAATGGGCTTGTTGAATTGTATTTATCTGTATAGCTATATGTTGCCTGTAGCTAAATTGTATTGTTCCACATGTATACCATTCATGCAAGCATTCAAGTGACACATAACAATTTCTCTCACTTGGGGGCAAATTTGTAAAGCTGAAATTCTCTTCACACATTTTATGACTCAATTCAGCCATTATATTTTTCTTTCTAAGACCTCTAAAAGAGTTAGAAGAATTTCCTTTGTTTTAAGAAGTCCAGAAAACTAGACTGAGGGCTTATCAGCTTTATTGTTTCCTGACTTACTAGGCCCATAAGGAGTGTACAAGAACTGTTCATTAACATGTAAAATCTCCAGAGCACTGAAAAGGGTTCCATGAATGTATAAAATCTCCCAAGAAACTGAAGAGGGTTCCATGAACATATATAACATACAAGATCTCCAGGACACTGAGGAGGGTTCCATGAACATATAAGATCTCCAGAACACTGAAGAGGATTCCATGAACATATAAGATCTCCAGAACACTGAGGAGGGTTTCAGGAACATATAAGATCTCAAGAACACTGAGGAGGGTTCCATAAACATATAAGATCTCCAGAACACTGAGGAGGTTTCCATGAACATATAAGATCTCCAGAACACTGAGAAGGGTTCCATGAACATATAAGATCTCCAGAACATTAAAGAGGGTTCCATGGACATATAAAACCTCCAGAGCGCTAAGGAGGGATCCATGAACATATAAAATCCCCAGAGCACTAAGGAGGGTTCCATGAACATATAAGATCTCCAGAACACTGAGAAGGGTTCCATGAACATATAAGATCTCCAGAACAATGAGAAGGGTTCCATGAACATATAAGATCTCCAGAACATCAAAGAGGGTTCCATGGATATATAAAACCTCCAGAGCACTAAGGAGGGATCCATGAACATATAAAATCTCCAGAGCAGTGAGGAGGGTTCCATTAACATATAAAATCTCCATAACACTGAAGAGGGTTCCATGAACGTATACAATCTCCCAAAAGGCTAAAGAGGGTTCCATGAACATATAAGATCTCCAGAACAATGAGAAGGGTTCCATGAACATATAAAATCTCCAGAGCAGTGAGGAGGGTTCCATTAACATATAAAATCTCCATAACACTGAAGAGGGTTCCATGAACGTATAAAATCTCCCAAAAAACTGAAGAGGGTTCCAGGCACGTATAAAATCTCCCAAAAAACTGAAGAGGGTTCCAGGCACGTATAAAATCTCCCAAAAAACTGAAGAGGGTTCCAGGCACGTATAAAATCTCCCAAAAAACTGAAGAGGGTTCCAGGCACGTATAAAATCTCCCAAAAAACTGAAGAGGGTTCCAGGCACGTATAAAATCTCCCAAAAAACTGAAGAGGGTTCCAGGCACGTATAAAATCTCCCAAAAAACTGAAGAGGGTTCCAGGCACGTATAAAATCTCCCAAAAAACTGAAGAGGGTTCCAGGCACGTATAAAATCTCCCAAAAGACTGAAGAGGGTTCCATTAACATATAAAATCTCCATAACACTGAAGAGGGTTCCATGCATGTATAAAATCTCCCAAAAAACTGAAGAGGGTTCCAGGCACGTATAAAATCTCCCAAAAAACATAAGATAGTTCCATTAACATATATGATCTCCAGAACACTGAGGAGGGTTCCACGAACATATAAGATCTCCAGGACACTGAGAAGGGTTCCATGATCATATAAGATCTCCAGAACACTGAGAAGGGTTCAGGAGGGTCCATGAACATATACAATCTCCATAACACTGAAGAGGGTTCCATGCATGTATAAAATCTCCCAAAAAACTGAAGAGGGTTCCAGGCACGTATAAAATCTCCCAAAAAACTGAAGAGGGTTCCAGGCACGTATAAAATCTCCCAAAAAACTGAAGAGGGTTCCAGGCACGTATAAAATCTCCCAAAAAACTGAAGAGGGTTCCAGGCACGTATAAAATCTCCCAAAAAACTGAAGAGGGTTCCAGGCACGTATAAAATCTCCCAAAAAACTGAAGAGGGTTCCAGGCACGTATAAAATCTCCCAAAAAACTGAAGAGGGTTCCAGGCACGTATAAAATCTCCCAAAAAACTGAAGAGGGTTCCAGGCACGTATAAAATCTCCCAAAAGACTGAAGAGGGTTCCATGAACATATAAGATCTCCAGGACACTGAGAAGGGTTCCATGATCATATAAGATCTCCAGAACACTGAGAAGGGTTCAGGAGGGTCCATGAACATATAACATCTCCAGAGCACTAAGGAGGGATCCATGAACATATAAAATCCCCAGAGCACTAAGGAGTGTTCCATAAATGTGTAAAATCTCTAGAGCATTAAGGAGGGTTCCATGAACATATAAAATCTCCATAACACTGAAGAGGGTTCCATGAATGTATAAAATCTCCCAAAAGACTGAAGAGGGTTCCATGAACATATAAGATCTCCAGGACACTGAGGAGGGTTCCATGAACATATAAGATCTCCAGAACACTGAGGAGGGTTCCATGAACATATAAGATCTCCAGAACACTGAGGAGGGTTCCATGAACATATAAGATCTCCAGAACACTGAGGAGGGTTCCATGAACATATAAGATCTCCAGAACACTGAGAAGGGTTCCATAAACATATAAGATCTCCAGAACACTGAGAAGGGTTCCATGCACATAACAGATCTCCAGGAACACTGAGGAGGGTTCCATGAACATATAAGATCTCCAGAACACTGAGGAGGGTTCCGTGAACATATAAGATATCCAGAACACTAAAGAGGGTTCCATGGACATATAAAATCTTCAGAGCGCTAAGGAGGGTTCCATGAACATATAACATCTCCAGAGCACTAAGGAGGGTTCCATAAATGTGTAAAATCTCCAGAGCACTAAGGAGGGTTCCATGAACATATCAAATCTCCAGAGCAGTGAGGAGGGTTCCTTGAACATATAAAATCTCCATAACACTGAAGAGGGTTCCATGAATGTATAAAATCTCCCAAAAAACTGAAGAGGGTTCCATAAACATATAGAACATATAAGATCTCCAGAACACTGAGGAGGGTTCCATGAACATATAAGATCTCCAGGACACTGAGAAGGGTTTCATGAACATATAAGATCTCCAGAACACTGAGGAGGGTTCCATGCACATATAACATCTCCAGGAACACTAAGGAGGGTTCCATGAACATATAAGATCTCCAGAACACTGAGGAGGGTTCCGTGAACATATAAGATATCCAGAACACTAAAGAGGGTTCCATGGACATATAAAACCTTCAGAGCGCTAAGGAGGGTTCCATGAACATATAAGATCTCAAGAGCACTAAGGAGGGTTCCATAAATGTGTAAAATCTCCAGAGCACTAAGGAGGGTTCCATGAACAATATAAAATCTCCAGAGCAGTGAGGAGGGTTCCATGAACATATAAAATCTCCATAACACTGAAGAGGGTTCCATTAACGTATAAAATCTCCCAAAAAACTGAAGAGGGTTCCATGAACATATAAAGCATATAAGATCTCCAGAACACTGAGGAGGGTTCCATGAACATATAAGATCTGCAGAAAACTGAGGAGGGTTCCATAAACATATAAGATCTCCAGAACACTGAGGAGGGTTCCATGAACATATAAGGTCTCCAGAACACTGAGGAGGGTTCCATGAACATATAAGATCTCCAGAACACTAAAGAGGGTTCCATGGACATATAAAAACTCCAGAGCGCTAAGGAGGGTTCCATGAACATATAAAATCTCCAGAGCACAACGGAGGGTTCCATAAATGTGTACAATCTCCAGACCACTAAGGAGGGTTCCATGAACATGTCAAATCTCCAGAACACTGAGAAGGGTTCCATAAATGTGTAAAATCACCAGAGCACTGAAGAGGTTTCCATAAATATGTAAATAAATCTCCACAGCACTGCAGAGGGTTCTATAAATGTGTATAATTTCCAGTGCATTCCAGTGCGATATGAATGGCACCACAACGCCCTCTCCCGCCCCACTACGCGGGAGGCTTGGTTTTGTGATATAGTACATTCCGGGCACAGAACCGCGCTGGAACGCACTGGACATGGTGTGAATAGGTCCTAAAATCTCCAGAGCCCTGAGGAGGTCTTCATTACTGTATAAAAGATTTAGAGCACTGAAGGGGGCTCCATAAATGTGTAAAATATCTAGAGCAATGGAGAGGGTTCCATTAACATGTAAAAACTCCAGAGCACTGAAGATGGCTCTATAAATGTGTAAAATCTCCAGAGCACTGAAAAGGGCTCCATAACTGTGTAAATTCTCCAGAGCACTGAAGAGGATTCCGTAACTGTGCAAAATCTCCATAGCCCTGAGGAGGGCTCCATAAATGTATAAAATCTCCAGAGCACTGAAAAGGGTTCCATAAACTTGTGAAATCTCCACAGCACTGAAGAGGGTTCAATAAACATATCCACAGCATACAGACCACTCTGTAAACTTGTAAAATCTCCAAAGCACCGCAGAAGTTTCGTAAAACTTGTAAAATCTCCATAGCACTGTAGGCCACTCTTTAAATGTGTAGCATCTCCAGAGCACCACAGAGGGTTCCATAAACTTGTAAAATCTCCAAAGCACTGCAAGACTCTCCATAAACTTTTAAAATCTCTAGAGTACTGCCTTGTAACTTGTAAAATCTCTTGACTGCAGAGCACTCTGTAAACCTGTTAAATCTCCTAATCACTGCAAAGTGCTCCATAAACCTGTAAAATCGATTAAGCACTGCAGAATACCCTGTATACTTGTAAAACCAGTAAAGTACGTCAGCTCATAAAATCACCATAGCGTGGCAGGGTATGCTGCAAACTTGTAAAATCTCTTGAGAGCTGGCATATGGTTTCAGCAACGCATAGCTGTGACCCCCATTGCCCATACCTTAAAAGCCTTCCATATATAAAAATGCTGCACAGAAGACACTGACTAGCAGTCCCTGGTGGACAAATACCAGGGAGAACTGGGACACTGCAAATAAGATATGGTGGGCTGGTGGCCCAGTATAGGTACTCCCCCATTCAGACCTCAATCAGAGCAGGACTGGCAGTCAGTGACACTTGCTGGGCATTATACAGCTACCTGTTCCCTGTTCAGACCTAAGATCACAGCACATGGCAGAGAGAAGTCTTCCAGAATGAACTTGCTTTGTGACCAAATGCAGAGAACTGCAAAGGAAGTCAACACTGGAAGAAAGCAAAATTGTAAAATGTGTTCTGCTCCTTTGTTTGAGGAAATTGAATTTTGAGCATTATTTGTAATGATGGCATAGTATGTTATATATTATTTTATTTGGTAAGTCCATATAATTTCCACAGGGCATGAGTTATCATGTTCCACTCATAAAGACCCTCATATAGTCTAAAAACTGGCCTTTCTACATTTTGTCACTGGGTATGCCAAATCATATATTACATTTGCTTAGTTTTGGAAGGACATCTTCTTCCAGTACTTGATGAAATACATCATGGAAAAAAGGGACAGGGCTCCGCAAGCATTTCAGTAACACTACTACACTAGAACAATGCTTTTAGAAGTGCTGCTGTAAATAAAATGTTGTGTAAAACATTTATCATATCTGTGTGGCAGATGATGACGGGAAAGCTAGTTGTTATGCTCTATGAAATCAATGGGATAGAAAACGATCCATGTTAATTATAATAAAGTATTAAAATGGTAAAGAAAAAGTTAGTTTATCTCTTGGTGCTAAATGGTTGCTGTCACACAATCCTCCAGAAGCTGTTCTTTCTTTCACACCCTTTAGGGGGGCTGCTCATCAAAAGACTCTGGGGTTCCCATCATATACATAGAAAGTGAAGTGTAAAAACTTTTTTAATAGTCCACACACATATGGGGTCTATTCACAAAACAGTGAAGAGTTTGGAGAAGGCAGGAGAAGTGAACAATCTCGGACAACATAGCTGATTTGGAAAAATTCTCCTATTCAGCTCACTTTCCAGCTGAGCTATGTTGTCCTAGATTGTTCACTTCTCCTGCCTTCTCCAAACTCTTCACCCTTTTGTGACTAGACCCCTATAGTCTTTTTTTCTAATCCAGCCTAAGCAACCGGTGGTCATTGATGTGACCGGAGGCAGTTTTTGTACGCAGTCAGAGTGGAACATTCCTTGGGCACTGATTTTGTGGCTTCTTTGACGAGCGTGTTGAGATTTTATAATTGTGAGTACATATAACTAGGGATGCACTGATACCAGTATTTTGGTATCGAATACCGATACTTTTTTTTCCGGTACTCACCGATACCGAAAGTCCCATTAAAGAAGTCAGGCGGCGTGTAATGACTCGCCACCTGGCTTCTTGATTAGCAGGGCTGATGAGGGAGCATGAAGCCGGCTTCCCGGCCAATCAGAATCATTAACCGGCGCCTGGCTTCCTGATTGGCCAGCTTCCCGATCAATCGGGAAGCTGGGCAGCGAGTCATTACACGCTGCCCGGCTTCCTGATTGGCTGGGAAGCCGGCTCCATGCTGCCGGCTCCATGCTCCCTCGTCACAAATGATGAGGGAGCATGGAGCCGGCTTCCTGGCCAGTCAAGAAGCCAGGTAGCATGTAATGACTCGCTGCCCGGCTTCCTGATACCGGAAGTATCAGGCTAGGCAAGTACTCACCCAAATATTTGGCATCTGTACCGATACCGTTACTAGTATCAGTATATGTGCATCCTTACCTATAACCGTGGTTTACTGTTCTATTGAAACATGTTTTACACATGGAGGCGGTGCTTTGTTGTTTTTATCTTCCGAGTATTAAAATGGTGCCTGCGCTATGGCCAACAGCACAGAGGCCTACCAAGAGGCTTCAATTTGAAGGAACCTGGATGATTAGCCTAGAAAGGAGGTCCTAGCTCAGAACACTTCTGAAATGAGAAGAAGGCGAGTGTCATCTCTCAGTGTATGAAATCAATGTGATCTTAAATATTCTGGGTCCAATTCACAAATTTGCACAGTATGATATTGTCTAGTTCTCAATAAAATAAATCAGCTCTAATCAGAACCTGGAGAACTATGATACTCCTTCCAAAAATTAACAAACAGATATTTCACCTTGCAATGGGAAGTTAAACATGCGTGTAAACCCAAGAACAAAAACTTTATATATTGCAGCATACCGGTACTTATTGTGGTGAATTAATTTATTTTCTCTTTTCTGGCTTTTTTCCCCTTTATTTTCATCCTGCTATTAACACTCTTTCTGTCCTAGGGTGACAACACTCACTCACTATACTGCATCTATAAAGGAGCAGCATGTCACCCTAGGACAGAAAGTGTGTTAGTACTACAGAACACCCGCCCCTCTCCTCATCTCAATAAGATATGATGGAGGTATTCCGTAGATTACAATGTTGAACTATGCAGGGCTAATAATACTGCTTAAACTAACACTGCACAGTGCACATGATAGCACTGGATTTCTGGCTATGTTTGCACGCATCGACCAAATATAAAAACACATATAATGATATATTTAATACATTGTAAAAGGAACAAATAATAGAAGATCACTGCTAAGGTTTGCATAGTAAGAAGACCTCCAGTCAAAACGTTTATTAACCCTTGCAGTGGGGCTACCCCCTGCACTGTAAGGGTTAACTTCTAGGTTAAAAAAAGTTATACTCACCTAAACCGTGGAACCGGCTTGATCTTAAAACCGGTCCTTCCAGCCACTCTCCCCCTTCTCTGCAGTAGCCTAAGGTCCTGTAAATTATCACGTTCTACATACAGTGTATAGATGTGTTGACAGTAAGGAACATTCCAATGCTGCAGCATAGGAGGAGAGAGACTTCATAGACCAGAGATGCAGGGAGGCGGCTTAACTCATGCAGTGTGGGGGTAGCCCCACTGCAAGGGTTAATAAACGTTTTGCCCAGAGTTCTTTAAGTTCCTGGGTCTAAGCATTATAATTAGAGGTGCACCGAAATTTAATTTTGAGACCGAAATCGAACATTTTAAAAATATCAGGCCGAAACCGGAAAATTTCCATCTTACAATAGAAAAAGAGATTGAGGACACAGAGTCCTCAATCTCTTTTTCTGCAGCCCCAGCACTGAATGAACAGAAATCCTTTATACTGTACTGAGTGTTCCTGTTCATTCATAAATTGTGGATATAGTATGAGTTACTTTGTCCACAATCATGAATGAACAGGAAGTGATGTAGATCACTTCCTATTTATTCATAACTGGTGCATAGTAACTCACAAAGTATCCAGTTATTTATAAACATTCAGCGATCACTGATCTCTGACTGTTTGTATACCGCTCTCCATCCTGGATTGGCTCTCACAGGAGGCTGAGCGGGCGGTGCGGGGAGGAGAGCTCCTCCTGTGACACCCTCACAGCGCTCTCCTCCCCTCTCGGCCTCCTGACAGTTTCTCTCCCCTACGCTGGATGCTGCCATGTGTCAGAGAAAAACACAGAACAGCGCATAGCAAGGAGGGGAGAAACATTGGATGCACCGCAATTTCAGCCGAAAGTGCCATTTTCAACATACAAAAGTATGTTTCCAGCGGGCGAAATTTCTGTGCATCCTTGGTTATAATCTCTTATACCAAGTCCAATGCACATACAGGTACTCTCTTGTGTGTTAAGCTGGCCATAAACTGTTACATTGTTGCGGGCAGTACAAAAAAATATATAACAGATTCCTCCATCCAAGCGTAACAGCGTGGATGTACGAATCTCCCGCTGTGTTCTTTGCACTCTGAGGCTGGGTCCACACCTGGGCGTTCCTATAGGCGCGTTTTATGCTCGTTTTTTTAAGCACGTTTTTTTGTTCAATGAAACGCTCGCTTTTTAACCTCCCTGGCGGTATGGTTTATTTTTTTCTCTATCTTTTTTTCCTTTTTTAAAAAAAACTTTTTAAATTCCCGCCGGTTCCGCCCCCTGCAACGCGAACGCTCGCAAGGGACGGAACCCGGAAGACGGCAGCGGCCGGAGGACACAGCAGGGATCGCGGACAAGGTAAGACCTACGCCGTATTCCTGAGTGTGGCTCGTGGTTACCGCTTTGTTAACCCGAGCCACATTCGAAATACCAATGGATACGGGCGGAAATCCGCCCCAAAGAAGCTCAAGTACTATTTTGAGCGTTAGGCGTTTTTCAGCGCTTCGATCAGCGCTGAAAAACGCTCAGGTGGGAACCATGCCCATACCAATTAATAGGATTTCACTAGCTGAGCTTTTTTCAGCGCATCCATCAGCGCGGGAAAACGCCCAGTTGTGAACCCAGCCTAACAGTGTTGGGTGTGCCACTGCCACATAACACAAAAAGTGATGGTAGCTAATAAGATGCTGTCCATGTTCGCCCAAAGATTTTTCATGTTGCTCCTTCGATTTTCTGATTGAAGGATGCCAGACAGAAAGGTGCACCCACTGTGTGAGTTTCAGCCGGTTTATTCTCAGTGTATGGCCATCTTTACATTCTAATTATTGTTTGAGTTTCCTGTACATTCGGCAAGGAAAAAGTCTTCTTGTTTTACAGATACAAAGAAAAGATGGCATTCTGGGAATCTAAGCCAAGAGTGTGTTAGTGCTCTAAAAGATGGATGATGGATGTATGATTTCACAAGTGAACTATCTTAGAAATGGAGACCTGAAATCCAAATGTCATTAGTAATCTATAAATAAAAGGCATGGGACTCATAAAAATGCAGCCTGCAGACATTCTACGCTTCTCTGCACACTTGTATGGGTGACTCATCATACTGACCTCTTTTGCTCAATGTTAGAACATATCTCTTAAAGCCCAAGTGAACTTCCATTTTAATTTAGCAAATACATTTTGGGTGCATCAAAATAAAAGGGGTGCAAAGAGTAGCCTGTGTCCTGCCAGCACACTGCAGAGTGGTGTGAAAGCAGTGGTCTCTCTGCAGTGGTCCAACATGCCCTTTGCTTAATCAGAGTCAGTAGTGGAGAGCTATAGGTCTAACTCAGTAGGGGGGGATGTCAGACCCCTGAAATGAGACCACTATTTTCACACAGAGAGCAACCACTCTGCAACTGCTGGCAGGGAACAGTCTTTTCTGGTTAGGGCAAGTTCACAGCAGCCTCAGTGCCATTCGGGGCCGGAATGCACTGGATTGCATTCCGGCCAGCTCACTGTGTTCTGGGGCGGGAGGGGGTGTGGCATTCAAGTCAATGGTACTACAGCCACGCCCCCTGGCTGCAGTGCGATTGCCCGCATTAGAACAATGCTTGCGTTCCGGTCCAGTGCGGTCAGAACAAAAGTGCATGCAGCGATCGCACTGCGGTGCGCGGGGTGTGGCTGCGGTGGTTCCATCTACTTGAATGCCACGCCCCATCCCGCCGGGATGCAATTCAGTTAGTTCCGGTACTGAATCGGGCCAGAACGCACTGGAGTTGGTGGGAACTAGCCCTTAGACTGTGGCTTATTCAGAAAAAAATACTAACTGTAAGACAACGAACACATTTTGTTTTGATGCACCTGGAATGTATTTAGGAAAATTAAACTGAAGGTTTAATCGTGCTTATAGAGGTGCACTCAATGTTGAACAACTGCCAATCAAGCTTAAACATCTGCCATTTAAATACATGCAAGGCCTACAATCTACCAGCATAGTCCCTAATTATTATCTAAAAGAGAGTCTATGCACCATGCCACCTTATCTCCTCTAACCACCTTCTTTCCAAATCTATGATCACACAGGCCAAGAAGTCTCAGATTCCCAACCGCACCCATTTCAGTACATTAGGGTGGCATATATCTTAATTTGCACACCATGGGACTGCACTATTTTAACTATGCACATCACTGATTGGCTGACAGCAGTTATTCACATTTCTGATTCATTGCTACTGCAGTCCACTTGAAGCAAAAAGGTGGCAAAATAGGCCTGGCAAGAAAATGCAATCTTGTCCAAACAACTATTCAAACCGTTCTTTAATCTAGCAATAGGAAAATGATGTGAAACTCAAATTATGGTAAATGGAGAGGTCTTTCTGGCTTTAAAAAATTGTAGTGTTTCCAGGATGGTTTTAACATTTCATTGAATGATTTTACTTTTAATTTTACTTTTGCCTGGAGCTTCTTTTTCGAATGAATTCCAAATTAAAGTAGATGTGCAATGGTTTTTACATATTTTCTTACTTTATTTTTTATGGTAAAAAAACATATTTTCCTTTTTTTAATTAGTATGACTGGATTTGCCGGTTTCCAATAAGTACATAAATAGATTTGAAATTGCAAAACATCTCTCATTTGATTAAATTGCAAGGATTTTAAAACTAACTAGTCTAAGGACGATTTGTGATAATTATCAAGAAATGGGCTGTACATTTTAATATTTGTACTATTACGGCTGGGTAAGATACAATTTCCAATTGTCCATGAACATCTATGACAGTGTAAGGGTTAAATAGTTTAAAATAGAAGTAAGATGAGCTCATCCAGAGAAAATATGCAGAGTATTTCTTATATCAGAGAATGCCAGCATTCACAAATCGACACTGACAGTGTTATAACCTGCAAGTTACAGCACATGTCTTCCAAGAATCCTGAAATATTAACCTCTCAGGAATGAAGAGAGAAAGTCTTGTTGGCTTCAGTTCTATATTGGCCGGACATTAGCTGGTGACCTGGGACTTTCAGCACACATGATGAAAGTGCATGCTAATGAACAGCCTTTTACTCTTTAGGTGCCCATACACCTTACGATTATCGTATGATAATCGTATGCGATCGACTTTTCGTACGACAATCGTAACGTGTGAATAGAGTGTCCGACCGATAGTACTGCACAATCGTACAACTTTTGACGGTCAAGCATGTTTGAAAACTTTGGTCGATCGTACGATGTTCGTATGGTTGGTGGCGTTTCCGTCCGTCAAAAGTCGTACGATTAACACTGCGCATGCGCAAACGAAAAGAATTGCGGTTAATTACTGCAAGTCGTCCAGGTGTTTTTTTTAAACTACCGCTGATTGAACCTTTCGATAATAGGGGCAGTATGGGGCCGTCGTACGAAAACCGTACAACAGTTCGATCATCGGACGAAAAGTTTCGTCCGATAATCGTAAGGTGTATGGGCACCTTTACACTGCAACAACGGTTTTCAATATGGGAACTCAGTGATGGTGACATCCAGGGCCGGCCTTTGGGGTGTGCGAGCTGTGCAGCCACACAGGGTGCCAGGGCAACAGGGGTGCCGGAACATAAGCAGGTAACAGGAGGCGCTCTGGATCCTATAGAGGAACAACAAATCCCAGCAATAATACATTAAACAGCCTGTATAATGTATTATTGCTGGGATTTGTTGTTCCTCTATAGCTGCTGGTGTTCTGCAGTGTGCCGCTGTATTACACATTGGTATTCTGCATTGTATTGTATTGTACATGGTGTTCTGCATTGTATTGTATTGTACATGGTGTATTGTACACGGTTACAGGCATTGATTTGCCATGCGTTCCGGTGCAGGCAATCGCACTGCGGTGCCATTGACTTTAATGCACCGCCACGCCCTCTCCCAACCCAGATCGCAGTGAGCTGGCCGGGATGCGATCCTGTGTGTTCCAGCACTAAATCGGGCCGGAACACACTGGAGCTGGTGTGAAGTAGCCCTGAAAGTTATAACATTCATACCTTTTTTTTATTTTAAAAAAAAAACAGTATCAAAATCATTTTTTTGGGGTGGAGCCTTAATGGTTTCTTGCACCGGGGCCCCGAGGTTTCTAGTTAAGCCTCTGGGTACAGATAATTCTAACATTTAACCAAGCACCACAATAAAGCCACACTGAGATTCTCTCTAATTCATGTGAAAGCAGAATGGACAAAGGATGCGGCATGCAATCGCTATCGCACAGCCTATCATTCACAAAAAGCTTACATATTCAGTAAAATTATTTTTTCAGGCGGTCCATTATCCCTTTCTGGGGAAAGTGTGCTCTTGTATTGTATTAAAATGTCTCATAGCAAATTCCCTGTACACACATAATGTAACACAAACACCTCAGAAAAAAACATAACAGATGTATGCATTTTCAATATTTTGCCTTTTCTGCCATTGTTCAGATAAAAACACCCAAACAGATGAAATAGAATTTCTTTAACAAATTGGTAAATTGTGACATCTAGTGGTCAGAAAAAATTACATTACTATCGCTTAATGACAGTAAAGAATAAGAAGGCAACCAGGACACGGATTTACAAAATGTGGGGACAGAAAATAAATGTTTTATATTTTGCAGATGTTTTATGCATGCCGTATCATTAGGATGATCTGTCATTTTTTTCAATCTTTGAATATTAACAGACATCTTTCAATGCATAGTGTTATTACATTGTATACCAAAGGATTGCTGGTTATATTTACAGAGAAAAGGTTGGAATATAATTTCAACTGCTACTCACCAATTGTTAAATAGCATGCTGTCAGCGACTCCCTTCCTCACCTGGCTCTAGCATCCCAGGGTTGCCCTGCAGCATCCTCTCTCCTGTGGTGCGAGGGACACCAGCTGGGGGGTCAGGTGGCTGATCTGCCAAAGCCTTCCTTTGCCGCCTCTTGCTACTAAGACCTGTTCACAGGTGATCAAATCATTTCTTATTCCATAAGCAAATGATACAGATAAATGCTTCACCCTTGAATTGCTTACCGGGTGCTAGCAATAACAATAGGGCGTAGCAGGTCAATGATGTAAGGCAGGAACCTAATCTGATGCAGCATCTGAAAGGAAATTCTTGAGACAAACATTTTCAGAGGTAAACTAAGGAAAATAAAGCGTTAGGCTTTATAAAATGTTAAAGAGTCACTGTCACTTTGCCGATAATGGGCAAAGACAGTATCCCTGATAGGTGCCTCCCCCGACCCTGTTATATTCACTTTGCCTATGTTGCTTTACCACTCCTCTGCTGCATCCAGACACTCTACCCGATGCTTCTGGATATGGGGGAGTGTGTAACCTGTTACCCTATGATGGTGCTAGTGTCTAGAAGCCACTGGTCACATGATTGAGGGAGTGATGTCACCACTTCCCTGGGTCACCGACACCGCTAATTTCAGCGCCGACTGAGACGGAGGGAAGATCAGCAAGGGAATGCATGCAGGATGATTATATAGTAGTTAGAGGGTAGCACCTTTTTAGAGGTGCTTTGCACACTGTCATTTGATCCTGTGTGGGCAAGGTGACAGTTTCTCTTTAGGTAAACACACAACAGTAAATTAAAGTAGAACTTAAGCCAAAACTTTTTTTTTTTTTAGTTTTGGATAGGGTAAGGGAGGGTTATATAACCCATTATCTTTTTTGGTCATCTGTGTCCCATTGGCAAGATTTCCTTTACTTCCTGTCTGATAGCTACAAGAGGAAGTGATAGGAAATCCCTCCAAAGAGAGGGAAATCCCTGGTGGTAACCATGGTCACCAGAACAAGTGTCACCATTGCATTTTATTTTTTTAAACTTTTTTTTTTTACTTAAAGTAGAATTAAACACTGTTTTTTTTGCATATACAGTATCTTCTGCTAGTTAGCATTAGATGTATGCAAAAACAAACAAAAGTTACCAAATAGGTAAAAACTTACCTGTGCCTCCGCCGCTCGCTCCCGTCTGAAGATTCTCGAGCGGCCGTGAAGGATCATGGGGCGGGTGCATGAGCAGTAGAGATCGTTGGCCGGGAGAAGAGACACAGGGTAAGTCAATGTAAGCAGCTGGAAGCGTGCACGTCAGGCAGACAACGTGGGACACAGAAGACACAGCAGTCAGCGCTGGATCAGAGACCGGCGCTGGAGGGACACCTGAAAACTACTGGAAAAAAGATGATCAGATCAAGAGGCATAATTTAAGGTAAGTACTTAAAGCAGCGTGGGGGGGGGTGACTTTAATGTCACTTTAATTGCTATCACATAAAGGGGCTTCCAAGCCCCCTATCTGATAGCATATTAGTGGTGACAGGATCTCTTTATGGTGATATTAGGGGCCCATTAGACCTTTCCACCTACTCCAATTACGCTAGATCGGGGCAGTAATGGGGGCATAGAGAGGGTGAGCAATTCTTTACCCACAGAATGTAGAATAGAAAGCCATGGGCTTTAAGGTGACTAGTCAGGTCAACTCAAGAACTCCAGGTTTTCTTGAAAGTAGAAGTATTCAAACCAATAAAACCACATTTTATGTTAATTTGTAAGAGAGATCAGCATTCAGAGGGAATGTAAGATCTTCTATTTGCGAGTTCTTGTTCTCCTTGGGTTTCCAGTGTCTGCCCGTAGGTGGAGTAGTC
>NW_017306276.1:2150044-2155397 GCF_000935625.1 Nanorana parkeri | reverse complement strand
CCCAGAGGCAAAGACATGATAGGATTTGTAGTTTCCCCACAGCTGGACTGTCGAGGTTGCCTACCCCTGTTTTAAGGACTACATTATTGTATTCTTATGTGGTTTTCCTCCTTTATTGTCCCTCTTTTTGGTCTGATGTATAGACCTCTAATAATAATAATGTGCTATAAGATATAAAACTACCAAATGTTTTATACTGCACTGATCCTTTCATCTAACCTCACAATTGTTGCATTGTGTATTTTGAAAAGCCGATATAAAGGAAAAGAATTGGTGAAAAATTGGAGTTACGTACCTGGTAACTCTGTTTCTAGGAACCTTCCAGGACAGCATTAGAGAGATATGCTCCTCCCACCGGAACAAGAAACACATCACCCACACTTAAAATAAAAAGGAGCACAAGCCTAGCACGCTTCAGTTAAAACATAAGAACCGAAGGATACCATATTGCACTCGTTCATAGAATTATAGATACATATACACATATATACACCCTTGTGCCAGTGTAATAAGAAGTCCAATTACTGCACATGCTAGTTAATTAAGTGTGGGTGATGTGTTTCCTGTTCCAGTGGGAGGAGCCTATCTCTCTAATGCTGTCCTGGAAGGTGACTAGAGAAAAAGCACTTATGGGGTTTTTTGTGTGTATTTTTTGTGTATTGATTTATCATGATCCATGGGGGCATGTCGAAGGTGTTTCTGCTGCCCACACGCTTTGTAGTAAAATGTGTTCCTCTTGGGAAAATGTCCAAGCCAAGTCTTTTTCATCCAGCACGGCTTGAAGATAGGCTGTGCAGCTCCGAGCACGGCCACACAGTGAAGATTGTTGGAACAAGGCCAGAGGTAAGTATCAGTGTAGGTGGGCTGCAATCAGGTTGCCACCACTTTAAAGACAACTTAAAATGACACTAAACATAGGACTTAAATCTTAAAAATACATTCAAGTACCTTAACTCTTTAAAAAAATGTATCTTATTTTTGTATCTTTCGGCTGTAGATCCTCAAATCATCTCTGAATTGGTGCTGACACTGTGCTTCCTTCTGGAGGGTGGCTACTTTTGTTCCCCATGGTCCCTGTGTGTGTTGTAAAGCAGTCACCGCTCTAAGCTCGCTCCTGTGATGGACTACAATCTCACATTTAGTTTACTAATTTGTATTGACTGTTTTTTTTGGAGATGATTTGAGGAGCTACAGCCTCTGATCAATTTATTAATGTCTTATATAATTTATAAGATTTACCTCCTGAGTTTAGTGTCATTTTAAGCCAAAGTTGTAATTTAACCCATTTGATTCCAGAGCCATTTTTCCTTATTTTTACACTAGGTCACATTGTTCGCTCACCTCCCGATCTACTGAGCCGAACTGTGACAGTCTCATTGTCACAGGTCGGCTAGAACTATGAGGTGAGTGAAAAGCACTCACCTCATAGTTCTCCTTTAAAATGCACATTTTAGGCCTGAAGAATAGTTTTAAAAAACAAACAAAAATATTAGGTAGTGTGGACAGGAAATGTGTTACTGGCTTGATCACCAGGTGAAAATGAAGTCTAAAACAAAACTAATGCAGCCGCCAGATCTCAGAATTGGTAAGCTGCAATATACTACCTTTTTGTTTTTTGGGTTTAGATACAGTTTAAACATTTGTAGGGCACACCAATCCCAAAAATCGGAGGAAACCTGTGCAGATATCCAGTCATATTCCCTGCTGTATATTAACGTTGACTAGTTGCTCTGGGCATCTTCTCCTATTGCACGGAGTAATGGAAGAAGCCCCAGCAATAATAATAATAATACTTGTAATAATAGCAATAACACTAATAGTAGGGGCAGCCTGTGCCATGTCTCCCATCAGCGAGACTGTACTGCTAAATAACAAAACAGGTTTCTGGCGCGGCGGCCATTTTTAAGGAGACCTTATTAAGGCCCCACCATCTCCAACAAACGTCTCCTGTAGCGAGGACGGCAAATCGCCGGAAGAAGGCCGCCTAGCAGCCAGGTCTCGCTATAGGCTCAGCAGTGCGCATGCGCGTGTCAGAATTGGGATTTGGCGGCTTGGGGGGAGCTTGTCTGGTTTCGCGCCGGATTTGAAGGCGAAGTGAGGTCTCGGGGCCCCGTGTGTTGGACAGGATGAGTCTATGGGTGGACAAATACCGGCCCAGCACCTTCCCTAAACTGGACTACCATAAGGAGCAGGCGACCCAGCTGAAGAATCTGGTAACTGTTCCTGGCTGTACTGCCCTGGGTATTCCAGATGATCGTACACAGTACAATCTCCTATAGATGTACTAACAACTGTGCCAGGGCCTGCTTGTATGGAGACTAATTGGGTGGTTGTTCAGACAGACCATCACATGTTATTGCTACTGTTGTATGTCGTTTTGCTACAGGTTAAAGGTGAACTCCGGGGAAAGGTTATCCTGGAAGTGGGTTCCCATCTGCACTGCAAGGGTTAACTGGTTTTGCCTAGACCAGGGGTGAGTAACTCCAGCCCTTCTGCTGTGATTTAACTACAAATCCCATGATGCCTCTGTCTCTGGGAGTCATGCCTGTGTCAGCCTTGCAATGCCTCATAGGACTTGTAGTTCTACAACAGCTGGAGGGGCCGGAGGTGGCCACACCTGGTCTATGGGAGGATGAATGGGTTAATTACATTATTCCCCCCACCCCCAAGCTGTGACTGGACATTGAAAGGAGAAGCGGCAGACTGATAAGTTCATCTCTCTGTCACTCTCCCTTCTCCTTCTATCAGTATGCTCCTTACACTGCAGCTTGATTGGCTCTTTGTGCTTCTTCCTCTCCCAGTGTGAGAGCACAGAGCTCCATCATATGTAGCTCAGAGCATCATATTTACTATCTGTAGAATACCATATGAATGCGGAATTATGGACCCATCTTACTCCGACTAAACCTCTGCTTTGCAAAACAATAAAAATGGTCTGGCGTAATTTAAATCACAGAGGTGTGTTTTATAAATGTGCCCTCTTCAGAGCCCTGATGTTAAATTGGGAGGAGAGCTCAGTCACATGACCTGCCAACGTCACGTGACTGAGCTCTTCTATTACAAAGTGTTCTCTTCAATGTTACGCTATTGGATGTTAATTTTCCTACAACCCATTTTGGATGAATTTGATGGGGGAATTGGGTCTATTTTTTTTCCTTCAGCACCCGGGTTGAATGAAAAAAATAGATCAGTGTATGGCCAACCTTACTTGGAAACACAGTCCAGATTTTAAAGCCGTTTTGCTGTTTGCAGGTACAATGTGGAGACTTTCCTCACCTTCTTGTGTTTGGACCATCTGGAGCCGGAAAGAAGACCAGAATAATGTGCTTGTTAAGAGAGCTGTATGGAGCTGGTGTAGAAAAACTGAGGATTGAACATCAGTCAATAACGGTAAAGTTGTTTCAGCCTTGATATTTTCTTTTATGTGCTGTTGTCAATATAAAAAGCATTACATGGAAATGCCATCTGTCTCCAATGGTAATTCATAAACCTGAAGAAGCACAGAGACCCTGTGATGACTTCACTGGGTCTAACAAGGTATGTAATGCAAACAGAAGTTTTATTTAGCATGGGGTTTTTTTTTAAGCATATAAATCTTTATTAAAGTTTTTCACAACCAATAATGGTGCAATTTCTATACGATAAATAGCAACTGCAATGACATAATGCATTGAGGAGATGCCAGCAATAACTAATACAAACACCACTGACAGTACAGAACCGGGGATGACAGTATATCCGGCATTTATTTATTTAGCATGTTGATGAGCAGGAAAAGGAGGAACCTATAAGCAGATGAAACATCAGCTTTGTTACCCATTAAGTAGTACCACTTAGACTCATAACTTTAAAGTGATATTAAACCTTCAGGTTTTTTTTTTTTTCATTTTATGTTTAGGAGGCTCATTCCTACATGAAATTACTATTCTGCTTCTTTTTCTCATCCTTTAGCTGATCCCTAAAGCCCCCTTCAGACCCCATGCTTGTTTACAGTTGTCTTCATCAGCTAGCCGGCTGCTGAGCAGGCACCCGTGCATGCGCGTTCCACACAGCGTGCAGTAAGCCGAGCCTCTCCTTCCAGCAGACTGACGGCAGAAGAAGCCTATCGCTCCTCTGCCCTCAGTACCCTCCCTGACAACCAGGGAGTTCGGGAACGGAGGATACCTGCACAGACCTTGGGCACTGGGTGGTTTTTACCTTAGTGCAGAGAATGTATTAAGGTAAGACACGCCTTGCCTTTAGTACTACTTTAAGGCTCCCACAATGTCCATATTGCATATTCTCCATCACAGATACTCTACATTCACACAGGCACTGCTGCAAATAACCTTTAATGCACATGGCAGTGTGAACATCATGTATTAAAACCTCGTGTTCAGGCAACACCTGGATTAATCTCCTGGTGGAGGGTAATGCTGGGGAAAGCAATAAAAAGCTGTACAGCTGTTCTGTTTCTGATTTTCAATTTGTGCACAATGAAAGTTGCTTTTTAAATATACATTTTGAGACTATTGTAGTTCGATAGTAGGAGCATATTTATAGTTTTTGTTTGTGTTGCATGTCATAAAAGCACCCTTGCATTATAATTGGTGGCCACAGATGTGATCTGACCACCACATTCTAAAATCTGTTTTCTTTGGGTTCTAGCACTTTACACTCTACCATTAAACATGTCCATTAGTATCTGCTGTGCAACTATCCATGTACTAACACATCCTTTCTTTTTATTTATTTTTTTATTCCATCAGACTCCTTCCAAAAAGAAGATTGAGATTAGCACAATAGCAAGCAACTACCATTTAGAAGTGAATCCAAGGTATGCCATACTAACTGGATGATGGCAAGTGACCTTCTTGCTTATAGTGGTGCTTACAGACTGGAATATTGGTTTTCAGAAGTAAGCCATGTGCAGCCTGTTTATAAATGTTCTGGTATTGGGGAAGTGATATGGAAGGTTATAAATACCGTGTATACTCGAGTGTAAGCCGAGTTTTTCAGCCCATTTTTTGTGCTGAAAAGTGCCCCCCTCGGCTTATACTCGAGTCAGCTTCTCAGTGGTCAGGTTTCTTCTTACTTACCTCGCCGAGCGTCGCGTCACTGCTGCTCCGGTGGGCGGCGCTCCGAGCAGGGTCATTTGGCAGTCTCCGGGTCCTAATTTAGGTGGCCGGAGACTGCCAGATCATCATAAGAAGAAAAAAAAAACCCCCCGCAGCGGCCAGTCAGGAGCAGGGATGAGTCAGCGGCGCGCTGGTCAGGCGAGAGGAGCTCCAGGTGGGGTTGTAATTTAGCTGGCAGGCACCTCTAAGTCAGCTAAATTAGGACCCCACCTGGAGCTCCTCCCACTGGACCAGCG
>NW_017306276.1:2147791-2149618 GCF_000935625.1 Nanorana parkeri | reverse complement strand
AATTAAGAATAACCCAGACTGTATTTGTTTCCTTCCCAGTGATGCTGGCAATAGTGATCGTGTTGTCATTCAAGAATTGTTGAAGACTGTGGCCCAGTCACAGCAACTTGAGACAAGTACACAGAGAGATTTTAAAGGTTTGTATCTAGGCTTGATGAATGACCAGCAGTGGCAATCTCTTTAAATGGAACCTGTCATGTTAACCTAATAAACTGACATTATTTTGGGTGCCTGAAAATGCCTTAGTTTTTAAACAAATTGTTCACTGAAACCTTGATCATAGAGAATCTTGATCTGCTGGATCATAATCAGAATATAGATGGAAGTCACCAGAACCAACACTCCACCGTCCTCGGAGGGATACACATAACTGGCTCTCACACAAAGGCAGCTCGTTAGCAGTCAGGCAAACTGGAAATCTGGCAAAGAATAAGCACAACAAAAAGCACCTCCCTAGTGTAGAAAGTCTTTTAACATGGGTACAAAAAATGAAAAAAAGGCCTCAGTCATGAAGGGGTTAATCAAGGTGAACAATAAGACTTGTACTTCCAAACGTCCAATGGTAGCCTGTAATGACAGAAATCACAGCAGCATTGTAGGAACCTGAGGTTCTGACAAAAGGGGTATGGCCCCAGAAACGCGTCTGCATGCCTTAAGCTTTGGCTGTTTAAACCAATCCTACATTGCTGCTGTGAATTCTGTCATTACAGGCTGTTTACCATTGGATGTTTGGGAGTACAAATCTTAAGGTGCTCATACACTGGTCGAATTTCGTCCGTTTTGTTTTTTTATGTACCGGCTAAAATTCGCACAGTGTGTGGGGCTGTCGATCAATCAGAGCCGTCAGACAATGAGCTGCCTGCTCTGATTGGGTATTCTGACAGGTGCCAGCAACGTAAACAGCGGGATTTCTTGCTCGACATGCTGTTGATGGAGGAATTGGGCCGGGTCAATTTGTTCAGCCCGCGGGTTGAACCAATTGTATGGCCAGCCTTATTGTTCACCTTTTTTATTAATAGAGACTTTCTACACTAGGGAGGGGCTTTTTGTTTTGCATAATCAGAATATGTCAATGTGTATTTAAAAAGTTTGGTAGAAGAAGAGGAAATAGTTTCCTTTTTAGGAAAGATGCTAATAGAACAATTCTGACACATGATCCATCCACTATTTTTGGGTCCCCTGCGACAATCCTGTACTCAAAAGTGAAGGTTTTTTGATTGATTACATGTTACTTATTGTTGAAACTTTTTCCTTTTCTTCTTGCAGTTGTATTGCTGACAGAGGTGGATAAACTTACTAAAGAGGCTCAGCATGCTTTGAGAAGAACCATGGAGAAATACATGGCTACTTGCAGACTCATTCTGTGTTGTAATTCTACATCTAAAGTCATCTCTCCAATACGCAGCAGATGTTTGGCAGTTCGTGTCCCAGCTCCCAGTATAGAAGAGGTAAAACTTGAGTTGATTGAGATTTATTTTGTTTCAAAACTTGGTCTAGGTGAAAGGTTTCATTTTTGATCTCACTACTGTATCTGAAGCACTTTCGGTGCCAAGCATTGTGGCCTGTTTACCAGTTATAGTTTTCTATTACCTGCAGAATTGTGATCTGTAAAGTTAATGTGCACAATTATGTGAATGGAATTTTTGAGGCAGCTTATGTACCAGATTTAACCCTAATAGTGACAGTTTGGGGCTTCTTCTATCGCACACTATGATTATAAGTCTGGTTATACACCACCTGCCTCACCCAATAAAAGGTTCCATCAGAATTCATCATTCAATGATCAGACTGAAATATAATTGTTTCCTATAGGTAATGGTACAGTTT
>NW_017306276.1:2146225-2147748 GCF_000935625.1 Nanorana parkeri | reverse complement strand
GGAGTGTAATATTTTATGTGGGAGGGGTTAATAAGGGGAGTGTAATATTTTATGTGGGGGGTTAATAAGGGGGAGCGTATTTTATGGTGGGGGGTTAATAATGTAATTTCATAAGCTTTAAGGGGGCGGGGTTGGGGGACGGGCCTGGGGTGGGGTTGGAGGCGGGCCTGGGCAAGGTTTGGTGGGACAACTGGTGGAGAGTAAGGTTTTTGCCTGGCTAGTAGGTCTAGACTTGAAATTTTAAGCCTTGATTTATTACATTATTACAGGTATTTTATACAGCGCCCACAATTTTATGCAGTGCTTTACATGCACATTCACATCAGTCCCTGCCCTCATGGAGCTTACAATCTAAGATCCCATACATACAGGGACAATTTAGATAGAAGCCAATTAACCTACCACCATGTCTTCGGTGTGTGGAAGGAAACAGGAAATAAACCTGATTAAGGACTTGTATGTTCTTCCCTCCCAATATAAATATATAGGGATGCAAAAGCAACTTGAAGCAGATAAACTGCAGCTCCAATGGTTTTAGAAATGTCTCAATCTCTTTTTAAGAGTACTTTGCATTTGCCCATAGAGGCTCATTGACACTGGCCCTTAGTCATGCACATATTGTCATCACCACTTCCACCATCTCCCAATTCTGATTTGTGGAGATTATCACCAAGTTAGAACACTAATTTAGACCTCCCTTTGGTTTCTTCTTGGACCCTGTAGCATTTTAGACCATTTTTAGAGATAAATTCCCCTCAATGTAGAGATAATATATCTAAATTGGAGTAGACAAAATCTGGAGCAGCTGTGCACGGCAACCAATCAGCTTATCGCTTTCATTTTCAACTCTTAACTGAAGAGAGAAGCCGATTGGTTGCCATGCACAGCTGCTCCAGATTTTGTCTGCTCCAGTTTTGATAAATTCCTCTCTGTTTTCTGCTGATTTGAAATCATGGCAGCACAACGCCAAAGCACCCGTGTGTCTTAAAACTTCCTACCATGTCGCTGAAAGGGAACTTGGCAGCCACTGATTGAGAAGAACAAATTTGTGCTGTCTGTTCTTGCATGTTTTTTGCCTCTATTTTTTTTTTGTATAAAGCTGCATTTCTTGCATTTGTCCTATATCATTACAGACTGTTGCATTCGTGTTAACATACAATACAGATCTAACAAAGTATTGTTTTGCAGATCTGCACAGTTTTGTTTAGCATATGCAAGAAAGAAGGACTGTCTCTACCACAGGAACTTGCTCGAAGAATTGCAGAAAAATCTGGACGAAACCTAAGGAAGGCTCTTCTGATATGTGAAGCATGTCGTGTCCAACAGTATGTAAAACTTTAACTGAAGTTTATCTGTACTCCGTGACACATTCAAGTTAAAAAAAAAAAAAACTTTCAGAGTTTTTGCCCTTGTAGCAGTTGTAGAGAAACTAAAACTGTCATTGACATGTACGTGGGTTGTACCATTCCTTTAAAACCTGATAGTGGCAGTGCTGTATCGGGGGGGGGGGGGAATTGCGGGGT
>NW_017306276.1:2126693-2142907 GCF_000935625.1 Nanorana parkeri | reverse complement strand
CTCCTCATAACTATTCTGGCAGCACTTTCTCAATTTGTCATGCTGAGTGCATTATGAGACGCACAGTGCAATGGAATGCTATACATTTTCACACAGTTTTCAAGCCACTCTAAAGCTGCCCATACACCTTACAACCATCACACGACTTTCGTTATGCGATGGTTGTAAGGTCATTAAAATTTCATACGATCTGCCCATCTTGGACAGGCAGATCGTACTTGCGATTACTGCAAGCCCGCCCCGCTGAGGGGAGGGCTTCCGATGACTGCAGTGCTGTGCAGGCAGTGTGCGCTTGCGTTTACCGGCCCGTGCGGCATTCGTCTCTCGAGCACGCCACTAACCCGCCGAAAATCGTATGTTTTTTGGCAGGTTTTCAAGCGTGCTCGGAAGATGAATGTCGTGCGACCGTACAGTTGAAGAGGTCGCACGCTGCCCATACACCTGCCGATTATCGTACGATCGCGGGATCATCCGCAATTATCGTACGATAATCAGCAGGTGTATGGGCACCTTTACATGCTGCACACAGTAGGATCGGCTATTACAGTAGGATCAAATAATTGGCCACAGTTCTTTCTTACTCTGGTAGCCATTCTCTTCCCTTGCAGACCTTTTATTTCTCTGAATTAGTCCAGATACCTCCCGCAAGACGTATTGCTACAAATGCCGGTACTGTAAATTGGCAAGTTATATAATATGCAGAGCTTTAGGTTATTTGACTTCTTGGAAATGAGCCCCTGCTAATTATGGATGAATGGTGAAATGTAATTTACTGTAACACAATTTTGCCATTGGCAAAATGCTCCTGCCTTATCCTAGCTGAAAACTCTCTCAGTTTAGGGATAAGTGCTTTCACTTTGTATATTGTTGGCAAATGCATTGAAATCAGCTGAAATTGGTACTTTCACATCCAGTTTTTCTGAAACTTTCACTAATCATCCCAATTGCACGCATACAAACACCTTGCGCTGTGAATATGATAAATAGTGTGTCCGTAATATAAATAGTGGACTCACCAAAAATTCAACTCTAGAGTATATATCTGTAAAAAATAAGTCAAGGCAACTGGACTTGCTGTATTTTCCTTGAAGGCGTTTCACTGGTCAACCAACCAGCTTTCTCAATTCAGAATGACTTGTACAAAAATTATCTGGGAATAAATATGGTGAATATCGCTCTAATCCACATCATCTTTTAGTCACAACCAGGTGTTGATAGCATTTGCATAATTGAAGTCTAGGTGGTGGTGGTGTTAACCTGCCCAGAGAGAGGTGTTAAAACAGCATTGTATGTGTATTCATTCTGAATTGAGAACGCTGGTTGGGTGACCAGTGAAACGTCTTCAAGAAAAATACAGCAAGTCCAGTAGCCTTGACTTATTTTTTTACTGATATACTATGACCTGGATGAATGAGAACCTTCACAGACATCAAGGGTATATAACTTTAAATGGAAGTTTTATATCAGTGTGTTTTTAAGACTGGCAAACCTTAAATACTTTGATTTGGTGACAGGGTCCCTCCCAGCCTTACCTTGTACAGGCTCCACTGCTACCAAATTGTTTACTCTGATATCACTGCACCCTATGAAGCTGCAGCAAGTTACAGAGCCTGCCTTATTTCCTGGCTGGAGGATGTCCAGCAACCTCTAGCCTTTTCTACGCCATATTAACTGACCATGGCTTGCCCCTTTTTATCCATTGGATGCCAGCTCTTTCAATTCTAGAGCCTAGCAACGCCCACTCCTCTAGATTGACATCCAATCATCAAGGCATTTTAAGATTTGAATAACCCCTCAAAAGAGTTGGCACACTGCTTGTGTTAGGGCTAAGGGCCCTTCAGAAGCATACTGACGCAGGGTGCTGTGAGATTTAATGAAGCTATGTACAGCACCCTGGCGGGCCCTCGTACCAGTCATGATCTGCCTGAGTTGCATTGAGAAGAACACAGACCCAGTGATGTCATAAGATCTAAAATAATAAGGTATGTAATGAACACAGGTTTTATTTAAAAATGTAATTGTTATGTTGATGGGGGAGGCAAAATATGAGCAGATTAAACTTCAGCTATAATGGTCACAGTATCGAGCAAGTATATAATAAAACGGTTGTATAAATACATGGAAACGGATGTTTTCAGAAACCTGTCGATTACATGCAATATTGCTGTTTTTCCTGAACAGGTATCCTTTCAGTTCAGACCAAGACTTGCCAGAAACAGATTGGGAGGTTTATGTCAAGGAGACCGCTAATGCCGTTGTCAGTCAACAGACACCACAAAGGTCAGTATATTTGTATGTTTTGGACACGCTTAGCTTTTGGCAAAATCTGGAGATCTTCTGTTAAGATGATTTGTGGGAGTGTTCCACATCCAATTCATAGCCACCTTTTTTGTGAATCTTGGTATACTGCTTTATATCTTTTTAGCGTTTAATCTCCTTTCTGTATTGTCCTGAATCCTTTTCATAGGTTGCTTGAAGTTCGTGGTAGGCTTTATGAGCTTCTGACGCACTGTATTCCTCCTGAAGTCATAATGAAGGTATGCTGATAGACTTCAGTAATAGAAGTAACTAGGTCACATTTCAGTTTTGTTATATAAAACGTGTATAGATTTCTGTAATGGAGAGGGAAACGAGTGGTTTCTGAAAATGCACTGGGTTAAGGTTACTTCCACCACTTAGTCTTTTTGTTCCCGGGTACTTATTATTCAGGCTACTTTCATTATTCAGCAATATGTGCCCGTTGTAATCTATTTTATGCCAATCAATGAAGCTGCAATATTATACTCAGAAGAAAGAGAAGTACTACTCGCTAATAGGCCAACTAAACTCCATTTTTTGGGGGGCCCTTATGGCTCTCTTATGACTCCGATTGTTGTATTAGTGATTTATCCTTTGCTGAGACTCTATGCCTGGCCTGTATAAGCAGATATAATCACTGCGGACAATCCTTATCAGATAGCTGAACTCCCCAAATACATTTTCATCCATGAAGCTCTTTATTGGATGCAGCAGGTTTGTTACAGCAGACAACAGGATGCAGCAGATAATTAAACAGAGGGTAGTTGCAGGTGAAAGATGGTAATGTTTCCCCCCATGCGAGGAGATTAATATGTGGCCATGTCCCAGTCAGCCATTTTGATGCCAGAAAAAGACAACTCAAAGGCCTTGTTCACACCAAATGCAGAGCAGATCCGGTCAGGTTTCTGCACACGCACGCTAGTCTTTTAGATGCGTTTTTGGCTAAAAAAAAAGTTTAACGTGGGCTTTCAGTGCGTTCCAGGCATTTGCATGCGTTTGCAGATCCAGAGCAGGTAAAATAGGGCCTGCTGCAGTTTTTTTTTACCTGCTCTGGAACTGCACGCTGCGATGTGAACTGGAGCTAAAAATACCATTGGAATACATTGGACGCAGTTTTGATCCAGTCTGCATCTGCTCTGCACCTGCTCCGCGCTTGGTGTGAACAAGGCCTTAACAAGAAGGAAGCACATCAAACGCAAGGGGAGGGAATACAGGAAACATGGTGCAATAACCAAAATGCCCACAAGATGGCAGTATATTAATTCGCTATACTGATGCCAAAAAACGATAGCTTAAAGGGGAACTATGGGGTTAATTGTTTTCCCCATAGTTCTCAGGGTAACGGGAGGACACAAACTAGCGTCCTCCCGTCACCCCAGGCTCAGTATACCGAGACGCCGCAGCGGATACCGACAATCGTGCTGGGATCCGCCCAGCTGCGTGACTGACTGCTGGCTCTACTTATCATGGGGCTGAGCAGCTGTACCCGCCCCCTCCCCGTCCGATCCACCAGTCAGCGCTGGCGGGGAGGGGGGAATCGAGCCCCTCCCCTGTCACGGCAGAGAGCCGTGACAGGATCGAGAGGTGAGTGAACGCCGCTATGTGTTCGCTCACTTCCCGATCTACTGAGCCGACCTGTGACAGTCTCATTGTCACAGGTCGGCTAGAACTATGAGGTGGATGAAAAGCACTCACCTCATAGTTCTCCTTTTAAGGAAAATTAACTATATAAATTCTCAATTCATATTGATATAAATATCAACCATGGCTATGCATTGTCATATTTTCATACAACTGTAACAGTGCAGACTCCAATGGTTCAATATACATAGCAGAAACCTTGTTGACCATGTCAGCAATTACTATAGATGTCCAGTTTGCCCGGTGAGCTTTATTTTGCTTGGGTAGATCCCAGCAGGTACAAACATTTTTTAGTGTTGTATATTTGCACCCAGAGCAGCATCCTGGATATGTGTTTTAGCTTTGGAATATCAGGTGTTTAACGAGGAGGTATGGGATTCCAGGAGTTGGCAAATGCCTTTTTCTTCAGGGCAAGTGAAAAACAGAAGATATACTGAAACTGATTATTATGCTTACACAGTGAGTTTCTGTTGGCGTCCAAAGAAGATTTTTGTGAACTATGCGAGTGTGATTTATCCAAAATGGCAACCATTTGACTCACCTGGAGTAAGATGTGTGTCTGAAAAGAAAAATAGCTATTTATTACACTTATAATACCTTTTAGTGCACATAGGCTTATGATCTGTTAGGTGGAACAGGCTTTGTTGGGGTTCCGCCATCCCTGGTCTTCATGTCAACTTCCTTTCTCTGGTTCTGTGTGATTGACGGACACTGATTGGCTCCCTCTGTCTGATTAGACAGCTAGTGCCTTTGCCTCGCAGAGTCCTGGTGCAGAAGTGGATTGAAGACATCAGAGGGGTAGCAGCCTGCAAGTATAGCAGGTTTCTATTTTTGTTTCCCTAACAGAGGCAGAATTAACCCTAAATTCAATATTTGACTAGGTCTACTTTAATGATGCTTAAAAAAAAAAAATAGCAGTGCAGAAAAATGGTCTCCTGGACATACACTTAAAAAACAAGTTAGCCAAGTCACCTGCCATATTACTGTCTTTACAAATGTCCTTTACTCTGCTTTAAATCTTCCCTGCTAACATATATGTGTATTCTGTTTACTACACAGTCCCTGTTATCGGAGCTTCTCAACAACTGTGATGGGCAGCTAAAAGCGGATGTGGCACAGATGGCAGCTTATTACGAACACCGGCTACAGCTCGGCAGCAAAGCAATGTATCACCTGGAAGCCTTTGTGGCAAAGTTTATGGCCATTTACAAGAAATTCATGGAAGATGGACTGGAAGCCATGATGTTTTAGCAGAATGGGCTGTTTCTCACACTTCATCTGCACATTTGATAGACTTGTTCTTTGCTAAATATCTTAGCACTTAGTCCTTTTTCCCTGTCGGCACATGCTTCCTTATGTATAATAAATCTCTTTTTTTGTTAGAGGTATGCTTCACCACTTATTATATGTATTATTACTGACTAAGGGACCTATTTGTAATGGAGAGAGCCACTTAAAAATTGTGTGTAAATTAGTGTACAGAGCACTTGTGCAGCTCGGTGTGTTCTCTGTAAAGGCCTGTCTCAATGTGCTTTTGTTGAATTCAAGCAAGTATGTAATTCCCATACATGTCTATGGTAATGCAAAACCTGCTTGAAGCAGCAGCAGGTTAAAATTGTGAATTCTAAATAATTTCAGAAGTGCCTCAAACTGATGCCATTGACGGAAGCCCAAAGGCCGTAGTCACACTGGCCCTTAGGCTGGGTTCACACCTAAGGCGTATTGAATATGCGCGTTTCTACCGCGATTCGCGGTTTAAAAAAACGCGCGTTTCCGAGGGCTACTTGGCTGTATCCCAATGGAAACGCCCCACCAAAACGCCCCAAAGAAGTACATGTACTTCTTTGGGCGTAGGGCGGTTTCCCGCGTGTTCGTACTCGCGGAAAAACGCCCAGATGGGAACCATGCACATTGAAAATAATGGCATTTACCTGTTTAAGCGTTTTTTCGCGAGTACGAACGCGCGGAAAAACGCCAAGGTGGGAACCGGGCCTTAGGCACAGAGCTGCGCTATTTAAATGTGCCATGGTTGGGGCATACTTGCCCCTAAATGTACGCACATGATACAATTGTGCAGTTTCCTGCATTAGATAGATCTGTGTATGACCGTGGATTTGAACAGTTAATATTTCTGCATGTAGGAAGTGTCTTTACAGTCTGTGCTTATTAGAGGATAGCTGTATTTTTAGTTTAGATTATCTTTTTTCAAAAATCCACTTTCCAAGTCTTAAACTGACATGACCCCACTTCTCTATGAACTTCTTCCAGGCAAGAGCTGCATGGCCTCTTCACTGGAAGTGTAGAGAAAACAAAATGGATAACTGTACTAAAAGCACAGTAATCTTTTACATTTAGAACCCGCTGAACCCGGCATGCATTGCCTGGAGCATCAAGTCATAAAATTGGATTGCAAGTGAAGTGTTTGACATTTTACATAGTTGGGGTCATAAAGACCGTTGTCCATAGAGTGTGTGCTTCATGTTAATGAGGTCACATAATTCTTATAACAGAAAAATGCTGAGAAAATATGGAGACTGCTGTCCTCTGCCAAAAATGTTAGTTGCCTGGCTGTCATACTGATTCAACTACAAGTACATGTATCAGTCACAGATCAGAAGTTCTGGCTTTGCTAGCTTTATACCTGTTTTCAGCATGTTTCCGAAGTATTAACGACAGATAATGCCAAACTACTAGTGTACTCTGAAAAAATAGCTTATTTCTCTTGGTACATGTTTGTTACAAGGGTTGTAAACATAGGGTGCAACAATTTGCAAATTATCCGATCACCTCAAGTCCTGCCCACCTCCCCAGCCTTGTGTAAAAGCTGTGCAATTGATTAGGGCTGCAACAACTAATCGACATAATCGATTATTGAAAAAGTTGTCAACTTTTTTAATCGATTAATCGGCTTCCGATCAGTTGGCCCTGTTCACGGCTCCAGACACGCTGCGCGCCGCACCTTCTCCCCAACTCACGCTCACCGCTGCCAGACCCGCCCGCATCCACGTTCTAGACGCCGCACCTCCTTCCTGCCTCACACTCACCGTCTGCCCACATCCACGATCGGCACAGGGACGCGGGGAGATGAAGTAAGGAGGAGCAGGTGTGGGGGGATGACAGCCGCCGATAGACAGGCCCGATTTCAGAAGCAAGTTGCTGAAAGACTGCTCAGGTAAGCCTGCACTCCCACCCACACATGGTGCTCTATAATGTATTGCTGGGATTTGTATTCCTCTATAGCTGATGGTACATTGTGCTGTATATTATACATGGGAATACAAAACCCAGCAATACATTATACACTGTATGTATAGTGTACTATTGCTGGGATTTGTTGTATAGTTGGTGATATTCTGCGCTGTATAGAGGACTACAAAACCCAACAATAATACATTATACAGTGCAATGCAGAATACCGCCAGCTATAATGTACTATTGCTGGGATTTGTTGTACTCCTATAGCTGGTGGTATTCTGCATTGTGCTGTATAACATACTATTGCTGGGTTTTGTAGTCCTCTTTAGCCGGTGCCATTCTGCATTCATTGCTGTATAATTTTACACTTTCCATTTCACTATATTGCACACCACACTTTTTTTTTTTTTTTTTTCTTTTTTTTACTTCCACCGCACCAAGCTTGCTCCTGTGATGGACTACAATCTCAATACAAACTAGTAGTCCATCACTGGAGCCATTTTTTAACATTTTATTTTATTGTTTATCCGATTTAATCAAACTTAATAATCTGCTAACTAATTGATTTTGAAAATAATCGTTAGCTGCAGCTCTACAATTGATAAAACTTCTGTAGCAGAGCCTTGGGTTTTCTGTGAGGGAGGAGATCCTGTGCTTGAACTCCGGGCTGAGCAAAAATCAGCTGACGGCAATCTACTGTGCTGTTGACAGCTTATTGTCAGACAAAGGCAGCTGGTTATTGGGGCAATGTGTATGGTCAGTGGAATGTTGGCGCATCGAACGTAATAAAAGGTCTTGCTAATTTTAATGATACTGATTAACAAGCAAATGTTCTACGCTGATCCTTGCCAACGACCGAGGATGGGAGTGCTCAGCTACCTGCGTATGACCGGACAAACAGTCTATCATTCACAGCAACAAAACATTCTGTGGACTGTTATTTGAGTCAGGAGATTGCATGATACCACTCTTGTTACAGGTGGAGGAAGAACCAGATCATTGTGGGCAAAGGCAGTGTGGGAAATTAGAGCTGGACTTGGGCAGATCTAAAAGACGCATTAATGCAGCTCCGTAATCTTGAATACATTACTTTTTTTTTTTTTTTGTATATGCAAGTCATTTTAGTACTTGGTGTCAGCCTCTTTCAATCCCTGTATAGCAGAGCTGGAGCATGGGAAGAAGAAGCAGAACAAGAATCCAATCCGTTCATGTGCTGACAAGAAGCATGCTGATATGAAGAGAAATCAGAGTGACTGAGATGAGCTCACTGCTGCTTCTCCTTTTACTGTCCAGTCACAGGCTGGGGGCCGATCCATGACAGCCTGAGCTCAGAGGAAGTGGGAAGTTGCTGGCCATCAGTGTGAGGACACCTAGCGACAGTAAAATACTGTGGGGGGAAATCTCTGTGTTGAAAGTGAATATTGCAGCAAAAGTTCTTTTTTGTATGATCTTTTAACGGGCTATTCATTGTTATGTGATAAAGTGTGCTACTCAGGGTAAAAACAAGGTAGTAAAGGACATACAAATTAAACAATATAAAATAGCACCACCACTCTGTCTGCAGTTGCTCTCACACAAAACATCCTAGTATTTTCAAGGTCCACAAAGTATTGCTATGGTCAACCACGTTATCTCTGTGATAACTTTTGCTCAAACTATGAACACTTAGCCCACTCTCGATTTCAAGTTCAAATATATGGTTGCATATACAATATACTTCGTACAGCACACACATGGATAATGTGAGAACTCAGCAACAACCTGTGGACTTTGAGAACGCTGGGCTATTTTGTGAGAACAACTGCAGACTGGGAGAGGTCTTATCATTTTCTTTATCATTCATTGGGGGACACAGTGGGAAACCTAGGGTTATACTGCTGCCTACAGGAGAAATGATACCAAAGGCCATCCCCCTTGAGGCTACATTCCCTCCCATCTGTTTCGCTTTTGTCTTTAGGAAATGGATGTTTCTTACTTTCCTCTTTTTTTTTTTTGCTTAGATTTGAATATATATACTGTGTTTCCCCAAAAATAAGACACTGTCTTATATTTTTTTGGCTCAAAAAAACACACTAGGTCTTATTTTCGGGTTAGGTCTTATTTTTTTTTTCTTTTTTAATGTATAACAATCTAAAGTAAATGCAAATCCAAAAATTAATAATTAAAGATGGCAAAGTTAAGAATAGTGTGATCAGGGCAATCAGGGGTGCCATACCTTTCCAAGAGCAATTTGGCAACCAGAATGAGCGAAGAGCGCTTTCACTATCGATTCCTCACAGGCGGAGTGCATTTGGTATCACTCCGCCTGTGACAGGAGTCGGCGCTATAGAGGAAACATCGGCTTATGCGGCTCTGCTCCCTGTGCTGCTGCCTCGCTTCCTCTAGCACTGGCTTAATTGGCACCGCTGATTATCTCCCGCGGCTCTTTAGGTTCCCCCTTATGCCAACACCAGCCCTGGCAATGGTCACAACTAGGTCTTATTTTCGGGGTAGGTCTTATATTTTAGCAATTCCCAAATGTAGATTCAGCCCAAATATTGGAACTCCTCAAAGTCTCTCCAGTTTACAAGTGGCGGTTCAAAAAAACTCCAGGAATCTAAAAAGTTAACTCTTGCAGTCTGGCTAGCGCCACACTGCAAGGGTTAATGGCTCATTTTTGTCTAGGGGCTCATAAAAAAAAAAAAAATACTCACCTGATCCTTGATTCCCATCTGGAAGCTAGACCGGTCCCCCAGTCTCTTTTCTGGCGGTCTACGCCTTGCTAACTTCATCACGTCTAATGCAGTCCATTCGCCTGCAATAGACATGAAGATGCTGAGCGACATTCCACAGCCAGAGTGGGTGGGGAGGTAAGAGAGAGGAGAACTGCTGCAGGACCAAAGATCAGGTGAGTATATCTTCTGTATTCCGGCTTCTAGACCAAAATGAGCAGTTACCACTTGCAGTGCAGGGGGTAGCCCTACTGCAAGGGTTGACGTGTTAAAAAGTTCTTTAAGTATGCTGCTGTTTTTCCTGATGCGGTCCTGTAGTTAGCAGTGACAACCTGTCTCTGTTCCAGTGAGCACAGATGGGGACGTCACCGTCTTTGGTGAATCATTTCATCTTTGTCTAGATGAAATGATTAAAGTTGCAAGGGGACATAAAAGTGCCACTTACCCAGGCAGTGCAACGCTAAGGATAAACAATATAGGCATCTGTGAGGCAGGGGCAGATCCAGAGTCTAGTCCCGGAAGGGGCACTGCCAGAAAAATAGGGTGTTGTAATTATTAGTAAAAAACGCAGAGGGCGGAGATAAAGAACAGAGAGCACAGTAGTAAAGAGTGCATACTAATCCCAACCAGCTTCAGGTGAGCTTCGCGTACCTGCTACAGAAACCATACGATCAGCACGCCTACCCAGTGCAGGCGTAGATGTTTGGAGATGTAAGAAAAACCAGTGTTGATGCTGTTCGCCTGGGGTGCGCTCAGCCCACCTGGAAGCTGACAGGCTGAGGCAGTCGTGTACAACCCAGAGAGCTTGCTCACATCATTTACAGTGCGTTCCAGCACGGTTAGCTGCTGGAATGCACTGTATTGCATACTAAACTCCCCCCTGAACTCTGGGGTGGGAGGGGGTGTGGCGGTGCATTGAAGTAAATCGCCCCGCAGTGTGTTCGCCTGCTCCAGAATGCGTGGCACAACAATGCCATCACAAAAAATGCTGCATGCACTATTTTTTTGCGATCGCACTAGACTGGAACCCAGGTATTGTTGGGCCCATGCGTTCTAGTGCAGGCCATCGCACTGCGTGGCTGTGGGGCCATTGACTTATATGCACCGCCATGCCCCCTCCCACCCTGGAACTCAGGGGGCAGTTTAGTATGCAAAACAGTGCCTTCCAGCAGCTAACCGTGCTGGAACGCACTGTAAATGGTGTGAACAAGCCCTGAAAGTGTCAGCAGCCATACATGAGGCACTTCCATGAAGTCTGCGGTAGAAGCAGCTCACCATTCCAGCTGACCAGCTCATACCCCTCCTTGTGCACAACCTGCTATTATTGCAGTTTTCCCCCTCACATTCTTTTCCCCGTCCCTGGGGCAGAAAGTAGGGGAACTTCTGTAACTCCAACAGAGTCACAAAATCTCTGCGCCCCCAGCTCTTGCTTGCCCCCCTTCGAAACGAGTTCTGTGCCACTGCTGGCTGCTGCAGGGGCGGTGGCATCAGCGGTAGCATCTGTCACTCTCTGCACAGGCTGCGGACTGGGTGGCGGGAAGTGGCAAGTGATGGAATGCAAGGGCCCCTTGTAGTTCCACCAGTAGTTGGAGGGGGGAAGCCGCGGGCCCTTGGGCAGTGCCTGAATGCTCAGTCCGCCACTGTGCAATGGGGGGGGAGCAGCGAAATTATCTCAGTGGATCCGCCACTGCTGTGAGGGAATTGCACTGTTTATAGGCCTGACTCACCAGCCAGAATGGTCTGGCTACTATTGCAACTATAAGGGTCTTTCTAGCTAAAAGCTAATGAAGTTCCAGTAATTGTAACCAAAGCGGGTGGGTTTTAAAACAAATCTTTTTGTTAGAAATAAGAATAAATTACCCACTTTAAAGGTGGGCCTCTATACTCTCCCTGTTGCAACAATGTATGAAATTCATTGTCACTATTACTTTTGGAGCCTTGGAATTGAAATTATTTATGCTAGAAGGTACTTTTTAATATGCGTATTAAACAGAGCTTTACGGAGTAGCTTTATCTTTTTTTTAAATAAAATATCAAATGCATCTGCCAGTTTATGTAATGGAAATTGTTCTTTTATTGGTTGAAACATGCTGAATCTTGACTGCTAATGACTGAGCTGTCAAAACCAGGTGGAGCAATGCCATAGTTGAAGATGAGTTGAGGTTTAAGAATTCTTCAACAGGCATGACATAGGCTTCTCTGCTAGTAAATTACTAGTGTGACATGGACCTACCTGGCAATTTACAGCCAATTCTATCTAGCTTTCAATCGCGAGATGACCAAAGGGATCAAAGCAATCTGCTACCAATGTATTTGGTTGTTTTGCTATTGCATTCAAACACTTGGTGGAAGGTTGCCTTAATTTGTTTTCTTCTGCTATCAAAAGTTAATAAAAGAGATTGAGATTGCAGTTTGTGAGACGAGCATAACAGTGAGGTCCTTTTTAAACCAATGCATTGTGGTAACTTGCAGTAAAACGTGCTTGATGTGCAAGTACAGTAGGTGCCAACAGACTGCGCACTGTGCCATGCATTGGCAGCCCATACAAAATGAATCGACTGTCTTGCCTCTAGGTGAAATACTTGACTTTAGTTCAGATCTAGCAACCTTCACTATGTGGCCCTCTCCAAGCCAGACAGTCTTTTTCCTTGAAACAGTTGGTTTGTTGTACTGTTCATGACTGACACTGGACTATTTATTGTTATGGGAAAGCTGTAGTTATGGTAGCCTCAAACAGTTGTTCGGAGTATGGCTTTCCAGCCGTTTCTTTGTGGTGTCAATCAGGGCCGTACACTGAAGAATGCTAGATCAGGGCTCAATGTAAGTATTTCACCCAGTGGGCAGCACTCGGGGGGCAGTTGTAAGCTATTATAGGACAACTGTACAAAAGTAAAATGTGAAATACTCAAGACAAAGTCACTGCGCTAAAAAACGTACAACTTATGCATAAATTTACAAAAACAATAAAGTGCCTAGTGATAGCCCCAACATAAGATGCGACCTCCTCCTACAGTTAAATTCAATACAATCTCAAAACTGCATGTGCAATGTGTTGTGAGCCAGATCGCATGTGCCACTCTGCAAATTGGTCTCAAACAAAATTTAAAAAAAGGGCTCTTTAAGAGGATATGTCAGCAATATATAAAGTGCAAATGTTCAACATGTTCCACCTTCTAAATTTCCATTTAGAAGGTGGATTTCCATTTAGAAGGTGGATTTCCATTTAGAAGGTGGATTTAGATGGGCAGATCGTACTTTTTTTAAGTACTTTACAACCATCGCAAGACTAAGGTCTTGCGATGGTTGTACAGTGTATGGCCACCTTAAGGATTTGAATCTGAGTGCAGTTTGACCATTTAATAGTGGTCAAAGGAGTCTGGTGAGTGTATTGATTATACAGAAACACTAAGGATATCACACTAAGAAATACCTTTTTGAAATGTTGAACATTTGCACTTTATATATTGCTGACATATCCTCTTGAAGAGCCCTTTTTTTTTTTTTTTTTTTGAGACCAATTTGTGGAGTTGCACATGTGATCTGGATCACAACACATTGCACATGCATTTTTGAGATTGTATTGAATTTAACTATAGGAGGAGGTCGCATTTTATGTTGGGGCTATCACTAGGCACTTTTTTGTTTTTGTAAATTTATGTATAAGTTGTACATTTTTTAGCACAATGACTTTGTCTTGAGTTTGTAAAGAGTGACTTTAGGATTCACTTGTTTTCACTGCTGCTTACACATTGCATGGAAAGGAAACAGCAAAAGCGTGGACTTTACACACAATTGCAAAATATGAAATACAGCACTGCTGAGGACTGCATGGGTCTGAAGGGAGCCTAATATTTTTCTTGCTATCAGGAAGCAGCACATGTGCAGTAATAGAAACATAAAGGCTTAGTTTATCTTGAGGTGGCCCCAGTTGCATATAGCAGGCAGCTTTAGGTGCCTGCATGCTAGCTTAGATCATGTTTTCTGCCCATAATCAGCCTCCCTTCATCTAAACTGACCATCCATCACATTTGGCAGCTAATATAAAGGTATTGGAGGGAAGAGGGCATTGATCAGGAAACTGTTAGATTCATACCTGCCTTATAGCATGGGGGATTGTTAAGGAATCCTGGACGTTCCTGCATATTGTATTTGCATGTAAGCCCACATGTCATTGTACCGTGTCACCTGAGAGAAGACTAATTATGTCAAATCCGTGTGTGAAGGCAATTAAAAACTTGTCCATTTGGGAGGTGTGTTAGTGAGCACTGTTTTAGTGCCTGTTATAATTACGACAGCTAGTTTTTTTTATTCATAACATGCATAGGGGTGAAGAGAATCAGGATTGTTATATTATACTGTGAAAGCAACTCCACCTCTGCTCAGTAGGTTTTTTTTTTCTTGCTCAATCAGACTGACACTTGCTAATATCACACCTACATATTCCCTTCACCTTGATGACAGAGCAATGGGCACTATTTGTTCTGCTGAGATATTTTAAACTTCCATTTCCAGAAGACTTCATCTGTGTGCTGGGGCTCTGTGAAAATGAGCAGCTGTCACCGCGTTCCAATAACAAACATTTGTACAATTTGTACTTTCCATGTGGCTCATTCAATCGACAAGCAGCTACTTCTAGTGTATTTTTTCTAGCCACATTTCAGTGAATTACATTGAAATGTCCATCCCATTTGTTTGTGGAAAAATAGACAAAGCCTAGCCCAGGAGTATAACCAAGCTGGAGTATATTAGGAATGTCTACAAACTTCACAACATTGCCTGCGCTTTGTATTGTCAACTTTTTATTTTCTTAAATTTGACTTCAAATGAAAAATGTAAGTTTTGCTATCTTAAAGGGGATATTTAGAAATGTTGATTTTTGTCTAAGTCTAAAATCTCTATTCCTTTTGTCTTGAATTCCTTCTAAAAAAATAGCAGAGCTTCTCCTGTGACTTGAGTCTAAAGCCTGTGACGCATTGCACGCGAAGCAGTGTGAAGCAAAGCGAAGCTGTGAGACGCGGAGCTGAGCTTGGCTGAAGCTTCATCTTCAGCCAAGTGGCTCACGCGTAACAACTCAATGGACTTCACATCCTGACATGTGGGTTTATACGCGCAAACCGATTGGCGGAAGATGACATTTTTCATCTCAGCAAACTCAGCTATCCTAACTCTAGACGCTGATGCGCTGCTTCCCTTTGCTGCGCACTGCTTCCCATGCAGTGTGTCACAGGCTTAATAGCCATATAGCTGCATTGTGAGATTGTCCAAGGCACTGCCATGTCTGACTGTTAACCCGTACACTAGCAGGTTTCTGAACAAACTTTCTTACGAAAGAAATTTCTTTACCACCCGATAATGCCATCAGACACTTGAAGAATGGCGAACGAAATTCCGTTTGATTTTAACATTCGATTTTGGAATTATAGGAATTAGGAGTTCCCCAAACGAAAACCACAGTCACGGTTAGAAAATGTTTTCCTCCTGCTCCTTCAAGGAAAAAATATCATCCTGCTTTTGTCTCAACGGTCGAAATGGATCGTCAATTTGACCCCATCAACTTTGAACGAAAGTTCTTTCGAAAATCTAAGCACTGTATGGCTTGCATACTCAGCAGATATGGAGTGGGATTTAAATAGGGTACACATGGGTAGATTTTTGCACAAATGTTCGTACAAAAAATCCCATTGGAACGTGCCATACTGGCGTTTAATTTTTATTTTTATATAACATTCTATTATGGAATGAATGGAGTTTCTGAACGAAAAACCACATTCACTGTTAGAAATTCGTTCGATTGAGAAAACATTTCTAACATGCTCCTTTTAAATTTTTCATCATTGTGGTCAAAATGAATTGTTTATTTGACCCCATCAACAACGAGAAAGTTGAACATACGTTTGGAAATCTATTTAGTTCCTTCCAAATTGTAACCATTTATACCCTACTTAGTGATATCACTACTGTGCTGCTTACTGTTCTTGCTGGAGAGGAAGCTGTACCCAAGATGCAAGGATCTCCCTGCTTCTGCTTCGTTCATTCTGTATATATGCATCCTCTACCTCTCCTGATGCCTCCTTAATATTTCCCCCCACCATTGAAGCATCTGTTATCAGGGTTACTTTAGTTTAGTTACTTTTTTGGGGTAAGCAGCACCAGGGACATAACCTACCTCTAGAGAGGAGGAAAGGGAGTGAGCATCGCCAATGATTCACAGCTGCTGATCTTAACCCTGGCAGCACAGGAAGATCAGCAATGTGGGGAGTATCCGGCGTCAGAGTTAAGTTATGTCGCTGGTGCTCCACCCACCCAAAGAAAAATGAAAATGTAAACTTCAGCTATACTTGTTATCATGACAACATGGATGGGGGGGGG
>NW_017306276.1:2124642-2126549 GCF_000935625.1 Nanorana parkeri | reverse complement strand
CTAAACATCCTGGGAACTTTACTTTGGCACTAAAAATAGCTTTACAGCTGCTATATTACCGTGTTTATTAAAGGGGTAGAGCAGGGGTGGGCAACTCTGGCCCTCCAGCTGTGCTTTACTGGCAAATCCCAACATACCTCTGCCTCTGGGAGTCATGCCTGTAACTGTCAGTCTTGGAATACTTCATGGGACCTCCACAACAACCTGGACAATACTTTTGGTTTCTCCCCTGACGTCTGGCACCTTCTTTGTTGAGACATCATCCAGTGTCCAGAACCAAAATCCTTCCCATAGAAGTCACAGACATGGAGGTCTTGGTGTGTTTTATGCTCCTGGTTGTGTGTAGACATGATGTCCTACACAGTTTAGCCCCTGCTGCTAGCTCTTGCTACAAAGTTACTGCGCTACAGTGAACACTAAGGGCTCCTTTACACCATCACACGAGTCAGAACTGGTATTGTAAAGCATGTCATTATAATGCATTGTAGATATGCATTGCGAAGCAAAGTTAATTTCATTCAAATGTACATCTACAGTGCACTGCAACACACCAGCGCTATAGCCCACTTAAATGTACAGATCCATAGGCTCATTGGGGGGAATTTATCAAAACTGGAGCAGACAAAATCTGGAGCAGTTGCCCATATCAACCAATCAGCTTCTCTCTTTGGTTTGTTTAGTTAAGCTTGAAAATAAAAGATGGAAACTGATTGGTTGCCATGTACAGCTGCTCCAGATTTTGTCTGCTCCAGTTTTGATAAATTCCCGCTATTGTGTTGTCCTGCGCAGAACAAAATTGTGCAGTAGCAAGGTATTGCTACACTAAGCTCCTCTCCTAGTTTGAACTATAAACTTTTCTTCCTCTTAGTGATGTAGGATACTGGGATTTTTTAAGTTCACAGAAAATTGCTGGGAAAACAGATAACATTAGTTACAAAAGACCCTGGAATTCTGGCAAGATAAACCGGTATGCTTCTGTACTTGCAGAAAATGTTCTTATCCTTAGAAAACAAATGCAGCCGCAACACATAGGAACTGGTAAGGTGCAATAGATTAAATTTTTGTATGTTTGGGTTTTGATATCCTTTAATTTCACAAACTGGGCGGGTAAAGCAGATTATATTGTTAAACCTAAAATAGGGGTGGCGAACCTTGGCACTCCAGCTGTTTTGGAACTACAATTCCCATGGTTCGCCACCACTGACCTAAAACATTTGTAATGCATGGAAAAAAAAACCCACACACACACACAAACACTGCCTTAACCTATTCCCTTGCAACACTATGATTGTGCTATTGCACTTTAACTATTGTTCCATTTTCCACATCACCTCATATCAGACATTGGTAAACATTAGCTCTGAGCAAACACAGAATTAGTCTGTTACCTTACATGACAACTGATAGCTGATGTGCAAAATATATCCCAAAAAAGGTTTTTGCCTGTATTCACACAGAACAAACGTTGTCAGAGATTTGCAGGGCGAATGGCTCTGTTACTTGTTTATAAATAGACCCCCAACTGTCAAAAACACTGCAAGCAGCGACAGACTACACCCCAAAACAAGTAAAAGATGGCTTCCCAGTAAACGGCCCAAAATTACCATTAAAAAAAAGAAAAAAGTTCTTTGCATTTTAGTTTGTTGTTTTTTTTGTAATTCATCTACATTTGCATCAAATTAATGTTAAGCAGATTTTTTTTTAACCTTATGTCTCATACACTGCTGCCCCAAATCTATAGAAAATGTTAAACACCCATCACAAAAAGTAGGCTTTCATAAACACAATATATAGTTTCTAACCAAAATTTTGACCTCAATTTGGAAGTGGATGGATCTACATGCTCTGTGCCTGCGTATATTTTAAAGTGATATTAAAGCTAGATATTAAAAGGGGGGGGGGGGGGG
>NW_017306276.1:2096269-2124213 GCF_000935625.1 Nanorana parkeri | reverse complement strand
GGGGGGGGGGAGTTAAAAAGTTACCGGGCATTTTTTACCTTAATACAGAGAATGTATTAAAAGGTAAAAATAAAACACCCAGACCTTTGGTAATCCTTTAAACTCATATACTCATTTTTTAAACAATCTTTCACTTTAAATACATCCACAATACTGGTCATTTTACTTGGTTACTATATTATATGTGCGTCTAGTGTAGGGTATTCAGGGTAATTACACACTTTCTAAACAGTGTGATTAAAAAGATGGGAAACTGGATCTACAGGAACTGATAATATCTCTTACCAGCAAACCAAGATATGAGAAGTGGAAATCTGTTAGAGAGAATGGGTGGACTGACAGTGTGGATTATGAAGTGGTTGGATTATAGAGCATTACAGGCAAACCTCAAAATGCAGTATTAAATTAACCACAAGAACACCTGCTTACCTGTGTTGATTTTTACATTTTGGAAGTAATTTCTGGCATAAGAAAACAATTATCCATATTGAATTTCAGATCAGGATATCTCCAGCTTACTTGAGGGTTTCCATGTATATTTACAACCTCACTAATCTAGATATATGCAGATTGTGTTATCTGACCAAGACAGTAGACCTGCCCATCCTCAACAAAGGTTAATCAGTATGGTAGCTGGAGGCACTGGTGATGTCTATACAAGTGACTTTTGGAGCTCACATTTAAAACAAAATGATATCAAGTGGACATGATCTAGAAATATGTAGGCTTACTGATTATTTTGTGTTGATGGTAGTTATGATTTAAATTGATCCTTACTTGAGGAAGTATTTAAAGTATTAGCATTTTAGGGAATAAATAATTGCAGGTCATTGATGTGTCGAAATTCCAGTATACTCGAAACCCTGAGTACAGGTTGTCTGCAAATAGTACCCTTTTTCCTTGTGCTTATGATAAATGTAAAATATTGGATGATCTTTATGACAATGATCACCAGGATATACTGTATTAGACGTGTGCGATTCGTTTCGTTCCGAATCGAAATTCGGACGAATTTTCGGAAATTCGGACATTTGGATGTATCCGAATTCCGAATGACAGATATAACGAATGCAAACGAATCCGAATTTCCGTTTCCGAAATTCGGTAGCGGTAGTTCGTTCGAACGTTCGTTTCGTTTTCGTTTCTTATTCGTTTCGTTCGTTGGAGCAAAGTGACATTAGAGAAGGACAAAAACATTTCCCCCCCTCAAATGTCACTTAGCTTCAAATGAATGAACGAAACGAATAAGAAACGAAAACGAAACGAACGTTCGAACGAACTACCGCTACCGAATTTCGTCCGAATCCGAATTCCGAATCCGAATTGACTTTCACACCCGAATCCCGAAAAACGAAATAACACAAATCTGAATTTAGAACGAAACTAAACTAATTTTTTGGCAGTGCACATGTCTATACTGTATAGTGATGTTACATCCACCTGGGGGAACACAGACATCAATAGAAACCTGACGACAGTTTTAAGACTTCCATACTGTATCTAAAACTGGTAAAAAAAAGATTTAGATTTAAATATACAGCTTACAAAACTTTAGATCCTATATCAGCTTTCGATTACAACTTTAGATGTTGTGGCTGCATTTCTTTTTTTACCTTTATTTTCACCTGGTAATTCTGTATATAACATTTTCTGTCCGGCTGCACTCCCTTCAATGTATATTTAGAGCAGCCATGGTTGTCTGCGAAGGCTGCTTCCCTGCTTTGAACTACAAACACGTCTTCCTCTCTTCATCTCCATTATCATTACGGGTGGAGGAACTTGTCAATCACAGAAGATAGCTTGAACGGAATATAATATTTTATAGAAAATACTTTAATGCCTTTGTACCCTGCCCATCCCAAACCTAAAAGAAGAAATGACATTTGAGAATTTACGGTAGAAAAGATATTTATTTAAAATGTAAATAAAAATTAAGTAAATAAAGATGTTTGCGATTTTAACAGTTTGAGTTTTTTACATTCTGCTAGTTAAATTATAAAGTCATGTTAAAAGAATAAAACAGATTTAGTAAAAAAAGAAAAACTTTACATAAAGTATTTTTGATTTTTTTTTACCTATACCAGTAACAATAATTGTGTGTGTGCGCATAATATGGTAAAAACTGAAGCAATTATGAGTATAGATCAGGCTGGACTTGGTGCAAACTCAGTTCGCCTGAGTTCGCCCAAGCCTGCGCAAACTCTGACCGCCACTCCCTCCTTCTGACCCAATCAATGTCAGAAGTTGCTGCATTCCTTGCAACAGTTGCGGCATTCCCTGCTCCTTTATGACGATTAGCTGCGGACTGGTGTATGCGCCTCTCCGCAACTGATTGGGTCGGGAGCAAGGGGTGGCAATTTGAGTTTTGAGCAGGCTTGGCTGAATTCAGGTGAACTGGGTTCACACCAAGCCCAGCCTCATTTCTAATTATGAGGAGTTAACACATTTTCCAAAGTTAATTCTTTCTGCAATGACACACCAGTTGGAATGGTCATAAAATGTGCTTACAACAAGTAGTTCAGGAATGTATTGTTGTATGAGGTCACTAAGTTCATTCTGTTTAAATATGTGATAATAGCGAAGATAGTTTGTATTGTCAGTTGGGGGGACCTGCTGATCTTTCTTGCAATTGGTGTCAGAGTTAAGAGACAGCATTGAATTAACTGGTCCATTGCAATTAGCTTTCAGACCTGGTAATGGAACATTACCAAGGTCTTTGATTATTTCTCGGCCAAGTTCTACATTGGAAGATGTGCAATGACTTTTGTTAGCAAGTGGAAATAACCCTGTGACTTTGTTGGTATCATTCTCCAGGTCCTGTATGTATTTTGGTAGAAGGTCACCAATTTGTCTTAGGAAATGAGCAGGTTTGGACAGTCTGGGTGGATACATGTTTGCTGCTTTTCTTAATTCAGTGCAGTAGTCATACAATCTACGTAGAATGTTTCCATGCTTCTGGTCACTGCTTGCACATTTACTGCTTATATCCAGCCCTGATTCTAGAGACCGTGTTAAAAATCTTGATGAATGGAGGCCAATTTTAAATGGCGAAGATGCTTCATCAACAAATGAGGAATGTTTAGTCCTATTCTTTGTTGGCATATTGCTGTGAACCCTACTCAAAGGTTTGAGTGTCAGGTTCTTGGACTCTGGTTCAGTTAGGTCCTTCCTTTTCTCTGAAACCTTTTGTGGCTCCTTATTTCCTGGTATAAGCAAGTCTTGCTTCTCAAATTTTCTTCTTTTCTGTTCCATTGCCCATACATAAATCATCATCTGCCCACCAACTCTCAGGATTCGAGCCATCTCTTTAATGGCTCGTATGCGCCGTTCCTTCGTTGAAAAATGATGGATTACTGAAAATATATTAAGTTCAAAAACATTTTCTAGGGTTTGCTAGGTGATAAAAATGCCAGAACAATGAAAATATCTACAGTTACTTATGGCATCAGTGTGTACTACTTTTTGTTATGTTGCTACTTGCAAAAAAAATGTTGATCAGCCACAAAAACAGTGAGTCAACTTCTTGTTGAAAGGTTGACAAGACTGTCTCTGCTACTCTGAAATCCAAAGCACTGTTGTCAGCCCTTCTGGAGTTCTCCTCTTCTGGACTATAGACCAGCTCCTCCTCTCCATAACATGCATGTCTTCTGTAGTCCAGCAGGGGAGAAATTACATATGGCTGTCAACTTTTGGGATTTCAGTGCAGTAGAGGCAGTATTGTCAGCTTGCTACCAGAAGTTAGGAGCTCACTGGAATTCTGGCAGGATCAACAGTACCGTTCTAGAACTGCAGCATTTTTGAAGAGACAAAACATGGGGATTGTACACGGATGTATTTTTTATTTTTTTTATTTGTTCAAATATACCCTCTAAAGTTACACTTCCAGGTCTTGTTCTTTCCCCTGCGAGTAGATTATAAAAAGACAAGCAGCAGACTGGAGAGTTCACTTTGCACTCTTCTATCTGCATGTTCCTTAGCACATGAGCATTTCAACCATAGTGCTGAGGTTTATGAGACTGGCAGCGCCTATAGCCGGAGCAGCCAGGAAATACAGTCGGAGCTGGATTGACTGATTGAGCTAAATGATTTGTAGGACATAGAAGTATATCTGCGTGAGAGAGAGGTCCTCCTGAGGAACCAGGTGTGCCTACTAGAATTATGTGAAGGTAACCCTGCCCAAACTTTGTCTTCATCAAAATCATAATTGAATAAAAGTATATGTCAAGCCAAAAACATTTTTCCAATTAAGGATAGTGTGGGGATAGATTAGAACTCTGATTGGGTTTTTACTTCTATCTGCTCACCAATGAAACCACAAAGCTATTCATCCACTCACTTGTTATCGCCCGTCTTGACTATTGCCACTCATTCCTCATTGGCCTACCACAACACAGACCATCCCCCCCCTTCAGTATATCATGAATGCTGCTGCCAGACACATCCACCTAACCAACCACTTTGTGTCTTCAACCCCCCTCTGCCAATCCCTCCACTGGCTTCTACTCGCCCAAAGGATAAAATTCAAAATATTAACAACAACCTACAAAGCCATCCACAACTCTGCCCCCCCGGATATATCTCCAACCTTGTCTCAAAGTATCATCCTAACCGTCCCCTCCGCTCTTCCAAAGACCTACGGCTTTTCAGCTCCCTCATGAACTCCTCCCATGCTCGCCTCCAGGACTTCTCTAGAGTCTCTCCCATCCTCTGGAACTCTTTACCCCAACCTGTCTGTCTATCTCCTACTCTGACTGCCTTTAGGTGATCCCTAAAGACTCATCTCTTCGGGGAAGCCTATCCCACCTCAACCTAACCACTGCACTATCACTTTCTCAAACAATTCATCCCCACACAGCTACCTCCTTCTGTATCACTTGCCCCTCCCGTTTAGATTGTAAGCCCTCACGGGCTCCTTACCATCTTGTCTTGAATTTTATTGTAATTGCAATGTCTTCCTTATATTGTGAAGCGCTGCGCAAACTGTTGGCGATATATATAAATCCTGTATTATAATAATAATAATCTGGTGCACTGCCGGTATTTTTACTAGTATAGAAGGACAAATCTCTTTAACAGGGCCTTACACATCTAACAGGGGTTTTAGTCCTTCCCAAATCTATCCAAAACGAAGAAAAAAGGTTTTGGCTAGACATACACTTTAACTGTGTCAAGCTGATCTGTAAATGGTAACCTCCGGTGGGCAGGTACTGCTACTGTTGAAAGTTAAAGAAAAGTGCAGCTAAATTGTATATGTCTACTGGTTCAGTAACTTACCAGCTATAGAGAGAACAGCATCAAAGGCACCATCTCGGTATGGCAGTTGAAGTCCATCGCACACCATTACTTCATAATTTCGATTTCTCGCAGCCTCTGCCAGTGGGAAGCAATAATCAGACCCTATTTTAAAAGTCTGGCTGTTGATATGCAGATATTTCCCATTTCCACATCCTAAAAATCAATTCAAAGTCCATTACTGAACTGCATTTGAAAAAAATACATTTGATACACTGATTAGCCATAACATTATGACCACTGACAGGTGATTGACGGACATTGATTGTTTTTTTAATTTCAATGGCACCTGGAAGTGGGTGGTTTATATTAGGCAACAAGTGAACATTTTGTTCCTGAAGTTGATGTGCTGGAAGCAGAGAAAATGGCCAAGAGTAAAGCTGGCCATACACCTTACAATTATCTGCAGATTGAAAAGGTGCAACAGATTCCTCCATGTACATTTAACTGTGTGGATGGAGGAATCTCCACCTTGGCCAATCTGTTGCACTTTTTCCATCTGACCACAGAAAATCTGCAGATAATTGTAAGGTGTATGGGCACCTTAAAGGAGAATTATGACCTAAGGGCAAATAAAAGTACTTCTTGCCTTTACTCTATTAGCACTCTTCTTCTTTTCCAAAGTCGCAGCACATCCTAGATAAATTAATCACAAGTCACAGAAAACAGCCACCTGCAGCCATGCTCCAAGCTCCTTTCCTCTTAGGGGGCGTTAACAGGGAATGCAGCCCCGCACTCAGCTTATTTTTTCTAACTCTATTTGCCGTGGCCGCGCTTTCTCTAGTCAAGCACACCGTGTACGGCTGGAGTGTGCACGCTGACATGTGGGAGCAGGAGGCAGAGTCTCAACTGAGAAGCAGCAAGCTGACTCAGCCTCCCTTCTCTTTCCCTCTCTCTTACCAGTATTTCCCTCTCTCTTCACCGATCTTCTCCTGCTCTGTCTCAGTAGTCAGATGCTTGCAGCAGTTGTATGGAAACCTGTTCCCCGTAAATCTTAGTTCCCCCTGCCGTTCAGCTATTACCATAACCCCGCCCCTTCCTTACACCCTCTCTCCAAGCTCCGGTGTTCTATGAGAAAGAGACGAACGTCTTCTCTCACATTGTGTGCTCTGATCGTTCATCTTCCCCTCCCCCCACACTGTACAGGAAATTTCTGACTTGTCTGCGCGTTACATGTCACCTCTCTCAGTGTTGTGTTGCTGCGATCTGATATTTCCTGTCACATCCCCATCCTCACTGCTCATCAGAGCACAATGTTTATAGCACAATGATCACAACAACGCACTGTCCCATGGACACACTTTTGCCTAGGAAAGGTATACGAAGAACTCACATGCACCACCGCTTAGCAGAATAACATACACTTAAATTGCCTACCGATACTCGGGGAACACATTTCTGGTGTAGGAGACGATGCTCCCAATGGAAGTAGATCCATAACGACAAGCTTTAGGTCCCTCCCATCACGACACCCCACAAAAAAAACAAAACAACGCGCTGTCATTTGCTGGCACAGACGACGGGGACGTGGAGGTAGGGAGAGAGCTGCTTCGCATGCCCATGTATTCGTGGACGCGCAGTTCTCAAAGAGCAGCCTCAGTCACAGTGAGAACGATCAGTTGGGAGGTTCCCGACAGTATTGTCGGGATCTCTCCCCACTGCAGTGCTTAGCCCCGCCCACCATCTTAAAGTAACGATTGTATGTTTAGGGTGCATTTTGGATTATATGAGAAAATTCCAAAATGTACTCCTACAGCCCATGGAATCCAAAAGTAAAGAAAAGCTTGGACCCCATAATTCTCCTTTAAGGATTTCAGTGACTTTGACAAGAGCCAAATTGTAATGGCTAGACGACTGGGTCAGAGCAACTCCAAAACTGCAGCTCTTGTAGAATGTTCCTGATCTGCAGTGGTCAGAGCCTACGAAAAGTGGTCCAAGGAAGGGGGGAAAAAAATAAAAAATAAAAATACATAAATCAGGGAACCGGCAACAGGGTACAAAAAACAAAAAGGACTATCGTCAAAGGGGAGATAGTCGAAGGGTTAACCAATGATCGGGACAGACCAATTTTGAAAATATCAAATAGAAAACTTTATTTAGTGTATCACTAAACACCACCAAATAACAAACAACATAAAATAAGAAACATAAATGATCACTGACTATGAGTCCATTTCATTTAGGGTGGGGGTTATTGACCCAAGTTAGTTAGGCATCTTTAAATCGAGACCCTACCGTTCATCCGTCTTGAATATCAGTGGCCTCTACTTAAGGTGAATGGTAATTTAAGCACAGGTTGGTTATATCTATTTTTTGGCTAGTATACTCTGTATCGAGTCATTCTTTTTATTCTTACTGGCCTGTGTTTAAATAGGATGTTCTTAGGATTATTGTTGATACATTGTAGCCCCAATCCGGGGATATTCTAATTAATGGCAGGACAAGGTATTAGTGTGTATCCAAACCATCGAATATTTTTTCCTTGTATCCTTGGTAGAGTGAATGATATTTCTGTTTCTTTCATTTTGGATATATCCCGTCTCAGAGAAGATTCCCTAACCGAATCTCGGAAATAGCAATTAATTAAATCCGACACATAAGATATATCCACACAATTAAAAATAATCAAAAAATCGAAAGCCGATAGATATATACCCCAAAGGCAGATACTGGAGGTCCCGGAATTTGAAATATCATTTATGTGATCATTTATGTTTTTTATTTTATGTTGTTCGTTATTTGGTGGTGTTTGGTGATACACTAAATAAAGTTTTCTATTTGATTATTTTCAAAATTGGTCTGTCCCGATCATTGGTTAACCCTTCGACTATCTCCCCTTCGACGATAGTCCTTTTTGTTTTTTGTATGCTGTTACTTGGTTACTGATCTGGGAGACAGACCACTCTATAGAGCACTGATCTCCAGGAGTAAAACAATTCAATTTTTTTGTGTAGTCTGAATCCAATAAAAGGATTGGTGCCAGATACCACAGCATACCTTCACAAGTCTAGTAGAGTCCATGCCTCAACGGGTCAGGGCTGTTTTGGCAGCAGGGGGGCCTACTCACTATTAGGTGTGTGGTCATAATGTTGTGGCTGATCAATGTATGGAACTGGAAAATTGCAGTGTGGATATGTTTTTGGATAAATTGGACAATTGTTTTATTTCTGTATGTAACTCCATTGGGGAGATTTTCTTTCACTTCCTGTCCACGTGACACCTGTACAAGTAATTTTGGAGCAGGGTGTAGAAATGGAAATTCATCAAAATGCTGACATGTAGTAACGTACGTTGACGTGTTTTCAATGTACTTTTTATTGAATGTCAACACACATCATAATGCGTTTGCGTCTCAACATATCATTTCAGATGCATTTCCTTTTTTTCCAGGGGAAATTACATCAATCAAAAAACACCATGAGAGTCCAGACTTAACCTTTTTTAGCCCAGTTCTCTTTAGGGTCATGGGAGGACATATACTAACCTCCTCCTGTGACCCAAAGCTCAGTATATAGACGGCTACTGCCCACTATATACTGAGAGCGCCGCAGCAGGGATGGCTCCCGACAATACTGCTGAGAGTCACCTAGCTGGCTGATTGACAGCTAGCTCTGCCTATCTAGAGGCAGAGCCAGCTGTGGCCGCCCCCTCCCCCTCCGTCCCTCCAGTCAGTGCTGGAGGGACTGATAGGGGAGGGGGGAATGCCTGCGGGCAGCAGTGACTGACAGTCACCGCTCTCTGCAGGGAGATGATCAGGAAGTGAGCTAGCGACGGTATGGGTTTGCTCACTTCCCGATCTATAGAATCCACGTGTGACAGTTTCATTGTGAAAATCACTCACCTCATGGTTCACCTTTAACCATTAACAAAAAATGTAGCTTGTGTATCAATTGGGCTGTAGATCCTCAAATCATCTCTGAATTGGTGCCGACACTGTCCTTCCTTCTGGAGGGTGGCTGTGTGTGTTGTAAAGTAGCCACCACTCCAAGCTCACACCCGTGATAAACTACAATGTCAGGTTTAGTTTACTAATTTGTATTGAGATTGTAGCCCATCACGGGAGTGAGCGTGGAGGGGTGACTACTTTATAACACACACAGGGAGTATGGGGAACAAAAGTAGCCACCCTCCAGAAGGAAGGACCAATTCAGAGATGATTTGAAGATCTACAGCTAAGTGATAAAAAAATAAGATATATTTTTGGTAATAGTTGAGATCCTTGAATGCATTTTTAAGATTTCAATCTTGAGTTTAGTGTCACTTTACATTACAATAATAATTTAATGTTTTTAGATAATCATGTAAGGCAGGGATCTCAAAGTTCTGGCCCGTGAGCCGGTAACATGTGGCCCGCACCCGGCTGATAAGTTAGGCATGCAGTCAACGACTGCGTACCTGACTTGGAGAAACAGCTACACAGTGCAGAGAGCCACAGCCAATCACAGTGCTTGTTCCATCGGCAGCAAGACTTGCTCAGTATGGAAGAAGTTCTTTAATTGGCTGTTGCAGGTGTAGGAACAGCTCTTCTTGTAGCTGGAAGCTGGAATATGTAGTGATCATACAGAGAGTGGAAGCTATGGCCGGGTCTCTCAGATATTGCTGCACGTCCTGTTTTGTCCCCATTCTGCTCTCCTTCAGCACAGTGACAATACAGAATGGCCTATGCAGAGTACATTATATATGTGATGTGTGGACTCCTTCACCAGCTGTACACATAACTCCGTAGTTACTAGCTGTCCTGCCTAATTTTAACCTGTTCCAAGCTGGACAAAGCTTGGACATCCCACAGGATGGGAGAGACAGATTTGTACCTAGACTCTGTGTGTGTGACTTTGTATGTGAGTGATGCACAGGTTCACACTTGGGCGATCCTGGGATTGCGCATGCTGTTTGCCATTCAGCCCAATTAATTTTAATGGGCTTTTATCTGTGCGGGAATCGCTGCAAAAAGTACATGAGCCTTACTCCGTGATGCACACATTGCGTTTTTTCTGCCACTATTGTGCGTGAGTGCACATGCGGAATTGCGGTGGAAAACAGCACGATTTGATGGCCACGATTGGGGTGCCATTAGAAATGAATCAACGTTTGTGCGCGAACCCAGTGAATGCACGGCGATCTGCGTGGTTTCGCGCATTATCACTGTGTGGCCACGGGTCGGCCAAGTGTGAACCGGGCCTGAGAGGAGGGGGTAGGGGAGGGGTGAGCACAGCAATAAGGTACGGGGATCCTGGCACAGAAGTTGAGGTGAGGTACCTCCTTCTGGTGGATTGGAAAACTATGATTGTGCACTCTGAAGATGTAAGAGGAAAAGGATTCCACAGTTCTCTCTTCTCTCCTCCTTATACATACATACACACACACAAAAAATACTAACATTGCATACAAGGAAACCATAACAAACAAATATAATGACATTATAAACATATGCAGACATTAACACCGATACCGTATAGAGTTAAATTGTCTTTTGAAGGCTAACATTTTATGAAATTTGGCAAGCGGCCACAATGAGTAGGCAAATCATGTCATTAGCATAGGCTCACTGAATGAACCCTAAACGTTTCCTAATCTTTCTTATAAAAGTGGCAACCACAGGAAAATCAGTAACGTCAAGTACGCCTTCTCTCTGGGGTCCCATTGTTTTAGGTTGAATCAACTGGGGTCTATTTCAAGCTGACACTGCTTTTTGGTGATTTACTTTTTAATTGTTCCATTTTGTAGGCTTCCGATATTTACTTCCATCTAGAAAAGTTTGGGGATCTTTTACTAGAACTTTTTTTTTAAATTATGAATTACCATATTGTTCTCCAATGTGATAGTCTTCTGTTATGCTAGTTTAAACAATTGACCCCAGTAAACCATTGATGTACCATGGTTCTACAGACTCTCATATACAGTTACCTGCCACAGATTGCTTGTATTAGCTGACTAATTACAACCTTCACCCTCTCATTTCACTCTTCTGATTCTTCAGCAAGAGGAAAATTACAAGGCTATATATTTAAATGAGCCATTACTGCTAATTGTTAGCAGCAATTGTTTTCCCTTGAATCAGAATCAAATTACTGTTGCCGGGCTGTGCGTAATTTTGCTGAAAATGTTTCTGATAAATTCTAGCCATACAAGAGAACAGAAAGCCTATTATTCAAAGTATAATGTGTGTGTACGCTCACAAATAGTGACTGCATTGAAATGTTCAGTTTATCCTCTGGGATTGTACGTATTAGCAAATGTGAAACATGGTTTGTTTTCTTAATTGGTATATTGTTTTCATATGAAATAAGTAAATGATGGCATGCATCCATATTTCTCCATGAGCTACAAAGGTTTCTGAAACTCAGAAAATCTTGTTTTTAACAACAAAGAAAAGAGGAGAAATTGTCCACTATTATTACTATACAGGATTTATATAAACGCCAACAGATATAATATAAAAGGAGGCAGAACAGTTACAAAACAATTTAATACAAAGGCATTAGAAGGGCCCAGTTCATGAGAGTTCACAATCTAAAAAGGGAGGGGCTAGTGATAAAAAAAATCTAAACTGTGAGGGATGAGCTTGATGAAGAGAGTAAAATACAGTTGTTGGGTGGAGGCAGGATGGGCTGCTCTAAAGAGATGAGTTTTCAGGTATTGCCTAAAGGCGGACAGAGTAGGAGAGCCGAGGGATTGGGGAAGGGCGTTCCAGAGGATGGTAGAAGCTCTGGAGATGTCCTGGAGGCCAGTATGGGAGGAGGCGACGAGGGAGCCAGAGAGCAGGAGGTCTTGGGGGGAGGGAGCGTAGAAGATGGTTTGGGTGATAGTCTGAGACAAGATTGGTGATGTAGCTGGGGGCAGAGTTGTGGATGGCATTATATGATGTTGTTTGTATTTTTGATTATTTTTGTTTGGCAAGCAGAATCCAGTGGAGGGCTTGGCAGAGAAAGTCGGTGGACCATGGAGTGGTTAGTAAGGTGAATAAGTCTGCCAGCAGCATTCATGATAGACTGAAGGGGGCATAACCTGTGTAAAGGGTGGCCAATAAGGAGGGAGTTGCAATAGTTGCCTGACCCATAACATGCATGCATATTAAAAACTCGCGGAGAAGTCAGAACTGATCTGCAAACTGCAAGGTCAGTACCACAAGAAGTATAATAAAGCTATTAGATCAGTCTGCATCCAAGTGCATGCACCAGGACCAGCATGGATATGCAGGTTCGGGTTGGTGCAGTTGCATCCTGTCATGGGGATGTACAGAGTCTGCACGCAATTACAGACCGCGCCTGTCTCTCCCAGGAGCAGGTCCCTGCATGGGCGTGCACAACGTACGAATGTGCATGCCCGTGAGAATAAGACCTTACTCTTCCAATGGGGACCCCTGCTCTAGTGGCAGCTATCCAAGATGGGAAATTGCTTCAATTTGCAGAAGTTTCCTTTAATTGTCTGTTGCATCTCGGAGAAACAGACAGCAAAAAATAAACTGACCTTTCTTTACTCTGTCCAAGACAAATAAAAAAATCTATACATACAATAGATGGTTACATCTAAACTATGACATGCAAAATTGTAGGTGAAACCAGGGTAGGTGAAATCAGGCAGAGCTCTCCAGTCAGCAGGGAGCATGAGCATTGCTGATCCCACAGCTATAGCTCTAACTCAGTAGGGGCAATGTGACCGTTGCTTTCCCACATGGAGAGCAAGGCTCCCACTCTATAGCTGCTGCAGGGAAAAGGCTTACTTACTCAGGCTGTGGCTGCTCTTTCAAGAATATGAACGGTTAGACAATAAACACCTTTTGTTCTGACACCTAGAATGTATTTAGCTTATTCAAACTGAGGGTTCAACTGAGCTGTAAACATTGACTGTAAAAGTGGACCATATGGAGTACTTCATAGCATCTGAAATGATAAACATTTCAATGTCACCCTTTCATAACAGATCACATCATGACCAATGCTTTGGCACTGGCCACATGAGTAACACCAGTGGGCTGAAGAATAGCAATAACGTAAGGAGAAATGTTCTATGCTTTTATTGAGTGTTGTATGTAAAAGATCTGTTTGTGAGAGTATAAGGTGGACCATACATGGTTATACTTCCTAAAAGGACATTGCCTGGGCCATTTTTGGGTGCCTAGGCAGTTAGGTATAACGGATAAGCATTGCATAGAATATTCCTTATTTGTAGGATTTCAGAAACACTTGAATTAATCCCTACAGCCCTATGGCAACTAGAAACAAAATGAAAATCTTTCAATTAAAGAACTTACCAATATCAGCCACTAGACTTCCTGGCTCCTGAGCTAATAGGAACTCTTGTACCTTTGGCCAGGCCTTGTAGCGTTTGTCATTGAAATAAGGAGCAATCTTCTCATATACATTATGAACATGCTGTCTTTCCAGGTGGCTGGCCTCTTTTTCCATTGCTTCTCGTCACCGAACAGATGAAATGGCCTAAAGCAACATAGAATATTCTATCAACACAAAACCTTGACAGGTGGAAGAGCCATCTATGATTTATAAATCAGCAGCATCTAATCAATTTATATTGTGTCCATCAAACTCTGTGATATAGCAAACCTTATGAACTTCATGAAAATTGACAAGATTACACAGTCTTTTTTATGGTCACATGTTTATTAACCCCTTAAGGACCAAGGCCTTTTTTTCCCATTTTTTGTTTACATGATATAATCCATATTTTAGGCCTGAAAATTACTTTAAACTCCCCAAAATTATATATTTTCTGAAAGCCAAGAAGACCCTGTAGAATAAAATGATGGCAGCTGCAAATTTTTTATGTTGCACGACATTAGCGCAACTTTAATAGCTTATTGCTGGGCTTCAGGAGCCCAGCAATGACAGCTCAGGGACCGGAAGTGATACAATATGCGTTGCTCCTGATCCTATAGAATGGGGAGGAGATCGGTGAATAAACATTTGCCTCTCCCCTCTCCAGCTTCCTGCCGACACTCAAGATACCTGGTCCCGCAGGAGGGGCAGCAGAGCCCTGGAAAAAAGGCGGGGTTGTGGGGCGGCCACTTTATTGGATCGTAAAAGCGATTTGGCAATAGCTGAGTTGCCAGAATCGCTTCTACTGTAAAGCCATCTGCTGGCTCTACAAATATGAATAGAGTAGCTGCCGGGAGTCTGTTTAACCCCTTGAATTATCCTGTCATGGGTCATGAAGGGGTTAAAGTAGATATAAACTTTAAAGTGACACTAAGCTCAGGGGTTAAATCTTAAAAATGCACCCAAATACCTTAACTATTAACTGGAACTTATGTGTGCATCACTCAGCTATAGATCTTCAAATCATCTCTGAATTGGTGCGAATACTGTCCTTTCTTCTGGAGGATGGCTACTTTTGTTCCTCATGGTACCGGTGTGTGTTGTAAAGTAGCCACCGTTCCAAACTCACTGCCGTGATATACTACTACTACTTCAATAAAAATGAGTAATCTGAACGTGAGATTGTAGTCCATCACAGGAGCGAGCTTTAAATACTATTTGCTTTAGCTGTCTCTGGCATTTGTTGTCTCCACCCCTCCCCATAGTGTAGCTTTTTCTCTGTGTAAATAGCATCTTCCTTCTTCCTTATGTTCCAGTCTGCAACTCAGCCACATGTATTTTTGTTGAGTGGATCGCATTATGATCTTTTAACCTATCCAACGTTTGTTGTTGTAAAGATCTGCACAGTTTGGCTTAAACTTCTCAATGATCTTCAAGGTGTCATCTGGATTGAGTCAATTGTCTGCCAACTCTACTGAGATTGTGAGTTACTGCCATCTCGCCACAACTGTACACTACAGAGATCAGTTTTAATGCTTAGACTAGGGGGGCAGAACAGTGCTCCTTATTATCCTCTTTGCTGGAGACTCTGACATGAGGAAGCAGAGCACTGCCTCTATAAATATGGCTGCCCCCACACAGAGACAGTGGCATGGTAAGTCAGTATGTGGGAAATATCAGCTGCAGGGTGACCTCAGGCAATACTGTTGACTAGTCCTTTGCCCTCTGCCTACCCAGCTTTCATAGTTCAGTTCCTCTTTAAAAACAAAAATTGCATTTAATCTGCTTATGTATTTATTATGGGATCCTTAAATGCAATGTTACATTCTGTTGTTGAAAGTATCCGATTCTCTTTTGAGATCAGCCTCCTGTAATTCCCTGCACAGCAGATTTAAGAGGGTGGCACTGTAAATTAATCAGGCTGTACTGCGTTTCATAGTGCTGTGCATCTAACACTGGGGGCTTATGACAAGAGGAGAGAAAAGAATGATGATGCCATCAATTTCCTGCTGCTCCAGGCTATGCTGTTCAACTGAATCGTAGATTGCAAAGGGGTCTCAGGCAGTGCAGCCAGCGATAACACATTCTGCAGCCTGTACGAGTGATCGAGCGGCTTTACAGCAGCCCAGAAACAGACAGTTGACAGGCTGCAGCGGCTATAACGGACGGTCTGTTTACAGGCCGGTAGGGTTATAGCTCTTTTGCTGCTGGTTACCAATATGTAAATCTTCTCCATAGTCTGGGAACAGGTGCACTTTAGAGAATGGAGCAGCTCAGTAGATAAATTCACTTACTAAATAACAATAGCAGCATGAGACTTTCTGGAGCCTTTATCTCAAATCAAATCTCAAAGCGGATCAGCGGGTCAAGAGAAATTGCTTGTGAAAAAATACAACACTGAATAAAATACTATTAACTCTAAAAGTCAAAACATTAAAGCCAAGACATTACGTCATTTCAAAGGAATCCAACTGCTGTGAGAATTCTGAGGAGATAGGAAATCTCTGCAGTAAGAGACACCTAAAATTCTCCACCTCTGAGGTATGGGCAAAGTGACCCTTTCTTTTGCCGATCGTGGACAACACTAACAGGCTGTAGTGGAGTTCTCCCTGCACTGCCATTTCAGATGCAAGCCATGGTATGAGGCAGCCCAATGATGAATCCAGCAGGAAACTCACAAGATCTAAACCTTCACATTAGCTGAGCTGACATTAAAGGTAGCTGGGAGATGGACCATTGGGTCAACTTTTTAAGGATGAACTCCAGACACAAGAATTGTATTTAGTTGTATCCTTTTATAGCCACACAGGACATAAATCCACTTTGTGTGCACCATATGCCTTTGTAAACCCAGATATCATCTTTGAAAAGTAGCAGAGGCATCATCACTGTGCTGTACATAGCCTATGCAGTGACCATAGCTGTGGGAGAAAACTCTCAGACTGCCACAGGGGGTGAAGACAAGACCAAGCACACTGCACAAGGAGGGAGAGCAGCAGTGACCAGTCTCTATGACAGGAAACCCCACGTTCAGAGGTACAGCATAGTTGTAGTTTCAGAGTTGTTTCATGCTGGATTCTTACACAGATCTGAAAGAAATACACAAAGCCCTCCAAGTAAAAATGTGGCTCTTGTATATAGACAACATTTGTTAAGCCCAGATTTTAGCTTTGACAACCCAGATATTACATCACGAAAGTAGCAGTGACATCATCAGGGTGCTGAACATAGCCTGTGCAGACAGCAGAGATGTGGGACCTAACAGGCTCCACCCACTACAGGTCACCTGAATAAAAACCACAGGAAGGGGCGGAGACAAGACCAGTCACCCTGCACAAGGATAGAGAACACCAGTGACTGGTCTGTATTACAGAAGCAAAGAAATACACAGATCTGGAAGAAGTACACAAATCACACCTAGATTTCAGTAAGAATACACACAATTCTTGTATTTAGACATATTTGCTTATCCCGGAGATCAGTTTTAACTCTCCCCATTAACAAACAGCATTTACTCACCTTTCCTCTTCAGTGCAGGATCAAATAAAAGCCCTATGTAAGTCAAACAAAAGCCCTATGTAAGTCAGAGGGCTATGGGTGGCTTTCCAGGCCCCATGTGACAACGCCAACCAATCACCTAGTACTGTCACATGCTAAGCCATACTGAGAATTGCTGGGTAGTCCACTTCCCTCTGGGTAGTCAAACTGAGCAGTGCGGGAGTAAGGTAAGCGGAGTACACGCTACTGGGGAGGCAGAGGGTTAAGTGATCCAACAAAGGCAAAAGAAAGGTCACTTTAAAGAAGAACTCCAAGCTAAAAACTTTAATTAACCCTTGCAGTGGAGCTACCCTCACACTGCAAGGGATAACTGCTCATTTTGGTCTAGGGAGGTTATACTCACCTGATCCTCAGAGTAGCCAGCTGTCTTAGCACTCCCTCCAGCCTCTCCTTCGCTGCAACGATGGAATGTCCCACAGCATCCTCACATCTGATACACAGATCATTAGACGTGATAACTCGAGGATCCTAAAGCTGGCCATACAATTATAGATTTTCTATGGTCATGTGGGAAAAGTGCAACAGATTCCTTCATCTTCGCTAAAGTGTGTGGATGGAGGAATCTTCCACTGGGCCAAGCGTCAGTATCTTACTAGTCCAATCAGATTGTTCAGGTATTTTGAGCAGTGGCGGCGGTCCTAATGAACAAAGGGCCCTGATGCAAGATTTTATCTTGCCCCCCCCCCCCCCTTCCAAGAGGGGGAGGGGCACGGGAGCGGATCACACTGGCCGTACCCCCCTGATGGCGGTGTTCTATCAAAGTCTGTGACTACGTTAGAATGTGTGACCGGTGACGTGGACATAAGATTTGCGATGCCGATCTGCCCTGGAATAGCTGAGAAAGCGTAGGAATGCTTGACCTATTGGTGGTCACACATTCCACCGCCAAAAAAATGGGCAGGATTACGTTAAAATGTGTAACCACGTGACCGATCACACACTCTAACGTAGTCACAACCTTTGATAGAACAGCGGTCCTGTCTGTAATAATTTAATCAGAGAAATAGATTAGAATAGGCAACAGTGTAATGTTCCCCATTATAATCCATTTTTCTAATTAAATGAAATAACAGCACACAGTGTGCAGTTACACCCGTACCCCCAACCCCCAATCCTCCCCACCGCCTCCCTAATTCAGGTTCACCTGGCCAGAGCCTCACAGGATCCCAGCCAGACAGTGTGCAGGGGGCAGGGCATGTGATGCACACTTCTCCTCTCCCACCGCCTGTTACTAGGGACGCCGCCGTCAGACGGAGTGGTGAGTCACAGGACCCCGCCCCCTTGCTGAGAAGCCCGTCGACAGTGCGGGGCCCCAGGGACCCTGCAGTGCACACTGCCCCATATTTCACAAACGGGGGGTGCCTAGGACCGGACCTCACTGCCCCCCCCCAAAACCACAGGCCCCAGTGCAGCCGCACCGGCAGTAGTTCCCCCCCTGATTTTTAAAACCAGCGGGGCTAACTAGCAAGATACTGAAGCTTGGCCCAGTGGGAGATTCCTCCATCCACACAGTTTAGCGTAGATGGAGGAATCTGTTACACTTTTTCCATCTGACCATAGAAATTCTGCAGATAATCTATAAGTGTATGAGCAGTTTTAGACCGCTGTAGTGGAGGGGGAGAGATGCTGGAAGGACCAGTCTAAGAGCCAGCTCCAAGGATCAGGCGAGTATAACTTTTTTATTTGAGCACCTAGAACAAAAATGAGCAGTTACCCCTTGCAGTGCGGCGGTATCTCCACTGCAAGGGTTAGTAAAAGTTTTGCAAACAAATGAGTTTTAAGTATTATGTTTCTAGTACAAGAAAATCAAGCCATATTAATAGAATGCACCTCCTCCTTTCATCCTCCATATTTCAGTACAAAATCAGATTCCTTGTTCATAACACCATGATGAATGGGCTATATGGGCTAAACAAAGACCATTCAGTAACTGGAATTGCATGTTGTGTTACAACGAGGTGCAGGCCACAATATTTCCAATGACAACATATCTATACATCGGCAGACACATATTAGTACAATTATAACTTTTTTTATTCCACTTTGTGCTTATTCACACCACGCTGGGCAAAAAAAAAAGAAAAATGGACAGCAACGAGTAAAAAACAAACAAAGTGTGTGTAATGCAGATCAACATACACCAAACGCAATGCACATGGTATGAATACAATCTAAAGGTGCCCATACACTGCACGATTCTCGTACGAGAATCGCGGGAAATCCGCGTGTGAATGAAGACGTGCAACCGTTTCTACTGTATGGTTGCACGTCTTTTGTCTAAGGAGCATGCTAGAAAACCAGATGAAAATCTTACGATTTTCTGCTGGTTTGAATGATGCTCCGGAGACAAATGCCGAATGGGCCGGTGTGCCCGTTCAGCAAAGTGTATGGCTACCTTTAGGTACAACATAGCGTTCTATGAGAGGGAGGTGCAGAGGGAAACATTTTTAGTAGTATTTAGGCATTTTCTTCGGCCAGGTAAGCACTGCCAAATGACAGTGATCTACAGCATGTTCACATTTACTGGCCCAGAGCTAGGAGGTTACCCAAAAATCACAGAATGCCAGTTTCCATCTGAGGCTTTTCGCATTGGTATTTTTTTTTGTGACAAAGTCAGGGTTGCTTTCTGGCTCTGGTGCAAAACTGAACAAAAGGGACTGTATGTATGTTTTTTTTTTTTTTTTCTGCAGAACAATACGCCTATAAAAGCTGCAAATCAAACAAAGTGAGAAGAACACCTGGCTTGCAGGATCACCCCTAAGACACCAAGTAGCATAGTGAATCATTACCTGTATGACGATTGGGTGAAGATATAAAGCAAAGATCAGCTTCTGTGTTCTAGCAGAAATAAAGACATCTCCCCTGCCTGAGATTTCTGTCTGGAACAAAGAAAAGGAAGCAAAATTCCAACTGAATGAAAGTTGTGCTTCACCTGGCAGGTGGGGAGGATCAGTCGTAGGTGTGCAGCCAATGAAGGGCAGATCACATCTCTGCAGGTTGGCCCTCTGCTGTCCTCACCCATGAGCCACTCCCCTGAGATGGGAGACAAAAGGTGCTGCTACGCTAAACCTGGGACGTGAACATTCACTCTTCTGTCCACTAACAAGCCGAAACTTGTCAGGTGTCCATGTTATGGAGCAACACAAGCAGTATAAAATAGACTTCAAACCAGAGCGAGGTCTAGGGATAGCCCACACACTGGCCACTCTTTTATACAATTAAAGTTGGACATCAGGCATATACTGATAAAGCTAATTACTTAAAGTGACATTAAGGTCAAAAGTCCCCCCCCTCCCAACACTGCTAATGTAAGGACTTCCTTTAAATCATGCCTCCTAATCCGATCATCTTCTTCTTTCCCGGAGTTTTTAGCTGTCCCTCCAGCACTGGTGCGGGTCTCTGATCCAGTGCTGACTCCTCTCTGCTCCTCTTCTCTCATGTTCCACGGTGTCTGTGCGGGTGCACACTGCTCCATATACTTGCCTTGTGTCTCTCCTCGTCTCGCGGCCGAACATCTGCACTGTGCATGCGCCTGCCCCAAGATCCTTTGCGGCCGCCCGAGAAATGTTCAGATGTTCGGACGGGAGCGTGCGGCATAGACACAGGTAAGTTTAAACCCTTTGCAAAAGTTTTTATTTTAATCGTTTTGCATATATCTACTGCTTGCTAGCAGTAGATATATGCAAAAACAAATGAGGGTTTAATAACCCTTTAAGGAGGAGATTATTATTGAAATTTTGGAACAAAACAAAACCATTTCATACTTAAAGTCGAACTCCAGGAAAACAAAAAACGTATTGTTGCAGTGGGGCTACCACCCCACTGCAAGGGTTAAGTGCTTGTTATGTCTAGCTGTATAAAGTTGCATTACTCACCTGATCTTCAGTCCTGCCTGGCTGTGAGACCAGTCCCCACAGCCACTTCTCCCCTGGGTTCCGGTGGTCTAAGGACCACTGATATCATCACTTCTTATGCAGGTTCATTGACCAGCATTAGACATAAGGACACAGAGGGACATTCCATAGCTGGGGCAAAGAGGGGATGCTGACTCACCTGATCCTTGGGACAGAGGATCAGGTAAGTATATCTGCTTTATTTCAACCCTCCCTACACAAAAGAAGCACATAACCCTTGCAGTGCAAGGCTAGCTCCACTGCAAGGGTAGTTCTTTAATGGAGCACTGCTTGAATCATTTCTAATACTTATTAATATAGATGCACTGCACTTCAATAACCGGTATACCCGCATTAATTTAAAGCACTAAAATAAAATACATACACTGTCCCAAAAAGTGTATTAACATTGTAAAACAGTGTCCACACGCAGGTAATTACAAACAATATCAGTGTCTCCACTGCTGATATAACACATATAATAGCTCAATGTCCCACATCCATGTGATCAAATCCAGTAAACACCATCCAAAAGTAGAAATAAAGCCTAAGGAAAGAAACCAAATGCAGCCACCACATTTAAAGTGACATTACACCCTGTGTTCCCCTCACCCATGCTGCTGTAAGGACTTACCTTAAGTGATGCCTCTTGATCCGATCATCTTCTTCTTTCCAGTCGTTTTCAACAGTCCCTCCAGCGCTGGTGCTGGTCTCTGATCCAGCACAGACTGATGTGTCTTCTGTGTCCCCCGCTGTCTGTGCGACCTGCACTCTCCCGGCTACGTGCATTGATTTATAGTGAGTCTCTCCTCCTCTCCCCGCTTGTGATCTACAGTGCGACTACGCCTCCACACATCCTCCTGCACGGCCGCTTAAGAAGCTACAGTACTACAGCCTGGAGCGAGCGGCAGAGACACAATTACCGTATTTTGCGGTCCATAAGACGCACCGGACCATAGGACGCAGGGAGGTCCGGCGCGCCTTATGGAGCACTCGAGACTGTAGCTTCTGTCACAGCTTCTATGACAGAAGCTGTGACAGAAGCTGCAGTTAGTGACCGCTGAGACAGGTGGCGCTGTGATTACAGGGCCACGGTCTCAGTGATGACACAGAGCAGGCAAAGAACGTCTATTCTTCGTCTGCTCTATGGTTATCTCGATCGTCGCCGCTGCTCGGTTTTAATACGAGTGATCTCGTTAGATCACTCGTATTAAACGAGCAGTGGCTCCTGCTGCTGAACTCGATCGCCGCCGCCGCTGCTCGGCTTTAATACGAGTGATCTCGTTAGATCACTCGCATTAAACGAGCAGTGGCTCCTACTACTCGCCCGGCCCCCGAAACTGCATGTCTCGGGCGTCGGGATTCGCTCCATAAGACGCAGGCACTTTTTCCCCCTCCTTTTGGGGGGAAAAAAGTGCGTCTTATGGAGCGAAAAATACGGTAAGTTTTTTTTATTTTATGTTTTGAATATATACAGTATACTGCTTCCTAGCAGTAGATATATGTAAAAGAATGAGACATTAATGTCACTTTATTTTGGTAAATTGCAATATACAGTATTAAATGTTTGTTTTTTTGGTATTAGATACGCTGTACGTGTTACAGGTCTGTTTTTCTTTTTGTAGCACCATGCTGGAAAGAGTGCTATTACATTTTCGCAGTTATCAGATTGTATGCAGTCTGGTGCTGATTTGTATTCTAGGTTCATTTGGTTTCCCCTAAACAATCTGTCATCATTTGCATCTGTCTGATACTAGGTGTAATGCTGAGTGTACCCTGGTCACAGAGCAGAGCAACCAACTAAAGTATTACTATGAGTAGCTATCCCTCTCCAGCCAATCGCTGTTAGACAATGGCCAGTGGTGCATGCTGGGGGAGGAGATAAATACTTGGGGTGGACCACGTGAGCTCTCTCTTCTTCCCTCGGCCCTGCCTGTGGGGAGGCTGCTATGGATTGTCTGAAATGGCCAGGCCTAAAGCCTGGGGGCTAGTTGTGTGATTACACTGGAGCCTTATGGTTAGAGGTCCAGTGGTTACGGCAGATGACAAGGATGGACATGACTAGTAACTTCTACCTCAAGTATTGTTGTACTGGATATTCTACCTGCTGTGTATGGAAACAGTAACCACACTATACAATGTAATGGAGTCTACATCTGCCTGGATGATCCTAACCCTCCTTCTCTCTCCCCGAAGTTCTACAATAAAGTTCTCAAGCATCATATCTACAGTCTGGACATCACTTCAATCGACCACCATAGAGGGCGGTAAGTGTTGATGGGCAAAAGTGAGTGAAATTACCCCTAGACAAGAAGATTGCGGAATTGCCGTAACCCATAGCAAGCAATCCTAGCTTTCAAGGTGTGCTGTGGATCCATTATAGAGTTTTCTTACGTAGGAAACACAGGGAGACCGTTAGTTCTTTTTCTGTAGATCACCCCTTAGGAGCCAACGGTAGTAATAAGGCTGTGACACACTGCACGCGAAGCAGCGCAGAGCTGTGGCGCGCTGCCTTCGCGACCAGTGTGTCATGTAATTTTCTCCCTGGCATGTCAACTTGGGAGAGCTCGCATAGCTGAGCGTGCAGAGATGAAAAATGTAATCTTTATGCTTTATCCTAGCAGATTGAGAGTACAGTTCGCCGGATCGACAAAATTCTTTGGGGACCCAGCTGCGGCCGTGGATTGGCTGTTTCCAATGAGGGCTGGTGGTTTTTATGGCGTTTTATGTAAGAAGTAATTGGCATATGTTATGCCATAATGTATGAACAAATGTTAATGTTCGGGCACTATGTTGGTGTCTTGTTGTGTACCCGTAATATGCAAAATGAATAAAAAGATTTTTCAAAAAAAAATGTAATCTTCAGCCAATCGGCTCGCGCGTATAAACCCACGTGTCAGGATGCGACGTCTGGCCGGTTGTTACGTGCGAGCTGATTGGCTGAAGGTGCAGTCAATCATCTGCCTGCACTAAGCTCACACACTGCACACAAAGCTCAGTGCCGGACAGCTTTGCTTCGCTCTGCACGGCTTTGCATTCAGTGTGTCACAGCATTAGCCTGTGCTGGGATATCGCTGACCGAGTAGGGGGGGCGCTACACTTTATAAATGCAAGACGGGGTAATTTGTCTTGTCATGGGTGGTAAAAGATCATACCACTGCGTTCCGGTGGTGTGCGCTTAAAAAAGTATGGCATGCAGTACTATTTTTGAAGTGCACCACAGTTAGACTCGGTACAACAACATTGCACAATGTTGAGCCCACAGAACCTAATGAAATTACACATGTGACAAGTTCAAGCCAAAAAGAAACCGTGTGATACGGCTTGATCAAGCACATCGGGGAACATGCATGCCAGCAGCTGTGCGGTTGGGAGCATATTTGAACGGCACTAATTCAGCTAGGAGTATAAAATGTCCTGTACTCGTCTGCACCCCCTAGGGGCATTAGTGCTGTTTGAATATGCTGGGTGGAATTTTTATAAACGAAAAACAGCACCATCTAGTGGCGCTAGTGCAGTGCAAGCTTTTATAAATATACCCCTCATTAACATGTATGTAGTGTAAGGCACATGTAAACAGTCCATTTAATTTATATTACATCAGGTAGTTCCTTGTTGGTAAATCTAAAGGATTGTACCATCAGACTGTTACAATTATGGCTAGGGTTCGGATGCTAATATAGAGCACTTTGCTAGGGTTTGGATGCTAATATAGAGCACTATAGAGCATTTTCTGATGCCAGAGGCTTCCATTGTATTTTCCGTGCAAATGAGGTTGGCAGTGTACAATGACTGACAACTGCTTTATCCTTTTCACTGGGACCAAGGGCGGCCATTTATCCTTTGTATTGATACCTGGGTGAGCAGTCTGCAGTGTAATAAACATTGCCTTTAGGCCCCACTTTCCATATTTGTTTTAGGCGCCATATTATTTGAGATAGCCCTCAGACACATCATTATAAGTCCTCTTTGTCAGGCATATTCTTATTCTAAGATGTACGTTTTAGCACAGGATTTAATAGGGAGCTTTGATTAATCCTTGAAATGTGTGAAGACTTGGCATGAGCTTTCCTAGCTATTGAATAGCAGGAATTTACTGTTCTGGTGATAGCTTTTTAATATATCCTGCTCTGCCAAGACCCTTGTTCTGCCAGGGAAAACTCCGCTCTGAATGAACACACTCAATAGAAATTGGTTCATGGGATTATTTCAACAACTGCCAGGAATAGGAGAAGGTACTCTGTAGTTTTGAAACTGTCAAAGTTTACGTGATACTATACGTTATGTATGAAATATGAATGTAGTGGAGGCAACAGTCAAAGCAAACGTCATTGTGAAAATGAACTTCCAGGAAAAACTGTAAGAATAGGAGTTGCTATCATTGCGACTTACCTGCACCCAGGTGTAGAATTTAGCTTTGTGAAGATCGCAAAGCTTCTATACTCTTTGCTCTTCCTGGGGGGGGGGTCTATCTGGGGGAGCTATACAAATGAATGGGAGCTGCTACAAACACTCAGTCTGTGTTCATTTTATGAGGAACAAATGTACTTGTCGCACTCCTTACCGGAAAACCCCAATCAAATGAGGGGGGTGCTTGTAATGACTGCGGATGGCGCCGCCAGACAAGACAGATAAATGGATGTCACCAGCACACCAAGAGTATTGTAGTCCAAAGTGCTCGTTCTGATGACATGACACTTTAAATAAACAAGCACTTTGGACTACAATACTCTTGGTGTGCTGGTGACATCCATTTAATGAGGAACAGCACTGACCTTCCAATCCATTTCTGCACCAGGAATCAGTCAACGATCTCATTTTATTCTAGAATAATTAGACTCTTGTTGGAACCTCTTGCACAGTCTCACAGAGAAACACAAGCACACAGTCAGATATGCATGCTGCTCATGGCTTGGCTAAAAACAGGAAGGAAGACACAGCTTTATTCTCTACCTTTTTCAATACAACAGAGTATATCTACCATAGATATATAACCGAACGTAGAAACACTGCCATCTAGTGACCGAAATTGTATACTGCAGTAGTTGATGCAATAGACACAATGGGGAGAATTTATCAAAGCACTTGCGACAGTTTTAGCCTCTTAGATCATTTTTTTATGTGCAAATCTGTCTTTCAACATGTGCCCCTGCTTTCTTCAGAGCTTACACTACTTTTTCAACTGCACATGTTTTGCACCAGTTTTCTTCAGAGCTTGCACTACTTTTTCAACTGCATGTTTTTTGCACCTTTTTTGCACGTATTCTCATCTTCACTTGTTCTGGGCTGTCTGAAACTGGAGCATCACCTAAGAAAAGAATCATAACTTAAGAAGTTCTCATGACCACTTCTTCAAGATGCGACAGTTAAGCTTTTTGCCTGGAGTTACAAGTCTTCGTTACGCTAGCTTGATAAATCTGGTGCAATTGGAGTCACGAGGCAGCCCAACAAAGTCATCTCGTGGAGTCATCTCGTGGCCCAACGAAGTACTGATGGGGTAGTGATAATAATCTGGCCACTCCGTGCAAGTTCAAACACTCGCAATTGCTTTGATAAATTCCCCCCATTGTATTTTAATTAGGGGTGGGTCATTTATTTAAAATGGGTGTGCTTCTACAGGAGGCATATTTCTCCCATGATTTTAAGAAGAACTGAAAGCAAAACTTTCTTTTGTTTTGGATAGAGTACAGAAAGCTTATAACTAATGGTGCACTGAAATAGAAATTTTAAAAACGTAACCGAAATTTTAAAAGTTGTCAGGCCGAAACTGAAAATGTTTTTATTTTGTCAAATATTTTATTTTTTTATAAACTTTTAAATTGGAATAGATTTATTTATTCATTTTTAATTAAATATTTGTATTTTTTTTACTTTACTTTTAGAGGCTTCGGGGAAATATTAGGGGTCTAAACAGACCCCTCATATTTCCCTTTTAAAATAGAAAAAGAGCTTGTGAACAAAGAGTCCTCAGTCTCTTTTTCTGTATCCCGTTATCAATGAACAGGAATCCTCTATAAGTGTTCCTGTTTATTGATAGCTTGAGAATATAGTATGTTTACTATAACCACAATTATGAATGAACAGGAGTGGATATAGATCACTCCCATTCATTAATAATTGAGGATATAGTCCACATACCATGTCCTGAATTAATATAAACACTCAGCGATCACTGAGTGTTTGTAGCCTGCTCTCCTCTCTGACACACACTGTCACAGGAGGCTGAGTGAGCGGTGCGAGAGGAGAGCCCAGCCTCCTGTGATTGCGCTGTCTCCGTCCCCACACTGCTCTGCCGCACTGTGATAGGCGGTCGAGCGGTGTGGGAGGAGAGACACCGGCCGCTCACAGCGCTCTCCTCACGCAGCGCTCGGCCGGCTGTCACTTTTTCGGCCGGCTGTCACTTTCTCTTCTACCCGCTGGGACACAGAGCAGCGCCCAGCGGGGAGGAGAGAAACCTGGTATGTGCAGATGTATCGGCAGGAAAATGGCACTTTCGGCACTTAGCCAAAAGTGCAATTTTCGGCCGATATATCGGTGCATCCCTACAGGGCCGTAGATAAATTTTTTTCCTGGGTGGGGTTCAGCTTCCTATAAGATTTTATGTAGCAGACACACAAAGGTTTGAAAAAAATATACCGGCAATATCATTCCTAAACCAATCCTTTACCCCGAGCAATACCGATTTTGCTGTTTGACACCATATGGATAAAAACAATGTGGTACCACTTATAATTGGTACCAATTCACACAAACAGTTTAGTATATACTTTATTGGGATTTTGTTTTTACCAAAAACATTTAGCAGAATACATTTTGGCCTAACTTTAGGAAGAAATTTGATTTTATTTGATATTTTGTATAACAAAAAGTTGAAAATATTTTTTCCCCACAATTTTTGGTCTTTTTTCATTTAAAAAGTCATTAAAAA
>NW_017306276.1:2068604-2095745 GCF_000935625.1 Nanorana parkeri | reverse complement strand
ACAGAGCAGCGCCCAGCGGGGAGGAGAGAAACCTGGTATGTGCAGATGTATCGGCAGGAAAATGGCACTTTCGGCACTTAGCCAAAAGTGCAATTTTCGGCCGATATATCGGTGCATCCCTACAGGGCCGTAGATAAATTTTTTTCCTGGGTGGGGTTCAGCTTCCTATAAGATTTTATGTAGCAGACACACAAAGGTTTGAAAAAAATATACCGGCAATATCATTCCTAAACCAATCCTTTACCCCGAGCAATACCGATTTTGCTGTTTGACACCATATGGATAAAAACAATGTGGTACCACTTATAATTGGTACCAATTCACACAAACAGTTCAGTGGCCCCTTCCTCCTGTCCTGGGCCCCCTCCAAGTGGCCGAACTCCAGGGCCCGGTCGCGGCCGCGACCTCTGCGACCCTGGTAGTTCCGCCACTGGGCATCAGCTGATTTCAGTAATATGGGTTATTGTGACAAATAGAGAAGGTGAATCTCACTAATGGGGACACAGATAGGAGTATATACCTGACAGATGTTCTAATCCCTTTCCACTCTATCCCCCCCAAAAAGAGGTTTTGGCTTCAGTTGCACTTTGATTTTAAAATAGTGTATATACAGAGAGGGGAATTATGAAAGCAGACAGAATCTAGAGCAGTTGACCGTGGCAACCAATCAGCTTCTATCTTTTTCAAAGCTTCGCTGAACAAACTTGAGAGAAGCTGATTGGTTGTCATGGGAAGCTGCTCTAGATCCTGCCTGCTCCAGTTTTGATAAATGACTCCATGAATATGTAACATAATGTGGACAGATATGCAGCCAATAATTTATTATTCAATAGTGAAATGATTTATGTGTTTGTTCAGCTAGGTACAATTTTATTCCATACAGTGTATATAAAGTGATGCAACCCACTAGCGACAAACATAACCGTCCCCTGGTTGCTCCATGTACAATCAGAGTAGGCCAACTGTCACTGGAGTTGACATCTGTCTCTCCCAGCTCTCAGTGATGCCTGCCATTGGCTGCCTAAGCTTTCACTCACGAACAATTTGCATATGAATGCAACTGCATTCTGGCAAATGTGCTGCATCATCCTCAGTGTTTAGTTTACTAATTTATATTGAGATTGTCATCCATCACAGGAGTGAGCTTGGAGCAGTGGCTACTTTACTTTACAACACACACTGGGACTATGGGACTAAAGACAGCACTAACATGCAATGAATTATAGATGTATACATTTTATTTTCTATATATCTCTATATATAAATATACATTTTATTTTCTATTCATAAATAACACAAAGACTAAAATTGGAATTCAATTGGCCACAGCCTTTATTTTATAAACCAATACTTATCAATGAGATCAATCATATCATAATTAACTTTAAACTCAGCTCAGTCAACACAGCTCAAGCCAAATAAATCAATCAATCCTCCAAGAATTACAATTTAAACACAAACATACTATTCTAAAAACCATACATAATGAAACCTAGTCAACATGACTCAGTTTTTAAAGAAAGGCTTGAAAGTTTTGTTGACACGGACAGTTCCCAATTGAAATTAACAGACCTTTGCTTCTCTTTTATAGGAGACAACAGCAGGCATAAACTGTCAAGTGGACCCAGATCAACAGACAGAGCTTGAGGACCTACAGGTAAGTGTCATTCTTTTTTTTCATTTTTTGTTAACACATAGGCAAAATAACAAAGGCTGCCATAGTCCCATATCGGGAGCCTTGCATGCGCTGCTGCTCCCAGTTCATGGGGAACAAAAGTATCTACCCTCCAGAAGAAAAGACACTTTCAGAGATGATTTGAGGATCTACAGCCGAGTGATACACAAATAAGATACATTTTTGTTAATAGTTAAGGTACTTGAATGCATTTTCATTATTTAATTCCTGAGTTTAGAGTCACTTTAAGAGTAGGGATGAAAACAAAAATCACAAAGCCATGTGATCACCAGGGTCACGCCTCTAATGGCTGCACACCCTACAAATGACCATAGAAAATGGCTAGCTAACACCATGTTGGCGGACTGCAGTTTGAATAACATTGGTGTATACTGAGCTCCAATTGAGCATATGCATACAGAAGAAGTCTATGCAATGTAAAACCCTTTTAAGGTGGCCATACACTTTACAACCATCGCAAGACCTTAGTCTTGCGATGGTTGTAAAGTACTTTAAAAACCGTACGATCTGCCCATCTTGGACAGGCAGATCGTACTTGCGATCATCGCAAGCCCGCCCCCTTGAGGGGTGGGCTTGCGATGACTGCAATGAGGGGCGGGCTTGCAAGGACGGCAAACGGGCAGTCTGCGCGTGCGCACACCGGCCCGTTCGTCAGTTGTCGAACAAGCAGGCCACTCACTCGCCGAGAATCGTACGATTCCCGGCGGGTTTTCCAGCCTGCTTGTTCGATGGAAGACGTGCTACCGTACAGTAGGAACGGTCGCACGCCTTCCATACACTGTACGATCGTGGGATTTCCCGCGATTCTCGTACGAGAATCGTACAGTGTATGGGCACCTTTATACTTGAGCTAACTCAGGATCCTGAGATTAAAAGCAATCATCCTGCGGTACTATATTTCTATAGCATATGAAACTTTTGAATTGAAAATCTGGACTTTTACATGTGAGGTTTTTAATCAAAATGTTGACTATTATCTCAGAATTCTGACATTTTCTCAATTGTTTATATCAAGATTATGGCTTTTATCTTGGAATTGTATTTTGGATAAGATGGCTTCAGGGTTCTGTTGTACTTTCTGGTGTCAAGAACTCTCTTCATAAGAGCAGCTAATTTGTTGTTGCCAAGCGATTAACATCTCGCTTTGATGCTACCGCTGCTGCTCAGCAATAAATAAACGGATCTATACCACTGTCATTGAGGATAATGGCTGCCAGAGTGTTATTTCACATTGTAATCATAGTTTAACAATATGTATAGTATAAGGACTGGAACACAAAATTATAGATGTCCTACAGTATTGTACGGCAGGGACCAGTTTTAGTCATACAGAATGACAGAATGATTATGCCCAGCTTTGTTTCGTGACAACCAGTTTCAGTTTATATTTCCTGCTGTCTGATATATGTAGCATTGCAAAATGTATTCTGTCTGTTGAGAGCTCATCATCTTTTAATGTAGGGAATCATAAGGCATCACACTGTGCTTGTTGCTGCAAATTAGGTTTTAGTATTTGCATTACTCAATTATGAGAAAATTAATTGCACAACATCATTCTTGAAATCAGCCGAGATTGACCAGAGCAGATAGATGGAATTGATGTTGAGCTAGGCCAAAACAGAGAATGAAGCCTCATCAAACATGATATTGGAGGGAAAAATCACACCAGATGGGCTTTATCCATGCCAGCAAGCCCCAAATAAGTGGAGAGAACAGTGACACATACAAACACTGAGCAAAACCGGCCACAGACAGATGGCTCATCATACCATAGTTTGGTGAATTGACAACGTCCCAACACCACAACTGTCACATTTGTGTCTCAGATCAAAGCAACAAGGGAAAATATTGGTTCAATTTGCAAAGTGATAATGTTCATGTTTTTTGCGATAAGTCTGTACAAGCTGTTCATATAAAACGGATTCTATGAGTAAAAATTAAACACTACTAAAGGTGCCCATACACCTTACGATTATCGGACGAAACGTTTCGTCCGATGATCGAATAGTCGTACGATGTTCGTAAGACAGCCCCATCCTGCCCCGATGATCGCAAGATTAATTTAGCCGTAATTAACGAGAAGCACCTGGACGAAATGCGGTAATTGATTTGTCGTATTTTCGTTCGCGCATGCGCAGTGTAGATCGTACGACTTTTGACGGACGGAAACGCCAGCAACCTTACGAACATCGTACAATCGAGCAAAGTTTTCAAACATGCTTGACCGTCAAAAGTCGTACGATTGTACAGTAATGTCGGTTCGGGCACTCTATTCACACGTACGATTGTCGTTCGAAAAGTCGATCGCATACGATTATCGTCCGATAATCGTAAGGTGTATGGGCACCTTTACACTACAGCTACTAAGTCAATAGCACCCTTAAGGTGCCCATACACTGCTCGATTCTCGTACGAGAATCGGGCGAAATCCCGCGATCGTACGAGAATCGAGCAGTGTGAACTAAGACGTGCGACCGTTTCTACTGTACGGTCGCACGTCTTTTGTCGAGCCAACATGCTCGAAAACCCGCCGAGAATCGTACGATTCTCGGCGGGTTTCTAGCCTGCTCGCCCGATAGCTGCGGAACGGGCCGGTGTGCGCACGCGCACACTGCCCGTTCTGCATTGCCGTCATCGGAAGCCCGCCCCTCAGCGGGGAGGGCTTTCGATGATCGCAAGTACGATCTGCCCGTCCAAGATGGGCAGATCGTACGGGCTTTCAAGAAGCATACGACCATCGCAAGACAAAAGTCTTGCGATGGTCGTAAGGTGTATGGACACCTTTAGCTTGGAAGGACTAGGCCTGTGTGTGAGGGGTGCCTGATTTTCAGACATACTAGAAGCCTGGCCACAGCAGCCAGTGAGCATGAGGCTCTTCACACAAGCCAAGTGCCAGTTGCCTTTGAGGTGCATGGGGGTAGGGGAGTAGCAGGTGTAATGAAGATGAATCAGTTCTAGTATTGCTGTGGTTAATTGCCTAAAAAAAAAAACAGCTAAATATCCAGTTCCATAGTTCTTGCTACTCAAGATGTGCAGGTAATTGACCCTCACAAGAATTAGTACAGCAAACTGTTTTTATTTAAAGCACAATTCAAGTCAGAGCAAAAAATAAACAGTTTTCCTTCCCATTCCACCTGCCTCTAATTTATCATTTTTACATGAAACCAAGGTCAATTGATAAGCTGGGTCCCAATTTTATTTTGTGAGTTTCCACATTTCTTGTGGCATGAACACTGCTGATTGGCTATCAGTAGTGCCCATCAAATGGTCCTCACAGGGTCCTCAATGGGTCTTCTAGTCTAAAAGTGGCAGAGTGATGACGACAAAGCGTAGAGTGGCAACAAGAAAGTTGCATGGAGAGCAACTAGTAATCACCACATCCATTACTAGAAGGGGTGCCATTGAGTGTCATGTAGCAGCAGATCTGGGTAAGTGATTCTAGATCTTAAAAGTTAAAAAATAAATACTGAATAACTAGGTGTGAATGGGATTTTTTTTTGTGTTGGTTGGAGTGTAGCTGTATCAAGTAAACACAGTTACTTATTGCATTTAGCTTCTGTGCTACCATTTTTAAGTTGGCTAGATTTCTCTCATTTAATTACCATGGGCTGAATGAGAGAAATCACTTGATTTCACCATCCACACTGTTTAGCTTGGAAGAATCTCTAACTGCTGGTTATTGTATGTAGACAGCTGGTACTCATGGCTGTCTGAATACTCAAACAGTGAATGCATCTGATTGGATTCAGTCACTGTTCGGCCACCAATTTTTCACTTTGCTGCTTTGATTTTGTAATTAAAGTTTGTTGAGCTAGGTGGTGCCAACAGGGCCAGCCACAGTTTGAATTCCTGATGAATCGGCTGACATTTGAGCTACGTATATCCAGCTTTACTCTTTTTACCAAAAGCAGGTAATGGGATTTTACCAGCTCCCGTGATAAATGAAAAAAATGTTAGGGAAATCCTTGTCTGTCAGAAGGTTAAATAGATGACATGTTTCACAATTATCCATAAAGACGTTTAGTTTTTTTGGGCCTGATGCACCAAATAGTGGTAAAGGAGATTGTATTCCTGAGTTTTTGCTTCATTTGGCATGCTATGCTGGATCAGTAAAGGAAAGCTAGCATGCAATGGTGAGTGATAATTACAATACTATACTTAACAAAAAGGTGCCAAAATTGAAAAATGGGAGCTGCCATTGCAGACTTGTCTTCAAAAGTGCATGGTTATAGACGATCGGCGGACTATGGAGCCGCCGATCGTCTATATGTGAAACACCCGGTAATGGGTGTTTGCATTGGTCGGGTCTTTTCAGCCCGTGCGTGCCCGCTAGGGGGCGCGCGCGAACAGAAAAGAAAATGCCGTCTGGAGACGGCAACCCGCCAATGCTGCAGTGCCGTCCGTCTGTTTTTTTACAACGGGCGGACGGCAAGTGTTTAAGCCACACATGCAACAGTATTTAATGAGCTAGGCAGGACTAATCATTTGTTTTTATAGGATAGCTTTGGATTTCTGATATCTACTGTAAAAATATGTTTTTTAAAAATGTGTCCTTTCCCCTAAACACACTAGCCCAGTACACCAGGCATATGGGCCAGTATTAACATAATATACCATAATTATACCAGTATGTACCTGACCGTCAGATTAGTATCCCTGGGCAGAATGACGTATGCCTATAACGCTACTTTCTGCCTCTGCATACTGTATGCTTCATGTAAAACAGACAAATGCTCTGCCTTGTACACTACAAGCCTAGTACATGGCAGTAAACTCCAGCCAATGGTGATATATCATTATAAAGATATTGATAGAAGTACATACTGTTACACTGAGCTGTACATGTAGATGCAGTTCTGTATGGAACAGTGAGGAGAAATTAACTTTTTATTCAAGGACACTTTTTATTAAGATCAGATTTTAATTTTTCCAATTCTATATCATTGGACCTTCTGGAGCCCCTACTGTTCTATGAACTGTGTAAGGGAATGGGTTGTTTCAGAATGGTGTTGGAAATTGATATTTTCAGATTGATCACCCTACAAGATAATCACAGGTATGGTACATGCACCTCTAGGTTCCTGCTTTTAGATGTGTGTGCCAGTTACTATGTTAAATGATACCATCTGGGCTAAAGCTAAATTTTTTATTTAGATAGAATATATATAGGTTTAGATTAACTTGTTTATCAAACCCAAACAATGAAACAGGGACAATTCACTGAACCTACACTACTTCTTAGAATAATTGCTATTAAAAATAACATAGTAAGGCATAGTAATACAGTAAACATGCCATTTTTATGGGCTCAAGCCATTCCTCATGTACTATAGTTACCATCTACAAAATAGTTTCCACCGTCCATACTTACACAGTGTTTGGAACATCCCTAGGACCCCTAAGCCACTTGCTTGAGACTATAAGTCCCAAATTCTAGTCTGTCACCATCCACATAACCCCTGTGCCCTCAGACTTGATCCATTTATTCAGTGTAAGGCCCATGTCACTCGGGATATTTTGTAGCTGCTACAGAAATGTTTTTCTTACAGATGTGCTGGTCTGTGCTGGGCAGTCTTGCAAATGCAGTCCCAACACATAAACAGGGCAACATGCCTTGTGTCTAGGGAGAAGCTTAGGTTCGGACCAAACTTGAGCTCCACAAAAAAGATGTGCCAGGAGCTCTTCCACCCAATCAGTTGCAGGCCGGGCATTCCCCGCAGCTGCACATAAACACAGGAGAGGGATGCTTGTGCTGACGTCATTGACCTTATATGGACACATGGCCATATAGGGTCATTGTCATTTACCAAGTATAGCATGTAGACATCACTGCACACTGCCCCTTTCCTTACGTCAAGCTGCAGGCGTGGAATTTCCAGCCCACAGCTGGTTGGGCGTCACGGTAGAAGCTTCCTTCCATGTTTGGAAGGGACTCCTTCAGAGTACAGGGGAGCTCAGGTTTAGACCGGGTTTAAAATCAGCACAATGCTCTGCTTCCTTCACAGAGCTCACCAGTGGCTACGTAATAGTGGTACACGCTGCTGGTGTATACTGGCCCTAAGAATTTATGTTGGAAAAAAAACAAGAAAATGGAAGTGCAGCCAATGAAAGGTCTATGTTACAGTGATTCCGCGATCTGTAGCTCTGTTACTGAGCATTTGATTGTTTGTAGCATTAGAAGCTAACTACTGAATTGCCATCCTTAGTAGCTTATCATGTTATTGGATGCAGCTTCCAGTGATCATGATACACTAGCAATTTGTAGCTGCAAAGAGAAGTATTGTAGCCAGAAATCAAGGAGAGAGAATTGTAGATGCTGCACAGTTGCTAATGTGACATCTACCTATTATCGCTATCACACACATTCAGTCTCATCCAAGTATACAGCAATGAAAAAGCCTACTTTACTGGAACTATTGTTATTCTATTTAAAGTGACATTAAAGTAAACATTTTTTCCCTCCCCCCAATGTTAATGTCAGCACTTACCTTAAATGATGTCTCTTAATCCGATCTTCCTCTTTTTTCCTGTCCTTTTCAGCCTTCTTTTTCTTCCCCATTTAGGACTCTGAGTAAACAAAATGAAGAGCCAAGTGATACACAAATAAACTACATTTTTGTTTATAGGTAAAAGAGAACAATGGCCCAACCTTTTTTTGCCATAGTTCTTTTTAGGGTCACAGAAGGACATATACTAATGTCCTCCTGTGACCCAAAACTCAGCATATAGGAGGCTATTGCCTACAATATGTTGACATCACAGAGCCAGTCTGCAGCTGGGACGGATCCCAACAATAATGTTGGGATCCACCCCACTGCCTGATTGACAGCTGGCTCCACATCTCGCACAGAAGCAGCTATACCCGCCCCCTCCCCCGTCCGTTCCTCCAGTCAGCGCTGGAGGAATAGAGAGAGGGGCGGGACTGACAGTCACTGCTCTCTACAGGGAGAAGATCGGAATTCAGGGATCAGCAGTATGTGAGCGCTCAGTTCCCAATCAATAGAGCCGACATGTGAAAGAGTCACACGTCGGCTCTAATTATGGGGATGAGTTTTCTTCACTCTCCCCATAATTCTCCTTTAAGATACTTGAATGCATTTTTAAGGTTTAACTCCTGAGTTTGTCACTTTAACTGTGTTTTAGTGATATTGTAAATTCAAATAAATTGATATATGAAATGTGACATCTTAAAAGTCTCGGGGTAAGAACATTTTTTGGTTTTGAAATGTTATAACTAAAAATGACTTATACTATTAAAAACGTAGAACATATGACTGGTCTGGGCCTTCATTGGATTAAAAAAATTATAAACATTTAAATCTTGGTGTTAACAGTTGTCTCCAGCAGCTGATTGCAAAATCTGTAGTTAACGGTGAGATTTATCATCTTTAACCCATTCAAGCCTAAGAACATATAGATTCTTACCAGAAATTCAAAGCCTTAATGAAGGAGACCATTAGAACTCTAAATAAACTCTACATGGCCACTCAAAATTTTGTCTGGCGCTCCTATCTGTTCCAGTACCTCCTGGATATCACCCAAAAAAAAACGCCTAAAGTCCTCTGTGTCTGTGAGCCACCAAGCAGAGGCCTTTTACACAATTAACACAGTTTATATATTACCTGAGAGATCAATCTACATTTCAATCCAGTACCTGAAGGGAATGGCAACTGGCCGGACTAAGCACTGAAGTCATAAGGAATCAAGCCTTTAGTAACTGATACTAATTTCATGGGTGGAAACGCAGATTGCAATGTGATGCAACGTGGGAGTTGATACTTGCAGAATGATCACCCTTGGTCACCCTACAAGATAAACACAGGTATGGTACATGCACCTCTAAGTACTACTTTACATTTTACTGTCTAGGCTAAAGCTAAATTCTTTATTTAGATAGAATATATATAAGTTTAGCTTGCATTAACTTGCATATCAAACCCATAGCTGCCATCTCTACAATTAAGCCCAAATGAGTAAAACATGTTAGAGGTGGGCAGTTGAAGGCAGAGGACCATTAAAGGAGAACTATGGGGTTAAGGCTCTTCCCCATAGTTCTCCTTAGGGTAACGGGAGGACACAAACTAGCGTCCTCCCGTCACCCTAGGCTCAGTATACCACAAGCTGTAGCTCGCGGTATACTGAGACGCCGCAGCGGATCCCGACAATTATGTCTGGATCCGCCCAGCTGCGTGACTAACAGCTGGCTCTGCCTACCTAGAGGCAGAGCCAGCTGTACCTGCCCCCTCCCCCGTCCGTTCCGCCAGTCAGCACTGGCGGATCGGAGCGGGGAGGGGGGAATCCAGCCCCTCCCCTGTCACGGCAGAGAGCCGTGTCAGGATCGTGAGGTGAGCGAACGCCGGTATGTGTTTGCTCACCTCCCGATCTACTGAGCCGACCTGTGACAGTCTCATTGTCACAGGTCGGCTAGAACTATGAGGTGAGTGAAAAGCACTCACCTCATAGTTCCCCTTTAATGTGGCAGTGATGAAAAGATACCAAATAATGCACTGTTCAGTGAATCTACAGAGTTCAGTTCTTTTTGTTTGAAGGGGGAAACACAAACACATTTTCTAGCCAATAATATGTAATATCTGGCATCTTGTAGTATTCTCTCTTAGGTACGATGTTTAGTCTTTGATGTGTAAAATTAGCTTACAGGTACAGGTTGTTGACCACAGCGGAAATCAGACTGTTGCAAATATTTTGAGGTTTGTAAATATATAGCCCCATGCTTAATTCTTTGCCGTCACTTCTGAAATATGAAATCATTCTTACTAAAATGGCTGCAGTTACATTTACTGCTTTATAAAGGAAAATGTTTGAATCCAATATGCGGTCCAGGCTGATAAAAGCATTGACCTTTAAGATGGGGAAGAAATAGATAACTATGAATCCCTGCCTCTAAAGATGACAGATGAGTACCTGCTGTGCTCTTAAAAAATTGCTTACCTCTTATCTTGACTAATGAAAATGTTATCACCATCCAGTATTTTAGTAAAGAGAGAGCTAAATGTGCAGGCTTTATTACAGACACCCGTGGCCGCATGTAAATAATGTGAGCATATTTTACCAAAAGTCTCTCTCTCTTATCACTCACATGTAAAGCTGGCAAAAGTTCTATCCTTCCCTGCTCCACTGAAAAAAATGTTTCATTGCTGCCTATGTTGCTGCAGTATAATTTCCCTCACTTCCTATCAGGTGAAACCATTCTCACCAGGATAGTAAGTGAGGGGATTAGTCAGGACTTGCTGTGTATCGCATAGCAGGAACGGCTGTGAAAATGCAGCTGGTTCTGTGAAAAATGACACATGCAAATACTCTACAAGTGTCAATGAGTTAAAGTGACATTAAACCCTCAGATTCTTTAACATAAAACAATACTGTAATGTGTGCCTTACTGTAATCCATGGTTGTTTCCCTTCTCTTTGCTGTTTTGCAGCAGACAAGGCAGTCTGCTGCAAAACAGAAGCCCAGCATGAGAAGCGATAAGGATTTAAAAGGAAGAGCAGCAAAGAGAAGGGAAACAACCATGGATTACAGTAAGGCACACATTACAGTATTGGTTTATGCTAAAAAATCTGAGGGTTTAATGTCACTTTAAGTTCAACATAAAACAGAAGTCATCAACTTGCGCAACTAGATCAATTGTTTATGGACTATATATTGATAGTATTAAATGAACTCCAGTTATACTGGTAATTACTCCAGAGAAGATGTATGCACCGATCCTGCAGCCTGGTTGGTTGGATAGGGAAACATCCATGTAACAGCACTGTGAAGAAAACATAGGATACCGGTGCACCGATCTAAGTGCAGTATAAAGTGACTATTTAATAAGGTTATAAGTAATGCACTTACAGGATATTAAAAATTTTTTTTTAATAGATGTTGTTTTAATGTTTTTTTAATGTAAAAGGTGTTTTTTAATATCCTGTAAGTACATTACTTTTAACCTTATTAAATAGTCACTTTATACTGCACTTAGATCGGTGCGCCGGTTTCCTATGTTTTCTTCAAAGTGTCAATGAGTAGATAAAAATGTAACAATTGGTACATTGTATTCACTATTTCTTTCATATGAAGACCAAGGGTGTGACCTGTGATCTACATATGACATAAGTTAAAGCAACTTTACAAGTATAAAAAAGTTTTGTTTTTTTTAAAATAAAATGTATTCCTATTTCACTTTTATCTACAATTTTGTAAGTTTATTTGATTTTTTATTTTTTTTCAAGTGTTGCCCAAAAAATGTGTAAATAACTTTGCCACACTTTGTATGAGAAACACAATTTTAATGTTAATATAAATGGGATAGCTAATAGATTTTTTTTAAAATAAAGTCGGCCATACATGGTTCACATTCAAGCAGTGGGTGGCCTTGCAAGCCCCACACAGCTTTACAAAAGCCAATTTAAAAAAATGAATGGCCAAACAGTGGCTGTACTCTATCAGATGCAGTTACTGTTCAGGTATTCAGGCAGCTGAGGCACCAATAGCCAGCAGTGGAGATTCCTTTATTCACACTGTTCAACGTGGATCAGAAAATCAAGTGAATTTCTAATTCGGTGCAGAACAAGAGAAATCTAGCTGTGGATAGCTAGTTTGAAAACAAAACCCCCATTTTAATAATTTTCCCACATATTGTGTCCATATATTGAATAGAACATTTTTGCAAGACAATATAACCAAGAGAAAGCCTTGTTTGTCCCAAAAAAACAATGTATGTATCGCTTCATTATCTTAAATTCTGAAAAAGTTACCGCCGAATAAACAGGCCCTTAGCAGAAGTAGAGAGAGAGAGATCTATATCTATATATCTATATATATAGATATATAGATATAGATCTCTATATATCTATATCTCTCTCTCTCTATATATATAGAGATATAGATATATAGAGAAATATATATAATGCGTGTTAAGCCCATGGGGTTCCCTAGCTAATGCAGCTTCTCAGCCACACATTGGAGCCAGTTCTCAGAGTGTATAATTTAATACCTAATTTGCACCATCATTTGTTTTATTCCGCAGAATTAAATTTTGCTAACAAAAATGTAGCTTATCTATTAATATTACGGGGTAATTTAGTCTGTAGAACAATGCAATGTGATAAATGTAAAAATAGGATTAAACAAAGGACAATCCAATAATACTGTGACCTGCATCCAGCACTTTGGATAATTACATTCTGCACATCCAGGAACATGCTCAGCAAATCCCAAATCACTTTAATTATTATTAGGATTGATAGTATTCAAAACAATATCCATTGATCTTTTCTAAATAATATTATCACCTTGGGCTTGTCATTTTTCTGATTAAAGTGAATTAAGCTTGCTTGTTACTGAACCATGGAACAAAATACAGCAAGTACAGATAGAGAGACTGATTTAGTAAAAATAGAGCAAAGCACAGATACGGGTTTGCTCATACAATGCTTCATAACTTATCTGATCTCACAACGAGCAGGATTTATTAGATTCAGTTAGATTTCAAATTGGCTACAGAACTTGTGGACTTCCTACTAGTCAGAAATTAAAGGAATGAGTTGGAAACCTTGGCCAGCTTTAGCCTTTTGTGTTAAGTACATTTTACCTACTTTAATTACACATATTTTAAAGAAGGCATTCAGAGTTATGAGGGATGTTCCTTATGTTTTCAGCCTTGCTATGAAGGGACACTCCTGGAAAATATGGTAAGGCTATTTTTTCACATAGTATTCTTGAAGAGCCACATACCTTTTTGCAAAGCTTTTTTGTCCCTTAAAATGCAGAACGTTTGAAGTTGCAGTGACACCCTTTCTTGGCTAACTTAAAAGAGAACTACGGCCTAACATTTTTTTAGTCATAGTTTTTGCCCGCTATATGCTGAGAGCGCAGAGCCCCAGCTTCAGTGTCACAGGTGGGCTTGAATTATGGAGATGAGTGTTTTTCACTTACCCCATAATTCTCCTTTAAGTTATTAAAGATGCAAAGATGCAAGCTTTTGTGTTGCTTTAGATCCCTTCCTCAGCATTTGAAGTTTGAAGTTAATTGCTGTATACAATATTCCCTTAAAAAGAAAATTGTCAAGGGTGTCAAAATAGGCTCCCACAGCATCACTAACTTATTTGTCCATCTCAAATGCAGGCCTGCCAATTTTTTTGATCCTACCTTGCGATAATTGGGGCAGGATGGGGCTGCCGTATGAAAATCGTAGGACGGTTCGATCATTGGACGAAAAGTATAGTCCGATGATCGCAAGGTGTATGGGCAGCCTTAGTCATTGCCCCCACAGGGATTCCCCTCTCTGTTCCTCCAGTTCTGATTGGAGGGACCAATGGGGATGGAGTGGTCACAGCAGGTTCTGACTCTAGAGAGACACAGCCAGCTGTCACATAGGCAGCTGGTGTGGATCCCCACATCCTTCCTGGCTGTGGCAGGGCTCTGTGCTGTCATACCATTATCCACTGACTTTTGGTCACAGTAATTCTTTATGAAATGTATTCCTGTGACCCAAAAAAATGGTTGGGTTAATTTCTCTTTTAACTGTGCAAGGGCCAATTTCCTCACATCCATGCTTCTATTTCACTTCTGTAAACATGAATACAAAGATCCTAAAGCAGCAGCCCTTTGATTAATATTTCGGGGAAAAAAATCTTTGGGCAGTGGATTATGTGTTATATACAAAGAGTTTATTAAGCAAGTCTGTTGTTAGCCACCAGCAGCCCTGAGCATCCAAACAAAGGAAATGATTTGCTTTGTGCTTTACAAATGACCTTATATATCTTCCGTGGTCACACAGTCTAGATAGGCTGCAGCCAACAACTCATTTGACTACTCCCTGGTCTGATAGATACATGGGTTGAGATTGTGCCAATCTTTTAGTTGAATGATTAAAATAATATAATTGAATGGAAATCTGTGCCTTCCTGTCCTAATTATAGGCATGTCTGCTTGCCAAAGTAACTTGCATTTTATGATAACTCTCTTGCAGACAGCAAACAGAAAGTAGACTTTTACTCTAAAATAAAACGTTTTTAGCAATCTAATTCTAGGTTTTTAGCACTCTTTTTGTTACTTTTTTGTTTTTTTCCTGCTTGCCCTACTGCCTGCCACCATTCTTACCAAGTAATCTATATTACACCAGAAGATTCAGCTTTTTTCTTTTCATTGAGCAGGTGAGCAGTAGCAATGCAATTCACTAGGCAAAGTGTGTCACTTCAATGCCAATAAATCATAATGCATAAAATGATTAGTTAATCAGTAAAAGTCGCACGAGTGACATGAGCCTTGGTAAAAAAAATTATTTGCTGCTGTTCTGTACCGGCCCCTCTCTGTATTTCAGATGCCAGTGCTGGTCTATAATTGTCAAAAGAAAAGAGGCCAAAAACATTTTCCCTGACCGTCCTTTGCTAGCCCTTACCCCTGCTAAGTCTCTTATAAGCTAGTGTGACATGCACTGTGAGCAATATGTGCACTGACAGAAATGAATCAACTAGTAAAGTAAAATGTGCACATTGGAAGGTGTTCAGAGAGCACCTTACTGGCAATTCTATTATATGCCAAAAGAGTTAGGAACAGTGAGGGCAGCATGAAATCTCTGTAAATAGGTTACTTATCTATGGCTCAGTAAAGCATGTGCTACATGAAACTTAATATATTAAGAAAAAAGACATTTCTTCACCACACGCTTAGAAGATTATTTCTAAAGCAGAAACAATATCACACCACATACTGTACCTATTCTATTCTTCAGAGGTTTTCATATTTTACTAGGATCCTCGGAGTGTTTTTTTTGTTATTCCAAAACTTCTAGGTTTGACCCCAATGTCAGTACACCATCAGCCTGTAAGGTTTCAGTGGCACTTTCCAATGAATGTACAGAGTGGTTTCAGTTTAACTTTTTTTTATTAAAAACTGTTATCAAGCGTGTGTGGCGGGAGGAGTACAAAGACAAGTGTGTCTTGCCTACAGTCAAGCATAGTGGTGTGAGTGTCATGGTCTGGGGCTGCAAGAGTGCTGCCGGCACTGGGGAGCTACAGTTCATTGAGGGAACCATGAATGCCAAAATGTACTGTGACATACTTCGGAGACGGGGCCGCAGGGCAGTATTCCAACATGATAACGACCTCAAACACACCTCCAAGACGACCACTGCTTTGCTAAAGAAGCTGAGGTTAAAGGTGACGGACTGGCCAAGCATGTCTCCAGACCTAAACCCTATTGAGCATCTGTGGGGCATCCTCAAATGGAAGGTGGAGAAGCGCAAGGTCACTAACATCCACCAGCTCTGTGATGTCATCATGGAGGAGTGGAAGAGGACTCCAGTGGCAACCGGTGAAGCTCTGGTGAACTCCATGCCCAAGAGGGTTAAGGCAGTGCTGGAAAATAATGGTGGCCACACAACATATTGACACTTTGAGCCCAATTTGGACATTTTCACTTAGGGGTGTACTCACTTTTGTTGCTAGCGGTTTAGACATTAATGGCTGTGTGTTGAGTTATTTTGAGGGGACAGCAAATGTACACTGATATACGAGCTGTACAGTCACTACTTTACATTGTAGCAAATAGTCATTTCTTCTGTATCAAATGAAATGATAAAATAAAATATTTATAAAAATGTGAGGGGTGTACTCACTTCTGTGAGATACTGTATACAGTAATAGCTCGATTCACGAACGCCTCTGTTCGCAAACAATTCGTTTAGCAAACAGAAAGTTCGGCAAAATTTTGCTTCTGTGCACTAACTCCGCATCGGTGATAAACACGACTGCAGTCATCTTCTCCGCTCGGACACTTGGTGGTGGCTTACTCTAGTTGAGATCGTGGTCGCAGACAGACCTGTGCACACTTGCTGTAAAGCTTTTTTGTGTGCTTTTTAGCACATACAGCACTGTACAGTATTATTCAATCCAGCATGGCTCCAAAGAAAGTGCAGAGCGGTAATGAAGGTGACAAGAATGTGTAGATCGGTAATGAAGGTGACAAGAATGTGCAGAGCGGTAATGCAGGTGACAAGAATGTGCAGAGTGGTAATGAAGGTACCAGAATGTGGAGAGCGGTAATGGGGTCGTTCGTGGGGGTCAGAACGGACTAACCTTATTTACAATGAGCCTTATGGGGAAATTTGATTCAGTTCGCGACCAATTCGGTTCGCGACCAGAATCGCGGAACGAATTAAGTTTGTGAACCGAGGTACCACTGTGTATGTATGTGTGTATATATATATTTATATATATATAATGCAGTAGCTATAGCAGAATGAGGAGAGTATAATGTGTAGTTCTGATTTCCTGCATTTGAACATGCACTTTCTGGCCCAGCTGCCTGCACCTCTTGCTGGCTGGGAGATTCCTCATAAATGTGTATGGATCTGACATGTGCAGACAGAGCACAAAAATAAATGTTCATAACAGAATAGACTCACCGCACCTCAGGAATCAACTTCTATGGGAGTGCCAAAGAATGTGCACCACTAATCTGGAGGCCAGTGCTTACTATTCATGTATAAACTTGTCATGGTGGCTTCACTGGAGTCAAACTAATCAACATAGCATAAGCCTGTAATGGATTATAGAGATATTCTGTAATATTCCTTTTTCAGTTTAAGCCTCCATTCACATCTATGTGATTCAGGAGCTTGTTCTTAATGGCACCCCAATGCACCTACCCATTGCAAATAAATCGTATCACAGCACATTACATGGTGATCTATTACCATGCAATGTGGTGCCTTGCGATTAAAGAAAAGTGCATGCACCTTTAGCTGCAAATGGTCTTGCACAAGAGCTAAGCAATATCATACCTCATTATGGTGGAAAAACTACCCTGCTATGAGAGAAAAGCCTCTTTTGTCACCTATAGTGTGATTGTTCTGATGATATGTATCTTTAACTCAAAACTGCTTCCAAAAAAACGATATTAATAAAATATGTTGACATATTAGAAAAATTGTTCATAAAGTCATCAATCCTAATTTATGATAGTCTGGAGGTTTGAAGTAATTGCACATCAAGTGAAATTTTATTTTCTCACTTTAGTAACACAACCAATCAGTTGAGTGCCATTCCATCCACCTGTACTACTGGTATGTTTACAAGAACCATTTAATATAGGAAACATTAATGTAGATTGTTACTTAGGTTTATTATCAGGTACAAAGGATATTTCTACACAACAGGAATTTCATAACCAATGCAGCCATCCCCTACTTTGTCTATATATCAGTCGGTTCATTGTGACATTCTTCTACATAACATCATTTACAATTGGTTCTTTTCTATATCATGACTGAAAGTCTTATGGTTAATCTCCTTACAGCATGAAAGTTATTATGAAATACAAAACTCCATCAATATTAGGACTCCTCTTAAAGAAGGTTCCTCTTTCTCCATCTTTGGTTCAAGGGTTCTCTTTACATTTCAAAAAGCCACACCATTGCCATCTAGTGGTTTTTAAAGTAATTGCCTGAAAAAGTAATGCCATGTTATTTTTCTACAAAATATTTGCTTTGATCATTGAATTGTATGGTATCATCTCTTGTTTCAGTAAAAAAAAAAAAAAAAAAAATTTAAAATGGACCATCCCAACAACTTTGACATGGTTCACTTTTTACAATTTTAACAAGCCCATAATCATGCTTATCCTCTGCAGGCCACAGGAGCTTTGTAGTGGTAGAGGGTGGAATGAATGCAGCAAGATACAGAAAAAAACCTGCATGAAAACCTGATGCAGTCTTCAAGAAACCTGAAAGGGGATTTCTCTTCAATCAAGACAATTGTCCAAAACAAAGCCAAAACTACCCAAGAATGGCTTAAAAACAACATTACTGTTGTGAAATGTCATAGTTAGGATCTCAGTACAATAGAGAATGCATGCCCCTTGAGAAAGGCGGCTATGATAGGCTGAAATGTTGGTGCAACTATATCATCCTTGTTCATCTGTGGAAATACCTTTTGCTCTGTTTCGGATGGAGCAACAAGTCATTTATTTTGGATAGAGTGCTGATGATGAAATGTATCTCAAATAAAATTTGAGGCACCCACAGATCTTGCTGCAGGAGAATTCAAAGAAATCAGCAAACATTCATTTTCTCCAGTGTTTCAATAGGGCTTATAGCTATATTCATAATTTTATGCATCTCAATCAGAAGAGGAGAGGGCTATGAGGTGCAAGGAAGAAGTCAAATTTGCCAGCAGGTTTCAAGGTCCATTGCAAGTCAGTAAAAAATAGAATAAAATAAAAAATTGGAAAAGAAAAATGTATAAACCTTTGCAGTGTGGCTACCCCTGCACTGCAAGAGTTAACTGGCTAGGTTAAAAAAAAAGTTATACTCACCTGATCTTCAGAGCTAGCTTGTTTTTAGACCGATCCCTGAAGCCTCTCTCCCCCTCCACTGCAGCGGTCTAAAGTCCTGTAAATCATTACGTCCAATACACAGTGTATAGACATGAGGGAGCTGAGGAAGATTCCAGTGCTGCAGCAGAAGAGGAGAGATGCTGGAGGGAGCACTGTGACAGATGGCCGGCTCAGAGCTTCCGGTGAGTATAACTTTGTTATTTAAGCGCCTATAAAAAACGAGCACTTAATTCTTGCAGTGCAGGGGTAGCCCCAGTGCAAGGGTTAATAAAACGTTTGTTTAAAATATCTTTCTGTGTTCTTACCTGCATTGTTTTAGATTGGTGACAGGGTCTCTTTAAGGTACCTTTTGGGAGTCTGTTCACTAATAGAGAGATAAGGAAACTTCTTCTCCTCATACATTTACATTGCTCTGTTTTAAGCCAAAAGTAGTCACAGGCGGCATAAAAAGGCTGCCAAAAGTCAGTGCGTCTGACAGGCATCAAGCGCTGTGTAATCAGTGAGAAAATTGGCTCTCATTAGTAAAGCACACATCTCTGGCCATAATGTCAACTCTCAGAATTCAGAGTGTTTTCTTATTTAGCCTACACAACACATCACCCACTAAGCTAAAAGCAATGGTCGACTTTTATTTTACCATGGCGAAAAGAAAGTAGAAGTAGAAAATTCTGAACTGGTGAAGGCAAAGGTAGAAGAAATGTTCACCATGGTGATTATAAAATAAACATAATATAGTATTAAGAGGTTCAAGATGAAACTACTGTAGGAAATGTATTTGCAAATAATTTTGATCGTCATAAAGTTTGTCCTATATTTGCTGTTGAAGAGATGATGAAGAGAGGAGAAGCAATGGGGCAGTAACCCAGGGCATCAAAAGAAATCATGGTGACTACTTTGTTGGTACGGGATACTGACTAAAGCTGCCCATACACCTTGCGATCATCGGACGAAACGATTTTTGTATGGCGGCCCCTATTTGGAGTATCAGGTCTTTCGACACTCCCGGCGCAGAGACGAGGCGGCCCGTCGGCCGCCGAATACTGTGGAGGGAGCTGAGAATAAAAAAAAGCCTGCAGGCACTGCAGGGGCAGCCCTTGGCCTCGGCCGTGAGGACCCAGCAAACAGCCGCCTGAGTACACGGGCGCGCTGAGATGGACACACACACTGGGGTGGTTTTCTGTAGCTTCCCCCACCAGGAAACAGCCAGAGGAGGTGCAGGTAAGTTAATAAATAAAATCATTATTTTTTGTAGCCCAATTTTTTTTTTTGGGGGGGGGGCAAAAATAATTTTGCACCAGGGCCCTTTGTTCCCTAGGTCCACCTCTGAACTTTATGTAGAGCAGCAATTCTTTTTTCACATCCTCAGAGAGTTCTCTGCCATGAGGTGCCATGTTGAACTTCCAGCGACCAGTATGAGAGAGTGAGAGCGATAACACCAAATTTAACATACCTGCTCCCCATTCACACCTGAGATCTTGTAACACTAACGAGTCACAGGACACCATAGTTACATAGTTACATAGTATTTGAGGTTGAATAAAGACATTAGTCCATCAAGTCCAACCTATTAGGATCTCATTCTAGGAGTACCTGTACCCCTGTATATTACGGTCCCTTAAGAAATCGTCCAAAAGTTTCTTGAACAATTCCACATTCTTTGCTGAAATCACTGTCTGTGAGGGACACCAGGGAGGGAAAATGGCTAATTGGGCCCAATTTGGACATTTTCACTTAGGGGTGTTCTCACTTTTGTTGCCAGCGGTTTAGACATTAATGGCTGTGTGTTGAGTTATTTTGAGGGGACAGCAAATGTATACAAGCTGTACACTCACTACTTTACATTGTAGCAAAGTGTCATTTCTTCTGTGTCGTCACATAAAATTATATAATAAAATATTTACAAAAATGTGAGGGGTGTACTCACTTCTGTGAGATACTGTATGTACATGTAGCATTGCTGTTCACTTCCTGTACTGAGTGTACTCTCCTACATAAAACTCTTTTGGGCAGCCAATACATTCTCAACACCCATAGTGATTAGGGTTGTGCTAAAGGACTGACGGCTGTACATTTACTAAAAACATATTCACTGTAAATCTGTAAAAAATAAGTCAAGGCAACTGGACTTGCTGTATTTTTCTTCAAGAAAAATGCAGCAAGTCCAGTTGACTTGACTTATTGTTTACAGATATAACATGACCTGGATGAATGAGAACCTTCACAGACATATGCACTGTAAGAACCATAATAGCAACTAAAATTGGGTCTGGCCAAAGCAGCAGTTGCAGAATACCTAATGTGAGTTCTATGTCACTCAATACTGACATGTTTCAAGGGTAAGGTTGCCTGAGCCTAGGTCCACTTTCAGAACTTCATTCTTTGACTATAGGCTTAATAGCCTATATCCCATAAATAATCTTTACAGCATTTAACATACTTGTCAGTACTTAATAACAAGCAATGTGCATTTGCCCATTCCTTGCACTATAAAAGCCAATAGACAGCACATATTTACAATTTCGGCAGGGAAAGCTCTCATTGAATCATGGAACTCAAACTTTGTTTACCCTGAACCAGACCTGATCCACCATGACATGATGAGGTGCAGTAGAGTAGTCACGTTCCATAAAGAAAGGCATGCACTTACTGTCTCTTCCTATATTTATTTGTTATTTGTATTGACTGTATTTTGTCTTTCTAACGTGTTCCTCTTCCATTGATGCCCACTACATATTTCATTTGCTGAGATTTGTTTCACTGTATGATGGGTATTGGTTATTGTTTGTAATTGTTTTTTTCCCTTTTTTGTTCCTCAATAAAAATATAAAAAAAAAAAAGAAGAAAGGGTTGCAGTTATTGTTAAGTTGCGTTTAGTCATTTTATGTCCCCATTTCACATACAAGCAGTGCTCTGTAGTGTTTTTTTTTCCTTAGCACCATGCTACTAGATAACCAGCAGGTGGCAGTCCACCAATAAGCTATTGAAGAATAACTGAATTGATAGAATTTTGCGTAATGCAATGCACCTATTAGAAATAATGTAAATATATCATAGGTCTGTTGCAGTTAATACAGTTTGTATTATAGTTGGGGCTTTGATTTGTAATGTTATGGTAATGTTGTAATTATCACATAAAAAGAGCCTTGATTGCAAAGCGACATTTCATTCATTTCTATGCCACGCAGCAGAGCTGTGGTGCGGAGATGGATGGTGACGTCAGCTTAGCTCCGGTGCAATGAGGAAAAATGCTGCACTTTATCATAATGCATTGCAACCAACCTCAAAGCAATGGTGTAAACGGGGCACAGAGAAAACAATTCTTTAGTGTGTGGCTTTGCAGTGATCAGCATTGATAAGGTGCAGGAAAATGCCGGTCACCGCACACTGTATGAATGAACGCTAAAAAGTATGATCATTAAAAGAAAAGACTTGCATTGCATCTGCAGAGTGAACAGGAAGTTATGAGAATGATCTCAGCTGAGCTTAGCCATCACTTCCTAAGGCAAGAAGTGCTCACTGTTCAGTATAATCCTGTTATGACATCACTACTTTTATGAGATTTTGTAACATCCAATTAGACATATTTATAAAGACACTTACATAACAAAATAATATATTCATTAGATCCCTAGTAATAAAAAGTCTGTAATGTCAAAATTGTGTGTGTAATATACACTGAGTGGCCAGATTGTTATGACCACCCCATCAGTACTTCGTTGGGCCACCTTTTGCCTTCAATACCGCGGCGATTCTTCTTGGCATTGACTCCACAAGATGTTGAAAGGTGATGCGAGGAATCTGACACCATGCCTGATGAATAGCTCTGTCCAGTTCTGTGAGATTTGATGGTTGTGGAACCAGCTGCCTAATGGCTCTTTCAACTTCGTCCCACAAATGCTCAATTGGATTGAGATCTGGTGATTTGGGGGCCACCTAAGCAAGGTAAAGTCTCCCTCATGTTCTTGAAACCACTCCTGCACAATACGAGCACCGTGGCATGGCGGATTGTCTTGTTGGAAGAAGCCATCTCCATTGGGATACGCCATCAACATGATAGGATGAACTTGATCAGCAACGATACTTTGGTATGTTGTGCTATTCAGACGTTGTTCCACACGAATTAAAGGGCCCAAATCATGCCAGGAAAACATGCCCCAAACCATAACACTGCCCCCACCAGCTTTGAAGAATTAGTTCTGATGTTAAAGTGATATTTGGGTGTTGTTGGATGGAAAACTTCTGTGTGGGGGGGGGGAGCAATTCTGAGTCCTGCCCCTGGGTTATGGAATGTCTGATTGTGGGTCATGTAATATAGAACACTGATGAGGTGCGGTATAATAAAATATAGATAAAAGGCACCCTTATCTGTACGCTTGAAAGACTATCAGGTGAAAGTAGGCCAGCGATATCCAGAGTGATTTGTTCCTCTAGGACTACCATTGAATGTCTGTGCTAATCCAGCATTTCACAGGCTGCCAGTATGTGTTCTAGTCTTTGCTTCAATAGTCAGAAAGACAACATTTGCCTTAACACTGAGTAAATGTTTATGACTCAAATACTGTCATTTGACAACTGTAACAGTCAGAAATTGAGGGGTTTTTTTATTTTTAAAGGAAAGGAAAAATGTTTTTTGATAATTTCTTTGTTTTGTTTCCAGGCTTTTACATTTGTAATATGTTGACCTTTGTATGAATAAAATATTTCCTAATATAAGCTGATCCAATGGCAACAGTCCTTGATCAGTCACTAACCCTTTGTCTCCATTCACACATAGGCTTACCGGGAACGCACATTGCATTTTGCACTAATTTTTTTCCACGTATGCTGCGCAACGCTCATTGGGGACAAACACAGGAAAGTAGCTCATGTAGTAGATTCTACTACAGTCGTCCTCAGTTTTTCCCCCGCTATTTGTATGCGCGGTAACTTGCATACACATTACTTACGTTGTTAATTGCTTACGTTTCCCCAGTCACGTTTGGGGTGCTATTAACAATAATTAACAGTAATTGCACTGCAAGCACATTGCACGTTTTTGATGTGTTTCGTGACCACTCGTCAAAGATGTAAACGGGGACCTAGGGATGTGCATGGGCTTGGTGCAAACCGAGTTGGCCTGAGTCCACACAAAATTGTCAGTGACCCATCCCCCTCCTGGCCACACCACGTTCTGGGTATTCCTCGTCCCTTTGTTACATGTAGCTGAAGGACAGGGAATGCCCCGGCTGTAGCAGTATATAGAGCAGGAGAATTGATTTTACTAATCCACATGCTTGGTGCAGAGTTAAATAGCATTTTAACTTTACATGGAACATGGTAACATTCTGCAGCCCCCACCCACACTTTACTTTACTTTTCCAACAGGCTCCTGCGTATTGGTAAATTTGGTCAGCTGTGCAGATGTGAACACCATTAATACACAGATCCAGTCACAGGATTTGTAAATGGAAATACTATAAGTCCCATCAGCCACTGTGGCAGAGGACTTGTAGTTCTCAATGGAGTACAAGAGCTGTGATGTCACCACACTTCTACAACAGTGATTACTTCCTGCAGCCCTGTAACAAACCATATCTTGGTATGGACCTGGGACTGAGGAACACTTTTTGCACCAAGCCCAAAATTATTAATGCTCTAGACCTCCTTCTGATCTACATTTGATCTTTTTTTTCCCTTCAAAATGCTTTTGAATTCCCACTTGTATGAAGAGAATGCCCCTGAGGGCCCATTTAGATGTATGTTCAAGCGTAGAGGTGTATATTTTTGTAACGTTAGGCAAGTGCAATGTCACACGTCTCAGCCAAGAGTTTCTGTCATGAAAAACAAAAGAAGAAAATGCTGTGGGTATAAAGTGCAGACACCTAGAAAATGACATACCTGCAGCAGCCTCCAAAACATTTCCATCCAAGCAGGGCCAGATTTACTCTCTGTGCTGCCCCAAGGCCAGGTTCCTCAATGAGCCCCCCTACCCGCCAACCCCCCCATGAAGAATGGCAGACCTGCAGACTGCATACAAGTGATCTCGGCGACATCGCCGGGATCACTTGTACAAAACAAGCGGTGCCATCCACGCTGTATATTTAGCTCTGCTTGCCCAAAGCTGGGCTAAATGTAGAAAACAACTACTTGCCTGGTGCCCGGATCTGCATCTCCCGGGCATCGGGAGATAGGAATTCCACACTCCTGTTGCCCCAAGGCCGGGCCTTGGTTGGCCTTGTGGGAAATCCAGCCCTGCATCCAAGCGAAATACTATGCCACTCAGAAAGGCAAAGGTTTGGAACTCTCTGATAGTGTGTGCCTGCCCCTTTCTTCCTCCTGCACATTGCAATACCCAAAAGCGTTTAAGTTTATCTGTCAAAGCAGCCGGCATTCAGCTATTATGGGAAGGTTTTGCAGGTGCCGCCTCTAGACCATTCTAAAAGATTAATGGCAGCGGTTTCTATTCTGGTTTTTCATGACCGTCTCTTTAAAGTGGAACTCCAGGAATTGTCCTTTATAGAAACTTTCATTGGTCCAATTTGGTTTGATGTAAGTATCCATATCTTATCTCTAAAGGGTTGCTGGGGATGCTAAAAATCACTAATACATACAGTCATAGCTGGTCTCTTCCTGCTGGATCTCCAACAGCTTCCTCTCTGCACATTGAGCATTCCTTTCTCTGCCATTCAGAAAATGCTTTCTATTATTTCAATAAATATTGGATATTCTCTGATTGGACAAGGTGTAGGGAAGTGGTTTACATCAACATCTCCACCTTTGTCCAATCAGAGAACACCTGAATAATACAAGGCATTGTCTGAATGGTGGCAGTGCCCAGCGAGTGACTCTCTGTGCTAAGTGTGCCAGAAGAGACCAGCTATCACTGTATGTAGTGCTAACTAATACTGGTGATTTTCAGCATCCCCTGCGGCCTTCCAGAGATCAGATATGGATGCTTACATAAAATCGAGCTGGACCAATGTACGATGTCCAAAATGTCACTCCTGCCGTTCAGCTTTAAAAGCAATAACACATTTTTTTATTAATACAGTCCCCTTAGATGAAAGGATGAATCCAGCAAGAGCCTTAGACATTTACATAACATTTCACAGTCATAGAGAAAGGATAGATAACTTGTATTTCTGTGATATGGAAGTTCTCCATCTGAAATTGGATCTGTCATGTCGGATCTATGAGAATTTGAGCTGCACCATTGACTTATGTATCTTGAAATGTGAACGCTGAACATTTTTTTTCAATAATCTTGTAACTTTGATATACTCATGATAGAATAATATTTTTTCCATCCCCAATAGAGTATGGAAAATATTACTTTCTACCAACACACGCTGCCCATAAAAGTTACATTATATACATCTCTGTGCTTCATTTTCTATTTAGATTGTAAGGAGCACAGCCTACCTGCCCTGGGCTTCAGTTTTCCCTTCAGGCTCCAGTACAACATTTAACCCTGCTCCCTTTTCTAGGTTTGGTTTTGTCCTGTTTGTAATGTAGGGAAGGTATTCCCAAACACACCCACTACAGGTTCCTTGTCATACAGTATATCCCAGTCAGGAACTTTGATATCAGTGCTAAGCAGTGCTAAGCCTCCAGGCAGGGGCGATTCTACACTTTTTGGTGATGGTTGCACATTACAGGGGAAGGGGTGGCGGGACGAGGTGGTGGAGCATGTTACAGGGACAGCGGGTGCATGTTACCTGTGTCTGGTGTTCCTACCAACTCACTGACGTCACTGGTTGCCAGGACCAGTTAGGAATGCCAGCCAGAATGTTCCACTAAGGTCCTGGTAACCAGTGACCTCAGTCAGTTGGGCGGGATGCCGGCCAGAGCATCACAGGTTACTAAGAACTCTTAACTACCTGGGATGCTCTGGCCGGAAAGGGGGTGTCAGGCACACCTGCCGCCCTTTCCCCCCATGTGACCCAATGAGATGCCGTCTGAGGCAACCTGCTCAGGCTGCCACATTATAGGGATGGCCCTGGCTCCAGGCGGCAAACCGGACTGTGCTCACCGGTCACCGGTGCTTAGATCAAAACTGGGATCCATTTCTTCCCTGTATGCAAACAATAAACAATTTTAGGGTGCACCTGACAACCCCCCCC